>NC_072798.1:56933419-57236449 GCF_028583425.1 Eublepharis macularius
GGAACAGCCATAGCTGGCACCAGGTGGAGCTGAACCAGCTGTGGAGGAGACCTGAGCTTCCACTATAGGCTAGGATCTAGTAGCACCCTCAAGTTATGATCCTGCTCCTTCAGGGGGAGTGCAGCTCCCTCTAGGACATTCTGGCTATGCAGTCCATGATCAGCTTCTCCATTGTCCAGCAACACCTTAGTTTTATCAGGAGTCAGCTTCAGTTTATTTGCTCTCATTGATCCTTCTCCAGCACTTATTCAGGACTTGCACACACCCACCTAGCTTAGCTGTAAAGGCCAAATAGTGCTGGGTGACATCTCACTCTGGATGATGTCTCCCAGCAGTTTCATGTTGATGTTAAATAGCAAGAATGATAAGATGGAACCCTGCAGGACCATCTTCTGGAATTGGCTAGGCAAGTAAGATTGGAACCATTTAAGCAAGGTGCCTGCATCTCCCAGCCAGCCTCTCCAGAAGGATACCATGGTTGATGGTATCATCCAGCTTGCAATCTTCCTGACTGCTGTTCTGATTGCTGGAATGAGAGTGCAAAGAAAGGGGATGTTGGAGAGAATGGCATGAGACCCACAGCTCAGATAACTTGCAGCTTACCTATTTCACAGTCCCTCTTGCAGCAGCTATTTCAAGAAGAACAACCTGACCACCATAAACTCTACTGGATAATGGCCTTGCCTATTTTCCTGGAGCATAAGGCTCACGCCACATTGGGGAATGAAGAATCATAGGTAGCATATCAAAGAACCATATATGACTCCTGAACCACTGACTGAGGATCACTGCATTAAAGCAAACCTAATTTGAAAGCATTACACTCCTGTATAATTTGACTGTCTTCCTGTGGCTGTGGTGCAAGTGCAATCTGGCTGATGTATTAACACAATTGGAGCTGTGCAGCTCATTGGACTGGAACCCATCATCAAATCCTGTCAGTCACTCTCAAGGCATGGCATAACTTATGAGGATCAGTCCATAGAACTACTTATTTAAAGATCTATTGAATTATGTAGATGTTGAATTTTTAAAACTGATTTTAGCATGGAGACCTTAGAAGTAGAGCAGTTAGATTGGAATCAATGAAACTGTGAATTAGAACAGCTTTACTAATAAGTAAAGTTGCTCACTTATTTTATATTGCACGAGACTATTGATCATGGCACTCCTGCTTCATTTAATATCTGTATTTTCTTATATGATAAACTTAAGCACACACTTTGTTGGAAGTCATGACTGAGTTTTGTAAATATCCTCTATTTTGAGGTTGATTGTGTTGGAAATACAGTGTCTCAAGCACAAAGAAGGCAGAAGACACAGAATACCTACAGGGAGGCAGCAAATCTGACAGATTGCAAAATAAGTTCCTTCTTCCTTCCTCTCTTCTGTCCTTCTTGCATGTCTCCAGATTGGTATTCTTAGACTGCTTCCTGCTTCTTCCCAGAAGTCCTTCTTTCCCTGTTTAGTAAGGTCGTTAGTATCTATTCTGTTTCTCTGCTTTCTATCAAAGTTGTAGTTCCTGAATAAACTTTCTTGATTCACTCCTTAATCAGACTCAGGATCATTCCTAAGATATACCATACCCTACATGGTACCAGAGGATAGCTTATGGATTGATCTCTGATTAAAGAAATAAGAACTCAACAGAGGTTCCCTGCACAAGCTGTGTGTGTGTGAAAGAGAGAACACAAAATGGCCACCTTCAGCAAGTTGCAGTGATAGAAAGGCTGAATGAAAGAAACTGTAATCTGGAAAGCCCGCATGCAGACCCATCTAATGGAACAAGGAGTTTGGGACACAATTAAGGATCCAAGACCGGCAAATGAGGAACTTGAAAAGCAAAGAAAATGGGCCAAACACAGCAACGAAGCCAAAGGGATCCTGTTTTAAGGATTGGTGTACTGGGATTTGCGGGTGATTCATATTGATAAAACTAAAAATATCTGGGAAGAAGTTGAAAGACTTTTTGTTGATACTGCGCTTAAGAGTAGAATGTTTTCACAAAGGAAGTTGTTCTGTATTAGAATAGGAGAGCATCAGAGCTTGCATGATTACCTGGATGATTTTCTGGCTTTAGTCCAGCAGCATCGCTCAGATGGAAAAGATCTCCTTGATGAAGATCTGATAGTATTGTTGCTTATTAGCCTGCAACCTAGGGTTGCCATTCCCCAGCCGGAGGCAGGAGATCCCCAGATCCCGCCCTCCCCCCCACACCCACTTACGTGGCGGCCGGGGGAGCGCGGTTCCTGGGGAGCCCTCTTCCTGGGCGGCACGGCATGGCCCTGGGCAGGGGGTGCACTCCCGCGCTGCAAGAGTGGGCGGCGGCAGCAACAGCAAGAACAGGCTCTCTGTGTGAGTGCAGCTGCTCGCTCTCACTGCCACTGCCGCCGCCATCTCTCCCGCCGCTGCCACTTCTTGCCGCTGTAGCCCCTGTGCACCAAATGAGGGCGGGTGGCGGCACTTGTAGCTTGTTTGTGGCAGCAGCAACAACAAGGGCCCCTTTCACTGAGGGGCGCCCTTTGACCCCCGCATGATGACATCACTCACTGAAGTGACATGTGCCAACAATGTCCATCTGCTCTGTACATTGGACAAACCAGCCAACCTCTGCGCAAAAGAATAAATGGACACAAATCTGACATTAAAAATGGCAACATCCAGAAACCAGTAGGAGAACACTTCAGTCTACCAGGACATTCCATGAAGGACTTAAAGGTCACTGTAGTTTAACAGAAACCTTTCAAAAACAAAATCCAATGGGAAACTGCTGAATTGAAATTCATATGTAAATTTGACTCAGTCAAGCTGGGATTGAATAGAGACTATGAATGGTTATCTCATTATCAGAAGTAACTGACTTTCTTAAGAGAAGCAAACTGATCTCCATATCAGAAGCTACTGTTTGCATCTACTCCGCCCTCCCCTCTCCACCTATATATCTGACCAGTTTCTTCTTGCCCTCCGTGCATCTGATGAAGAGAACTGTGATTCTCGAAAGCTTATGCTACAGTAAAGTTGGTTAGTCTTAAAGGTGCTACTGGACTCTCTCAGGAAAATAATAGCTGTATGCCCTGGAAACATGCCAGCAAGTAGCTGACTTTGCAAATGTAAAGGAGACTTGTAAACATAAGAATTGCTCATTAATCTGGCATAAACGTTTTGGGCACTGAGATGTAAATGCAATCAGCCAACTTCAAAGCAATAGTCTGACAAAAGGCATGCAATTTACAAAGTGTGTTTTTGAAGAAAAATTAATATGCTGCATTAAAAGCAAAGCAGTCAGATCCAAAGAAGCTGAGGAGCAAGGCTACCTGAGAAATTCTGGGGAGAAGCAATTAACACTGCTGCCTACCTGCAAAATAGACTGCCCACCAAAGGTGCAAACAGTACCCTATTTGAACTATGGTATGGGCACAAACTCAGTGTGAATCACCTGAAGGTCTTTGGCTCAAAAGCCTACAATTATGTTCCTAAAGAAAAAAGATCTAAGATGGATCTCCGAGCAGAAGAAGGAGTTCTTGTGGGGTATGCAAAAGGATGTAGAGGATACCAAATCCTTAACCCAAAGGCTAAAACAATAGAAGTCTGCCACATTGTCCATGTTAATGAAAGGAAGATGGCAGACATTAGTGAAAGTGCACCAAAAGGAGAAAATGAAGAACAACAGCAAAGAGCAGTAAACTACCCATCATGGACTGCACACATGACACAGCTGTGGAACCTGCAGAGCCAAAAGGGGCTGAAGAGCCACGAATCAGGTGATCGCAGACAGAATACAAAAACATTCCACCGAAAAGATTTTCCTATCTGGCAAAAACAGAAGTTATGCCTGAACCCTCCACATGGGAAGACATAACAAAAATGCCTGCAAGAGAAGTGAAAAAGGGCTGCAGAGGAAGAGATTGATTCTCATCAAAAATCAGTCATGGATCCTTGAAGAACTCCCTACAGAGGAGAGAACAGTTGGGTGCAAGTGGATTTTCAAGACCAAATGCGATGCAGAAGGCAAAGTGCAAAGATAAAAGGTGCAATTGGTTGCCAAGGGCTACAGAAATATGGAGAAGAGTACAATGAGACCTTCACACCAGTGGTGAGGCACACTTCAATAAGGGTGCTCCTGAGTATAGTTGTAGTGCATAAGATGCCCGTGAAGCATCTAGACATAAAAACAGTGTTTCTGCATGGTGAAGTAAAAGAGGAAGTTTACATGGAAGAGCCACCAGGATTCAAACAATCCCAGGAGAGGCGTCTCATGTGTAAATTGCAAAAGAGTTTATATGGGCTCAAACAAGCTACAAGGTGTTGGAATGAAAAACTACACCAAACATTGACTGAAGAAGGTTTTAAACAAAGCAAAACTGAACAATGCCTTTACTGAAGGTACAAGACAGTAGATGGATTTACATTCTGGTTTACGTCGACGATGTGATTTTATGTTATGAAGAGAAGAAGGTCTAAGATGAAATAGTCCAACATCTGAGTCAAGTGGTTGAAGTGAAAGACTTAGGAGTTATCACTTACTACCTGGGAGTCCAAATAGAAAGAGAAGAAGATGGGAACTATCTTCTTAACCAAAAACAGAAAGTCCTAGAGTTTCTGGAATATAGGCAAATGAACAATTGTAAACCAGCAGATACTCCTATGGAAATAAATTACCTAAAGCAACAAGGAAATGATGGACTCCTGCCTGACAATAAACGGTACAGGGAAGCAATTGGAAAATTGCTATACGTAAGTACCCTGACACGTCCAGATATAGGAGCAGCAGTTGGCATGCTGTGCAGGAAGGTTGAGTCACCAAATAAAAGAGATTGGAATGCAGTCAAGAGACTGGCCAAATACCTGAATGGAACTATGCATCTGAAACTGAAATTGCTAACAAGTGATAATCCCAGATTGGTGAGATATATGGATGCAGATTGGCGGGAGATACCAAAGACAGAAAGTCTACCAGTGGACATTTGTTCTTTTATAGCAATGGAGCAGTGAGCTGGAGCAGCAGAAAACAAGACATTCTGACTCTGTCCTTGACTGAAACCAAATATGTATCAGCAGCAGAGACATGCAGACAACTGAAGTGGATGCTGCAACTGATGAATGACTTTGGGACAGAAGAACCCAAACCAATAAAACTTTTCGAGGACAATCAACGGTGCATAATACTTGCACAAACATAAAAGGTGAACTCTAGAACCAAACATATTGATGTGAAACAACATCTAGTGAGAAATATGCAAGAGGATGGGCTTATTGAGTTGTCCCTAAAGACAAGTTTGAAAGCCTACACAAGAAGTTAAACCTTGTGGACTCTGTACACTAGACCTTGAAAAGAGGTGTTGGAAATACAATGTCTTGTGTACAGAGAAGGCAGAAGACACAGAATACTTGCAGGGAGTAAGCAAATCTGACAGATAGCAAAATAAGATTCTTCTTTCTTCCGCTCTTCTGTCCTTCTTGCATGTCTTCAGATTGGTATTCTTAGGCTACTTGCTGCTTCTTTTCCCGGAAGTCCCTCTCTCCCAGTTTAGTAAGGTCGTTAGTATCTATTCTGTTTCTCTGCTTTCTATCAAAGTTGTAGTTCCTGAATCAACTCTCTTAATTCACTCCTTAATCAGACTCAGGATCATTCCATACCATACAGGTAATACCACATTTTACCTAAGCAAAAAGTATTACCAATTTGTTGGGGGATGAATTAACCCCAAAATCATATTTTAAAAATATCCATGGGAATTGCATTTACCCTGCCATCGGCTGCCAAGAAGAGAAAGTCAACCCTTCATAAAGTATTTTTTTTATTTTGCAGAGCATTTATTTGCTTAATTTATAGTCTGCTTTTCTCCCTGAGACTCAAGGAAGATTTTAACAATTCAGAAACAATCCAATAGACAATATCATACATGCAACAAACAGTGAAATAAAATAAGAATACAAATATCAGAGAATGCAGTAACCATTATCCATACAGTGGAACAGTATAATATGTGTAATAAAGCTGGACTGCAAAATTAGAGAAAAATGCAAGGAAACAGTATAATATTCAGTGTACAAAACAATGCAAACTGCCTAAAATTTAGGATGCTAACGATCCCCTTTATAAGAATATCTTCCTGAATTATTCCATTTTACACGTTCTGCAGAACAATAAAGACGAGAGCCTTCCTAACCTTTTCAGGTAGGCCAGTCCACTAGGTGGGTGTACAACTGAGCATGCTTGGGCATGAGCAGCTGTTGATCTTTCACTTTTGGAGGGTGCCACCTTCAGAAGGCTTTGCTTGGATGAATGAAGTTTCTGTAGCAGAGTATATCAGGAGTGGTCATGTCCTGCATGTATGTTGGACCTAGGCCATGAAGGTGATAAACTGGTACCTTGATCTGAACGTGGAAACTAACTGGTAATTGATGGAGCCACTTCAGGGTTGGTGTAATATGCATACTCCACCTAGGTCCCGATAGTAATCAAGCTGTGGCATTCTGTACCAGCTGGAGTTTCTGGGTTGTTTTCAAGGGTAGAGCCATGTAGAGTACATTACAATAGCCTAGCCTCAAGGTTACCATGGCATGGATCCATGTGACCAGTGTCAGACTGTGGCTAGATAAGGTACTCTCTGCAAGATTCCCTTTAGAAGCAAGAATAAGTCCAATGTCTAGCAAAGGAAGTTTTATTGCAGAAAAGGTCCATTATAGTCCACTGTCCTGAATAGGAGACTCAGGATGGTACATGATCATTGTTACCAATGAAGAGCAAGCATAGGATACAGAGTAACAATACCCATCTGGAACAGCCTCCCCCCACAGTTCTCAAAACAACATCTTTCAGTCCTGGGAAGCTGCTCTCCTCCAAGGCCAATGCTTGGTGGAACCGGGTTAGACACAACAATCTCCTCTGGTGGGAATGCTGCCTGGGAACTGGTGCACCTGGGGAGAAAGCACTTAAACACTAGAAGCATTAGAACATGGAGTCAGTACAGTTTA
This sequence comes from Eublepharis macularius, assembly GCF_028583425.1. Taxonomy (NCBI): domain Eukaryota; kingdom Metazoa; phylum Chordata; class Lepidosauria; order Squamata; family Eublepharidae; genus Eublepharis; species Eublepharis macularius. The sequence continues at coordinate 56,940,398 of NC_072798.1, forward strand.
GAAACATACTGGACCTGACATTCTGCCCCCCTTAAAATAGATCCCCCCCTGGCTTATATGGATAGCGAGTATGAAAAGCTTTGGTTAATCTAGGAGCATGAACATGTGCAGAGTTCACCCATTCATCGTAACCAGAATCAAAGTCCTTCCAGCGAATGAGGTAAAAAAGCTGGTTTCGTTTGAGCTTAGAGTCCAAGATTTGTTGTACCTCATAGTGTATTTGGTCGTCAATCAAAGTTGGAATGGGTGGAGCTTTGACGTGCCATTTGTTGTCGGTGGGAGCTCTTTTCAGAAGACTGACATGGAACGTATCATGCACATGGCGCAAGTTCTTGGGCAAAGTTACAGCAACAGTTACCTTATTTATTACCTTGCGCACAGGAAAAGGTCCTAGGAATTTTAGAGCGAGTTTGCGGCTTGTTTGAGCTAGTTTCAGATTTTTTGTGGAAATATACACATGATCTCCGGGTTGTAATTCCCATTCGGCCACACGATGGCGGTCTGCGTATTTTTTGTAATCCAGTTTGGCTTTTTCGAGGTGTTTTTTAATGAGAGTCCATTGCTGTGCCGCCTCCCCCCACCATGAAGATACATCTGGCAATTTTGAGGAATGGAGAGGGGGTGCGTCCAACGGGAAGGGGTTGAAGTGGGCTCCGTAGACAATTTTGAAGGGGGCCTCCCCCGTCGAAGCGTGTACACTGTTGTTATATGAGAACTCGGCCAAAGGGAGGAGGTCCAACCAATTATCTTGCTGAAAATTGATGTAACAACGAAGGAATTGTTCTAATATTTGATTTGTTTTTTCGGATTGTCCGTCGGTTTGTGGGTGGTGGCTTGAACTGATGCCTTGCTCAATATTCAACATTTTCAAAAGCTCCCGCCAGAAGTTGGCAACGAACTGTCCGCCGCGATCCGAAATCACCTTGGACGGAAAGGAATGTAATTTTACAATGTGTTTTAGAAACAAATCCGCTAGTTTTCGAGCGGAGGGTATAGCAGTGCAAGGGATAAAATGAGCTTGCTTGGAGAACAGATCTACCACAACTAAGATACTATTATGTCCTTTAGAGATAGGTAGATCAGTGATAAAGTCTATAGATATTACTTCCCAGGGTCTGTTTGGTGTCTCCAAGGGGTGTAAGAGACCCGGAGGCTTCCCTTTCCTGGTTTTGGCGCTGAGGCAAATAGGGCAGGAACTAACGTATTGGGAAATGTCTTTGCGCATGCCCGGCCACCAAAATTGTCTCTGGATCAGGTGTAAAGTTTTCAAATACCCATAATGTCCAGCAGTGGGAGCGTCATGACAGCGCTGTAAGATCTCCAGCCTGAGGCTGTTTGGGACATAAAATTTGCTCCCAGCTAGCCAATCCCCGTGTGGGGATTGGGTTAATTTGTTTCGTGGAGCCCTATCCCCCTCCTTCTCTACTTCAGTTTTGAGTTTCGATTTCCATTCTTGGTTAGCCGGGAGGGGCAGTTTGGCCCGACTGCGAGTGGTCACCACACCTCCAAGTTGCGTAGGTGAGAATACAGTGTCGACAGTCTCCTCCCTCTTGCTCTTGTGTTGGGGCATGCGCGATAGGGCGTCCGCTAAAAAGTTAGTTTTGCCCGGGAGATAGTTTAGAGTGAAGTTGAATTTGGAAAAGAATTCCGCCCATCGCAATTGCTTAGCATTCAGTCTGCGCGGGCTTCGGAGGGCCTCCAAATTCTTGTGGTCCGTCCAGACCTCGAAAGGGTACCGCGCCCCCTCCAGCCAATGTCTCCAGTTAGTGAGGGCTGCCTTTACTGCAAAGGCCTCCTTCTCCCACACATTCCAATTTCTCTCCGCCTCCGAAAACTTTTTAGACAAGAAAGCACAAGGCCGCAGCCTCCCATCCTCCCCCTTCTGCAGCAGAACTCCCCCAATCGCTGTATCGCTGGCGTCGACCTGCACTATGAAAGGGGTTTGTTCGTTGGGGTGGGAGAGGACGGGTTCCGTTACAAATTGCTTTTTTAAATATTCAAAGGCTGCCTGGCAATCGGGGGTCCATAGCAGTTTGGAAGATGGTTTCTTAGCTTGGTCCCCTTTATCTTTGGTTTTTAGCAAGTCTGTCAAAGGGAGCGTGATTTGGGCGAAGTTTGCTATGAAATCCCTATAGAAGTTGGCGAAACCCAGGAAGGATTGCAGTTCTTTACGGGTGGTGGGTGTTTGCCAGTCTTGGATCGCTTGTATTTTGGCTGGATCCATTTTCAGACCCTCTTGGGAGATACAATACCCGAGGTAAGTAAGTTCGGTTTTATGGAATTCACATTTGGACAACTTGATGGGCAGATTATTTTCCATCAGGGTGGCTAATACTTTCTGTACGGTTTGGATATGTTCCTCCTCGTTGTCTGAGTAAATTAACACATCATCAAGGTACACCACCACCCCTTTGTACAGAAATTCGTGTAGAATTTCGTTTATCATGGACATGAATACGGATGGGGCTCCCGTCAAACCAAAAGGCATAACTAAGTATTCATATTGTCCGAGGGGCGTATTAAAAGCTGTTTTCCACTCATCCCCTGCCTTAATACGAACGTGGAAGTAAGCATCTTTTAGATCTAATTTTGTAAAGATCTTACCTTGGGCCACGACGTTGAGAAGGTCTCGGATGAGCGGTATAGGATAGGCGTTGTTTGTGGATACCGCATTTAACCCTCGGAAATCAGTACACAGTCGGAGTCCGCCATCCTTCTTTTTCACGAAGAGGACTGGAGCGGCGTGGGGGCTGGTGGCCGGGCGTATGAATCCGCGTTGGAGGTTGGTGTCAATGAATTTTCGAAGCTCTTCACGTTCATGGAGACTCATGGGATAGAGCCGTCCTTTGGGCAGTGAGGCTCCGGGTAAAATTTCTACCGCACAATCCGTACGTCTGTGCGGGGGTAGAGTATCCGCTTCCTCCTCCGAGAAAGCCTTTAGAAAGGGCCAGTACGGTTCGGGTATTTGGTTGACTTCTTCTTGGGTGAGAAGGGCCTTTTCTTTATGCGTTGGATCGTCGCCCCAGTTCTGATTCCAACGGTGATTTTTACAGTTGGTGTGACTGAAGGTAATACATCCTTGTGCCCAATCTATATAGGGGTTGTGATCACATAGCCATCTGCTGCCTAGAATTAACGGGTACTTGGCAGTAGAGCTGATGACAAAGGACCTCTTCTCCCAATGTTGCCCCATGCCCGTGATTACTGGGATGGTCTCCGTTGTTACAGGATTCATATTGGTACCATCCATTTGTTCAAAAATTACTGGATTTTGTAAATCCCGGGTTGGTAGGACTAGTCCATTGACTAACGCAGGGGCGATAATGTCTCTTGAGCAGCCCGAGTCAATAAGGGCTTGCACCCGAATGTGCATCTTCCTCTCAGGGTTGAGTAGAGTCACTGGCATGAATAAAATGGACCCAGGTGGCCGGTCCCGTGCAGGGACGGGCTTCTGGTGGATCTGTCGTTTGGGTCCTTTTACGACAGATCCATTTCGTTTCCCGACTGGGGACTTTCTGGATTGGCTTCTGCGGTTGGGGAAGCGGGATCATATTCCATGACTTCTTCCGCTTCCAACCCTCTCTCTGAGGCTGGCCTTTGGGAAGTGCCGCGACCTCTATTCGCCCGGGGTGCTGGAGTCGGGCGTTGGGGCGCAGAAAACTGAGCCGGAGTTGGACGGCGTAGTTGGAGCGGAGGTCTTTGCACAGGCCGGTAAGGGCATTGTGCTGCAAAGTGACCAGCCTGTCCGCAATGCAGGCACAGCCCTTGTTGCCATCTAGCATCTCTCGCTCCACGGGTGGCATAGCTAGTTCCCCGTGCCGCCCTCTGTAAGGTTAATGGTCTTCTTTGTCCCGTTTGTTGTTGTTGTTCAACCAAACGGACTTCTAATATGCGATTCTCCACTTCACAAATAAGTTGGATCCACCCTAACAGCGTAGGGGGATTGTCTTGCATGAGGGCTCTGTCCAAAAGTCTCGGGTTAAGGCCTTGTTTGAACAGGATAATTTTGGTGGACTCCTCACACCTGGGGCACTTGGCTGCTAATTGTCGGAATTTTGTAACATAGTCTCTTGCTGTCATGCTGCCTTGTTTGATGGCTTGCAGTTCTGTTCGGGCCCTAGTTTCCTCTAAGGGGTCTTCATATTGGGCTCGAATAGCATCCACCAACCCCTGGAGAGTATCAAGTTCTGGGGCCCCGACATTGTATAGTCCTACATACCAGTCTGCTGCCTTGCCCTGTAGACGAGATCCGAGATGTTCGATTTGACTGGCCTCGCTGCCGAATAGGTGCCCCCAACGGTTGAAAAACTGTACCACTTGTACTAAGAAAAATCCCAATTTGGAGGGGTCCCCATCAAAGGTGGCTTCCAGCTTTACCCAGCCCATCGGGAGGTCTTGTCTCGGAGCAGGCACTGGGTAAAAGTCCATCGGCATTTCTAGTTGTCCCTGAGGCACAGGCGGAGGTAACTGGGGCCTCGGTAGGGGCAACGGTGCCGGCTGTGCTGGCGGCGGTCGAGCCGGCGGTGCCGGCTGGGGTTGACCTGGTGGTGCGGGCGGAGGTTGTCGTGGTTGCGCTGGCGGGGTTGGCCTTGGCTGGGCCGGCGGCTGCAATGGCGGGCGAGCAGGTGGCGGTATCCTCGGTCTAGCGGGTAACACCGGAGGCGTTGGCGGTGGCTGTCGAGGTGGAGTAGGTTGGTGTGGTTGATTTGGGATCGGCCGCTGCGGAGGCGGTCGGAGGGGTTGTAGTGGTGCAGGCCGTCCCGGTTGATTCGGGGGTGGCAAGACGGGCTGGTCCTGAGGCTGCTGCACCGGTGTGAGCTGCGGTCGAGGTAAGAGGGGCCGCAGCGGCGAGGGTTGAGTGGGTGGAAGGCCGCGCGGGCTTGCCCCTCCGGGCGTTGTCAATCTAGGAAGCAGCGGCTGGCCTCTGGGCGCTATTGGACCTTCTCCCGTAGGTTGGCCGACGGGGACAGTGTTTGGCGGTTGACGCGGGGCTCCCTCTTGGTCCGGCCGGACTGCTCTAGGAGAAGTAAGAGGGGGTATTACCGGGGTATCACTTGGCTTTTCGTCGCCTTCCGTAGGCCTCTCCACGGGAGTCTCATCTGGGGGCGCATCCCCTTCCTGGTTAGGTTGTTCGGTGGGGGTCTCTCCGGGTGGCTCACCCGAGTCATCCCTTCTCGGTGGGATTTCTTGCTGCTTGGGGCGTTCCTCGGTTTGCTCTCCCGATTCGCCCAGATAGGTGCCCCCTTCGCCGGTAGGTGACGGCTGCTGTTGGGCATCCTCCACCGGATAGGATATGACACTTTGAAGGGTAGCTATCTGTATCGCCATCTCTTCAGGGGATAATCTTTCCCCTGCTCCCATTGCCGAAATTAAATGGATGGCACGAGCTAAACTTTCTTCCATATCCATCAGTTTAGCTTCTAACTGTTGCATACGACTCGCCCCCGGTTGTTCGCTCGTGGAAGCTTCGTTCGTTGCACTCACCGGGGACAAGGGGCCCCAAGGAGGAGGGTCCCCTTGGACGACTCTCGATCTCGCGGCTAGGATCCCCTTGGCCATGCCCGTTACGGCCGAGATGCTGGTATCCACCGCATAGGTGCGACCTTGTATCTGCTCCCAACTTTGTTCAGGGACTTCCGTTGGCTCTTTCCACGGAGCAAGTTCGGAGTAATCCCAACTCAGGGCGCCGCGGCGAGACGTGTCCTCTTCCGTCTGCTCGAGCGTCCTGTTCCAATAATTCCATGATTGGCTGCTGTCTAGCTCCAGGACGGTTCCTAGGCTTCGGCGCCTTTCCATAGAAACTCGAGGATGGAGCCCACCTACACGACGCTCTCTAGTTTCTCTGGGTCTGGCACCCCACTCCGACGGGGTGGGTACCGAAATCAAGGGGAGAGCGGTCGCTTTCGGCCTTGCCCCGAGGTCGGCTTCGGTCTCGACCCGAGCACTGAGGTCGATGAGAGGCGGGGTGGAAGTGGAGACTTCGGTTCCATTCCCGGCTGCTCCCAGCTCCTGGGAGTCTTGGGCTCGTACGGGTTGTTTGTCGGGAGACACATACGGCTCGAACAAAGGATCCCTGTCCGGGACAACCTTGGATTCCGCTGGGCCCGACTCAGACATGATTGGTAACAAAATGTCAGACTGTGGCTAGATAAGGTACTCTCTGCAAGATTCCCTTTAGAAGCAAGAATAAGTCCAATGTCTAGCAAAGGAAGTTTTATTGCAGAAAAGGTCCATTATAGTCCACTGTCCTGAATAGGAGACTCAGGATGGTACATGATCATTGTTACCAATGAAGAGCAAGCATAGGATACAGAGTAACAATACCCATCTGGAACAGCCTCCCCCCACAGTTCTCAAAACAACATCTTTCAGTCCTGGGAAGCTGCTCTCCTCCAAGGCCAATGCTTGGTGGAACCGGGTTAGACACAACAATCTCCTCTGGTGGGAATGCTGCCTGGGAACTGGTGCACCTGGGGAGAAAGCACTTAAACACTAGAAGCATTAGAACATGGAGTCAGTACAGTTTAGAAACATACTGGACCTGACAACCAGATCAACTGGGTCAAGGTAGGGAGCTATACTCAGGGCTAAATAAATATGGAAGAAATAACTTTTTGTGCAACTGAATTAACTTGCGTTTCCAGCAATTGTGCTAGTACAGCATTTCCCCTAGACTCAACTGAGTTAATGAGGGCCATCACAACCCCATCAAATGGGGATAGCACAATAACCTCCAAGCTTCTCAACCAGCATCACTTCCTTCGTATCAAGATTTATTTCAACTTATGTATCCTTAATTGTTTGATTCCAGCAGCCAGGCACTGGCTTGGGATAGCTGCAGTAGTGTCAGGTAGACTTGACAAAGAATTGTTGATTTGGGTGTTGTCAGCATATTGATAGGCTACTTCAAAACTATGAATGATCTCTACCAACGGATTAAACAGCATAAGAATTAAACATAAGGATAAACAGCTTGGGGGTTAAGGCTGGGCCTTGTGGATCCCACTCCCAATGTCCCATATTGATAACTGGTCTCCGTAAGCTACTTTTTGAATCCAATCCATAAGGAACAATTTAAGCTAATCTAAAGCACATCCGTTGATATCTGCTTCTCCCTCCAAAGGTGTCAACAAGATGGCATGGTCCACTGTTTCAAAACCTAAAGATAAATCCAGTAATGACAATAAAGAAACACTGGCTCATGTCTACATTCAAATGATAATCAGCTAAAGCCACCAAGTTGTTGTTTCTACCCTGTAGCCTGGCCTGAAAAGGATGCAGAGCAGATGTGTCACCCAGAAAGACTTGGAATTGATCTGTAATCATTCCTCAATTATCTAGTTCAGAAAGAGCAGATTAGAGATCATGAATATAACAGCAGCAAAAACAAAACTGAGAGGAAAATTAGAAACTATAGTTTGTCTATTTCACCTTATGTTCAGATGGAGTAAAAAGAACTCTTAACACCCTCAGAGCAAAGGTTGAAGTTTACACAAAAATTACAAGGAGTGTGTTGGATGAAATACTGCAGGACAAATAACCTTATGAAGATTGAGCATCTGTAGAAGATGGGAAACCAAGATATACCAACTTTTCCCCAGCTTTGTGTCAATTAGGCCCCATTATTGGTCAATTTTTAAAAATTATAAGTAAAAATATTTAGCTGTAGACATTGGTTGCATTGTCTGTATATATACAAAAAATCTAAGCTGTCTTTCCTCTTACATCAGACAAGACCCAAGTAGTCTCCCAAAACAATTAAAACCAATTAAAACTCATGATCAACATCATCAATAGACAAAACACTCAGAAAAATAATTTCTGTCAACATTAACAAGTAGGGTTGCCAGGCTCCCTCAGTCTCCAGGCGGGGATAGGGGTCTGGCACTTGCATTGGGGGAGAGGGGGTGCGCACGTGCACACCCCCACAGGCGCGATGATGTCACTTCAGAAGTGACATCATTGTGCAGCCCCGGGGAGCACGTCCAGGCTCCACAGGGGCTCAAAACGGGCCTGATCCGCGCTGAAATGGGCCCATTTTTGAGGCGCTGTAGAGCGCAGGCGCTCCTGCACTCCGCAGCATCTGAAAACGGGCCTGATCTGTGGCAGAACGGGCCTGTTTTGGGGTGCTCCGCAGCACCCAAAAACAAGCCCATTTTGCCGCGGGTCGGGCCCATTTTCAGGAGTGCAGGAGCACTCCCGTGCTCTGCAGCAGCCCCGATCTGAGCCAAAATGGGCCCAGCCACGGGGGATCCCTCAGGGAAGGTGTGCCCCCCCTTGCCGGTTACGTAAGTGGGGGTGGGGGAGTGGGGTCGGGATCTCCCGCCCCCACTGGGGGTCTGGAATCCCTATTAACAAGCCTTCTTAAAAAGTGCCCCATTGCAGGTTTTTCTAAAAGTGTACTCCTTTAGTTTTCTATTGTGCCTGTTTGAGGAAGTGATTGGAATTCCAGGCCACAGTTGTCACCTTTCCCACTTGTGGACTGCGACAAGTGGATTTGTGAATTATAAAGCAGCTAGTTACTTCTAACTTCATGCATGACTTTTTGCCATTGAATGAGAAACTGACAGGGTAATCATACCCTGGTCTTGGGTCTGCCAGTTGCTGATCCTTAAGCTAGTCTATTGAATTGATGCTGTAATATAATTCTGCTATTGGAAATGTGTGTTTGCATATTTTCTCTGTAGTACTATAAAAATGTTTTTCCTGCTTTCTCTTTGTGGTGAAAACTGCTCCCTTGTGTATTTTTTTCATTTTTCTTCAAGGCTTCTGTTGCAGCTTATTCCCCCCACCCCTCCCCAAACACACACACACACACACACTGTTCATAAATAGTTTTTACAATTTCTACTAGCTTGTGAATGTTTAACTTTTTAGATCATACCTCACTCCAGTTCGGGATGAAGAATCTGAATCTCAAAGAAAAGCTAGATCGAGACAAGCAAGGCAGTCCAGAAGATCCACACAGGTATGTTGGACTTTTAAGGTAAATTTAGTAAATATATATTAGAATGGAGATAGTTACTTTTGTGGCTTAGACTTCATTTGTCAGGTTGCCTTTCTGTTCCAACAAGGCCTCTGTAGATTTCTCCGTATCATCTGGAACAAATTTGCTGTATGGACATCTTTCTGCAGTGTCCCTGCACAGTACATATTCGATAGCTAGAAGCTGATAGTTGATCTTGCTAGCTAGAAGCTGATAGTTGATCTTGACATGTGAGCCAAAAGCTTCCTGTATCAAATATCACCTTAACAATGAATATATAGACTTTTTTTGCAAGTCTATTCAGTCTCAACTCTTTAATGGAAAAATAATAATTGATCTACTACTTCCAGGGTTCTATTTGGGTCCAGTGGCATCTTAAAGACCAACTAGATTTCCAGAGTATGAGCTTTCACGAGTCAGAATTCTGTTGGTCATTAGGGTCCTCCTGGACCCAGATGTTGCTCTTCTGCAGACCAACTCAGCTACCTATCTGAAACTACTTAACAGGGTTATTACAGGTATTTCTGACAACTTAATGTGAAATGGTTTTAACATTTAAAGTTCTGTTGACATTGTTGGGGTCTGGAAATTTACTGGTACTTTTCTAAAATGGGATGTATGTTTGATTCAACAGATTCCCTTCAACTCCTCTCCAGAAACTTTTAAATTGAACTGTAAATATTCATAGCTCCATTTCTCCTTCTGTGAAGGTTTTCTTCTCTAGATCCATATGTTCAGATCTGCTGTTATAGAAAATGGCTTTTATGTACTTAAAGGGCAGCCACTGGCATTCTTGATTTATCTCATTAGTGTTGTCATGATATTGTTGTCCAGAGAGAAACCGAACAGCAGTTTAAACTAGGAGTTTTCAGAAGTAGACTCCTTGTTCCCTACAGATGCTCCCAAAACTAAAGTTGGATGCTGAAAGTTTGCCTTCTGCTCTCCTGCCAATCTAGCATACAGTAGGCTTATGTATGAAATGGGTCCAAGGCTTCCTGTAATCTGACCCCTGCCCCAAGACAGATTATCCCATACTTGTGAATTGAAAAGAGCACATTCATAAAAACAAGTATTTCCTGTTAAAACACAGGGATAGTGGCCCAGTCCTTTTCCAGCTGCCACAAATGCTCTGTGGTTATTTTTGTACATGTATGTTTGCTGAGGAATACTCTTTTAGTCTGATACTTGTTCCTGAGCTCAAAACATAGTTTGAGAAGCTGTACTGTTTTAAAACATTACCACAGTACTCTAAAGTTACCAACACCTGTTTTATTTCCCCTTTATTTTAAGAAAGGCATTAACCTTTAATAAATTTAGTTTTAATTCCAGTATAAATAAAATATGCTTTGGGGCGCTATTCTTCTACAGGGTGTAACACTGACTGATCTTCAGGAAGCTGAAAAAACTATTGGTAGAAGTCGTGCTACCCGGCCTAGAGAACAAGAGAATGAAGAAAAAGAAAAGGAGGAAAAAGAAAAACAAGACAAAGAAAAACAGGAAGAAAAGAAGGAATCAGAAACTAAAGATGATGATTATAGGCAAAGATACACACGAACCATTGAAGAGGTATTGCATGCTTTTATTTTATGGTACTGAGTGGTTTACTTAATTAAAATGTCTTTATTGGCATGCTTCGTAACATTTTAAAATTGCTTTGCATTTTTGTTCCTGATGAATAGCCATATCATCGTTATAGAACAACATCTTCAACTACTTCATCAACTTCTTCAACTGCCACCTCTTCTAATTCTGTCTCTTCAAGCCAGTTAAACAGACCAAACAGCCTTATAGGTATAACTTCTGCTTATTCCAGGAGTGGAGCAAAGGAAAGTGAGAGAGGTAAGGCTTCTCTATTACTTCTTTCTTTGTTGTTCATCGTCCATGAACATGCTGCTGCTTTAAAATACAATGGTAGATATTAAGAAGTAATTGGTAAAACAAATAGCAATCTTCTTGCATTGTCACTAGGGGTGTGTTCCCCCAAAATATTCGGGTTTAGAAAACAATTTGGGATAACCCAAATCCTGAAATGGCAAACCGTTTCGGGATTTCAGTGTTTAAATGCTTTGGTATGCTCAGTAAAGATTCCCGAATCTTTACCGAAGCTCAAAGCAGCACTTTCTTGTCGTTTGCAAATGGCAAGAAAAGTGTTGCTTTCAAATGCCAGCTGGTTTACAGCTGATGGGAGGGGGATCTCCCATCCAGGGGGGACGGGGGTAGCCTGCCCCTGGCACCGCCAAAGAGGGGGCGTCGGGCACAGTTGCTAACCGCCGGGGGTTTGCCACACGAGAGGCTCAGTGCAGGGTTGGGAGGCCCTCGCCTTCCCTGCTGATGGGGCGGCTGGCTTGCCACGCGCGCAGGACCTCCCAGCCCTGTGCTCAGCCACCCGTGCGGCAAGCCAGCCGCCCCAGCGCATGATCCCGCTGCTGCCAGCTCCACGGCGCACCGGCACTGGGGCGGCCAGCTTGCTGTGCGGGCAGCACAGGGCAGTGGGGAAGGTGAACCATGTGAGGGCCTCCCAGCCCTGCGCTCAGCCGCCCGTGCAGCAAGCCATCCACCCCAGCGCACACCCACGCCGCCACTGCGCGCTTGGGTGGCCGGTTTGCTGCAGGGCGGCACGCCTCCCGCCCTATGACATCATGCAGCGCCAGCAGTGCGCATGTGCTGCACACGTGCACGCAGGGGGCCGGCCAAGGGTTGCACCAGGCGCTGGCAACCCTAGATCCGGCCCTGCTCCCATCAACTAAAAAAGCCAGGGCGTTTAAAAGGATTTTTTCAGCTGATGAGAGGGTAATCCCCCTCTTGTCAGCTGAAAAAAAGTCCACATTTAAAGGGCTTTTTCAGCTAATGAGAGGGGAATCCCCTCTCATCGGCTGTAAAGTGGCCGGTGTTTTGAAAGCAACACTTTTCTTACCACTTACAAGTAGCAAGAAAAGTGTTGCTCTTTGCCTGAAACTTCTTGAAGCGATACAAATCACTTGGGAAGCTTTACTTCAGGATTCCCGAAACGGCTCAGCAGTGTTGGGGCCAATTTGGGAACCCCGAATCTTTCCAAATCCAGCCCGATTTGAGTTAAAAATCCAAATCGGAATCCCAGAGCGCCACACCCCTGATTGTCATCATCTCCAGGATCGATATTTCTTCAGAAGGTTGGTCGTCTTTAATTTCCATCTGTAGGACAAGTGCATACTTGTTTTTTGAATTTCCATAGTGCCATAGATGTTGAATTTTGAGTTATAGTGGAAATGTTCAAATGAATAAGCTGAACATTTTTAGAATATGGCTATATGAGAATATTCCTTTTCCTTAACATTCATTTTTCAGCCCTGAAGACTGGAGCAGTGAAATAAACAAGTACCTGGATTTTGTGATTTCTTATGTTATTCAAATGGTAAACAATGATAAAGTGCATGAGAACAAAGGAATGTTATATGCTTGTGCACCTCTGCATCTTCATTGTTGTACAAGTTAATTAAAAGAATTTTGGGGCAGAACAGAGTCTGGAAATTCAGTCTTCGTCTTGCTGATACAATACTTGAAGTAGGATTTTTCAGATCTTTCCAGTGATCTGAATAGTGCTCATTTTAAGTACATTACCTGAAGGGAGGAAACATAATTAGTTTAAACATACATTTTTCTCCAAAGGTGTTTTTTGCACAATGAACTCTTATTGCCTCTGACTAAACAAGTATTTATATGAATATGTGTGCTGTGGGTGCTCGGCCAATGCATTTGTAGATGATAATAACACATAAAGATATTAGGCATTAATTATTGAAATTAAAGTATACAGACTTATAATAGTTTGGCTGACTTAAAACTAGACTAATAAAACAGTATATAAAGAAAATAGTGGCCCATTAAACTCCATCATCTGTATTCAAAAACATTGTAAGCATTTGGATCATAAATCTGGATACATTGTGCCTTGCTTCAGGAACCACAATAGAAATCTATGTTATAGCAGAAAGAGTATTTTCTGGACTTTGTTAAAATATAGAACATACTATTTAAATAGAAGCGGGAAGGAAAGAAGAGGAAAAAGAAGAAGATAAGTCTCAGACAAAATCAATAAGGGAAAGAAGACGGCCAAGAGAAAAACGAAGATCAACTGGAGTTTCTTTTTGGACTCAGGACGTAAGTGGAAAACCATTGTAATTTTCAATAAATCTGTATTTACAAACAGGGAGGGTTCAGTAAAATAGTATTTGTTTAACTGACTGGCATTACCATTCAGTGAGCCACTTCTAAAAATGTAGCTTCCATATTGCATATTTGACATTTCAAATACAAGTAATGCTTACAAAGTAGGCACTGTGATTTAAGTAGCATTCTTAATGCAGTTCATGGCAGGGTGGATTTGATTTAAATCAAACTGATTTAAATCACGATTTAAATCACTAGTCAGTAAGGCTTGATTTAAATCATAGTTTTCTACATAAAGACTCATTCGGGCCACCAGGCCTTGCATTTCTTTGTTGCAGTGTTTGCATTTTGCACGCATGCCTGCCTTACCGATAGGTAAAGGAACTTCATTAAAGTATTCCCAAACTGGGTCTCTTTTACGGCCTGCTGCCATTATAGGTTTTTTCCTCCAAGGAAAGAATGTGATAAACCTCAGGTCATACACACAAAAGATCCAAAGACTTGTGCAGTATTGTGCTCAAAAAGTTTCACTTTCATTTTGTACTGCCTGCCCCTCCCTCCTCACACTTATTTCTTGTGCAGATCTATTCCACTCCAAACAATCAGGAAAATATTGTTTCTATTCATTGAACTTCTTGAAACTTAGCACTGAAAGGGTTGATTCTGTCTTCATAGGTTTGTAGAACAATAGGATTAAGGTCTTTTTCTCAACTCTGTTCATGTTATAACATTTTTGCTGGGAAGAAGAGGCATGTGATCTCTGCTGAGCTGACACAAATTCAGTTTTGAGAACTGCAAAACCAGGCATCTGTGATAATATCTTGTAGGCAGAGAAACTGCCCAATAATCTTACAAAAACCTCTGGAAGAGCATGACATTGTGAATGGATTAATGGAATTTATTTACCAAAAAAATTAAACATATACAGCCTTATTCTACATAATTAAAAACTAATCTTTATTTCATGATGGAATAAGCTTTGGATGGTAATATATTTTCCTCAAAAAGCATTTTATTTAAAAAAATCCAATTTAAATTTAAAAAATCCGATTTAAATAAAAAAAAATCCGATTTAAATAAAAAAAATCTGATTTTTTTGATTTTTTTTTTTAAAAAAGCATTGATTTTTATCCACCCTGGTTCATGGCTTTGTATACAGCTCTCAGACCTCTAGTATGCTTCATGGATCACCAGTTCAGCCACAATCTGTGTGTGAGAATTTTGCAACAGTGGGTCAAAAGACCATGTGACAGGCTGCTGTAAATCAGCCAAGGTGATCCACACAGCTTGTTGAGATTTTGGGGAAACAGGCTCTTTTAAAACAAAACTGTTCCCTCAGTGGTTCTCCTCAGTTACAAGGTAGTCAATATAAAGGATGTGGGTTCATTGCTGTGAGGTAGTTTTGTGGTGAACAAGAAGGACATGGAGATCTTTAGGGAAGAGTTGTTTAAACAAAGATTTATGTTCAGGTTAGTTTAAAGAACGGTTCAGCTTCACAGGTCTTTCAGTTACAGGAGAAGGTGGCTGAGGCACTTAAGCTAATTATGGATCCATGTTGTAGTTTGAATTCTTGTTAACACTTGCAGTTAAAAGCAGACTTTCACTACCTGTGTTTTACTGATCCTTTCACAAAGACACAGGATACCACACACGCCAGCTTTCCCTTTTCCAAGAGTCAGACTACATGGAACCAGGCCAACTCATCACCAGAGACAAGCCTCACAACAGGGTTCCCTGCCCTCTCCCAGGGGTAGTTAAACTACTCTGCAACACTACCAGCTAGAGCTATCCTTTAGAATGTCTTCTCTCTTGCTGAGGCAGACCCTAATTGACTGCTGCTGTGCTTCTGTCCAACATCCTATCCTCCTCCCTTTGAAAGGTGATTGATTGGATGATGGAGCAGCACTCTCATAGTCTCATGTACTAAACAACTGGTTGGCTTGTTTACCTTTCAGAGGCAGGGCAGCCTTCTGTCTGTGATAGATCCTAAACTACTATTGTTGTCTGGGGAGGTAGGAGACCATCATGCAGTTCAACTGCTAGTTATAATACCCGTTTATAAAAAATATTCTGCCATATAGAAACTAATAGGCTGTTTCAAAATGTGAGCAATGCTTTAGAAAATCATGGATTGGTGTAAGCTAGGACTTCAACTTTTCTAAAGCATACATAATAGTGACATACTTACTGATACATGAATTACTACTGATCACAAGCATCAGTTGAACTGCTGCTTAATATTATGGCATCAGTTGTGTATGATGTTAACATACAGCAGAGATCAAGCCATCATTGATTAGAATTTGTGGTATTTCTTCTTTGCACAGGAGAACGGAGTATGTTATCATGAACATTACTATATGAGTGAAGTAGCATAGTATTTTATCTAGTATACACCCATAGATTTGTACCAGATTTGAGATACTGGGGAAAATCAATAGAATTTTATTTTTAAAATAAATTATATAATACAGTGGTTCCTAGCCTTTTTGAATATGAGGACCCATTTTTAACATCAGTTTTTGCAGATCACTCCCCTCCAATGATAGTGATTATGCGATTAGTATCCTTTAATTGAGAAAAAACATGATGATGAAAAGATCAAAAGGCCAATGCTTAATGCTCATATGGATTCATGCCCCCCCCCCAGGGTCCCCAGGCCACAGGTTGGGAACCACTGATCTTATGCTTAATGTGAAACAACATCTGGGGTACTATTTTAGCAACAGCATTTATCATTCTGACAAAATAGGCCAGCTTCTTGTCATACAAACTTGCATATGCAGATTTTAAAAAGCTAGTTGGTTTGGGATTTCAAGCCTTACAAAAGTTCACTAAGACAGGCCTCGACAAAAGCAGCTCAATAACATACAGTGGTGAAATGATAATTCTGTAATGTGCTTGCAGTATTTATCTACATCTCAATATGCAAGCCAAGCCCAATCAGCAAGCCAGCTCTTGCTTGCAAAAGCCCTGACACTTGGTTGGAGCTGCCAGCCCTGCCTCCCATTCAGAGCTTTCTAGGTTGGATCAAAGGGGGTGGATAGGAAAGAAGACCTGGAGTAGAGTAGAGATAGGCACTGAAGCTCTGGATCCTGTCCTTTGTGCCTCTTAGCCAAAGTTATGCTGTTTGTTTCTGCTCCACTAGGCTTTCTTTGCCTTTTCTCAATCTCTTCTCCTGCAAGTGAGTGTCTCAAGTTCAGTTCCTGCTGCAGCCACTCATGCCCTATCCTAGCTTCTATCCTAAGAAGAGGCTTAGCCTTTGAATGGCCCACCCACGATCTACCCTTAGCCTTTAAATGGCCCTTCCCAGCCCAGAAAGCATGAGCCAACTGTATAGGCATGGTGCCTTCCCTTCTACCTTCTCCTTTACTTTTCTTTATCTTTGACCTGTTTTGCAATGAATATGAATCCAGTTTTAAATAAGCTGCTTTTGCTACAGTTAATTGGAACATATGAATGATAAAACAAATGTTGTTTATTAGATTAATTAAAATAATATGAAATGTAAAAAATGCCTGAAAAGAAATACACAAAATTATCAGTGATAATGATATAAAAGTGAAGATATTTTCTTATTACTTGTTACACTATCGCACCAGATTCAAGACATCTTCAAACAGTTTGTCACTGATATTGTAATCGATAATTCTGCATATTTTTAATGTTTTTTAACCTGTTGGATTAATTTTATTTCAAGCTAGTAAGTTTTGAACAGACTTTCTTACTATATATTGTCGAAGTCTTTCACGGCCGGAGAACGATGGTTGTTGTGGATTTTCCGGGCTGTATAGCCGTGGTCTTGGCATTGTAGTTCCTGACGTTTCGCCAGCAGCTATGACTGGCATCTTCAGAGGTGTAGCACCAAAAGACAGAGATCTCTCAGTGTCACTGGGTGGAGATGTTGGCAGGTAATTTATATCTACTCAGGAAGGTGGGTTTGGGCTGAGTCATCCTGTAAGAGTTTCCTGGGGTGTGGAATGCTAATGGAGGGAGGCTTCACTGTATCCTGAAGAGGTTCTTTTGCATATGGATTGGTGCTTGATATGCTAATCTTTTCTGCAGGGCTATTGTAGGATGTAGAGTATTTTGTTAGCCTGGTGTTTTTCAGGACTGTAAACCATGCTGTATTCATTCTTAAAGTCTCTTCTTTCCTGTTGAAATTGTGCTTATGCTTATGAATTTCAATGGCTTCCCTGTGCAATCTGACGAAGTAGTTGGAAGTGTTGTCCAGTATTTTAGTGTCCAGGAATAGGATACTGTGTCCTGTTTGAGTTAGGCTGTGTTCAGCCACAGCTGATTTTTCCGGATGGCCAAGTCTGCAGTGTCTTTCATGTTCTTTTATTCTTGTCTGGATGCTACGCTGTGTGGTCCCGATGTAAACTTGTCCACAGCTGCAGGGTATGCGGTATTCTCCTGCAGAGGTGAGTATCTCCTGTCTTTTGCTGATCGTAGCATCTGTTGTATTTTTCTGGTGGATCTGAATACTGTTTGTAAGTTGTGCTTTTTCATAAGCTTTCCCATCTGATCAGTGATTCCTTTGATATATGGCAAAAACACTTTTCCTGTGGAAGACTGTTTTTCCTTAATGGTTTGATTTATCCTTGGTTTAATTGCTCTTCTGATTTCATTTCTGGAGTAGCCATTTGCTTGAAGTGCGTGGTTTAGATGATTATTTTCCTCGTTGAGAAAGTGTGGTTCACATATCCGCCTTGCACGGTCTACTAATGTCTTTATTATGCCTTTTTTCTGTCGAGGGTGGTGATTGGAGTTTTTCTGTAAGTACCTATCCGTGTGAGTTGGACATGAAAGGCACTGCAGACATGGCCATCCGGAAAAATCAACAGTGGCTGAACATAGCCTAACTCAAACAGGACACAGTATCCTATTCCAGGACACTAAAATACTGGACAACACTTCCAACTACTTTGTCAGATTGCTCAGGGAAGCCATTGAAATTCATAAACATAAGCTCAATTTCAACAGGAAAGAAGAGACTTTAAGAATGAATACAGCATGGTTTCCAGTCCTGAAAAACACCAGGCTAACAAAATACTCTACATCCTACAATAGCCCTGCAGAGAAGATTAGCATGTCAAGCACCAATCCATATGCAAAAGAACCATTAGCATTCCACACCCTGGGAAACTCTTACAGGATGACTCAGCCCAAACCCACCTTCCTGAGTAGATATAAATTACCTACCAACATCTTCTCCACACGGTGACACTGAGAGATCTCTGTCTTTTGGTGCTACACCTCTGAAGATGCCAGTCACAGCTGCTGGCGAAACGTCGGGAACTACAATGCCAAGGAATGTCAGGAACTACAATGCTATACAGCCCGGAAAATCCACAACCACCATCAGACTTTCTTACTGTTTTGGAGTTTGCGATGCTGCAGTTTCACTTTTCTTTTAGGCTTTAAAAACTTTTGTTTTACAAATTTTAATATTTGTTCATTTAGAAAGGTGACACTGAACTATAAATAAAAATGTAAAGAAAACTGTACCTGTCTTACAAACCATTCACAAAAGAATGCAATTTTTGATCAAAAATGGGTAGCCTATGTTCTGATTATAATTAATTTTAAAAATATTTCACTTTATAACAGCAAACAATACATTAAAAAGTATTGAAGTTATTTAAATTTATTGCTTTACACTGATGCAACCAAAAAGGAGGTATAAGGTTTTTTTTCAAAAGTAAATAATGAAGCAAATTCCAGAACAAAAGACAAGCTGCTTCTCCAGAGACCTGCTTGAGGCAAGTTGAATTGCCCTGAAAATATTCTATTTGTTAGGGATGAGTCTGGCCCCTAAACATTTGGGCTAGCTCCAAACCCAAAGAAAATTTGTCATGGCCTGAACTAAGATGGTGTGTAAAAACAAATGTGTATAATGTGAGATGTAAAATAGTGGTACAGATTAAGAATCAGCTTTCGTAACAGGTTTGAATTCATGGTTCCTTATTTATTTATTTATTTATTTATTTATTTATTTATTTATTTATTTATTTATTTATTTATTTATTTATTTATTTATTTATTTTAAAGGTAAGCTTGATGTGCATTAACACTTCCCAAATAAGAGGAGCAGTGTTGAGGGTATATAGCTATGGTCAGCTAACCAGACTGGGAAGTTCTTCCTTTTATTTAAAAACAGATACTTGTGTATATATCATTTAAGTGGCTTTTCTTCTTCAGAGCGATGAAAATGAGCAAGAGCACCAATCTGACTCAGAGGAGGGAACAAATAAAAAAGAAGCTCAGGTAATTGTTAAATTCACTTACTTTCCTGAAGTGAATTTTCCTATGGTATGTATTTGCTTTTCTCAAAGAAGAGTATTTTCCCTCATTTTCAGGCATGGAGTTAACAAAACAATGTTTACAAGTATAATGACTTTATTAGAATTCTCCAGAAATACAGTTCTCTGCAACATTCAGCCTTGTTCACTGCTTTTCTGCTCCATGTACTAACTAGGCTGTTCTTCTCAACGAGGCCACATTCTGTGTCTCTTTCATGCAGTGAAATCAAGCAATGCCTGACAATGTGGTGAAAGAACGTTGTTATCTTCGGAAATTGACCATTGTGAACTATACGCAGAAATTTACACCACTGCGTACTGCAGATGATATATCTTGTATTTGTCTTATCATTGAAACTCAAATCTTCTGGGTTTTCCTTTTTATCTTGATGGGGTAGATACTTGTTCTTACCATTTGATGAAAACAAAATACCAAACCAGTGTGAAATTAACATAAGAAAAACAATCCTGTGGTGACTTTACTACTTTAAGAGGGAATATAGTAATTGGATACTAAAAGCATAGAAAAGTAGCCCCTTTTTGTCTTTTTTATGTCTTTTTTATGACCATGACCAGTAATAGACAAAATAAATCATTTACGTCTGCTTCAGATGGTGCAACTCAGGATCTCAGAAATAGTTTGCAGAGTTCTAGTTCTGTGTAATAAAAGAGTTTTTGAACTTGTTTTTCTCGTGATCTTCCCTCTTCATGGCAAACAGCTTTTTAAATGGACAGGACATAAAACAATAGTTTGTGTTGTAGGTCTGTTGTCCAAAGAGGAGGGAAAGGTTAAAATGCCCAACATCTTGGCAGCCTCTCCTTGGATCCTGGCCTAGGTTTTCACCAGCTGTTTTTTGTGATCACTTTTGTTATCACGTCTGAGATGACTTAAGTAATATATGTGATCAGAACCAATGCTTTGAAATGTTATTGTTTTATTATTCTGCAGTAATTTATTTATTGGCTGTTAAATCGTGTAACACAGAGATACAGTTGTCTAAGGTTGTTTTGTTTTATTCCTTTTTCAGAGTGAAAGCCTTTCAAGGTATATATTATTTTACAGTTTGGATTTTTTAAAAAGATGTATAATGTAATTTTTAAAACTATGTAAGTATTTATGCCATGAACAATTCTGTATGCTTATGGGGAAAAATAAACACAAATCAGAGATCCATTGCCATCCAAACTCTTCAGATAAATATTAAATTTGCAGAAGCTTACCACCAATTTAACCGTGGCAGTGGCAAGGTGATCATGTGGGCTGGCTGCCATTACAGTACCATATAATCCTGGGAACTTCTGCTAGCATGGAAAGAAATAGTCACTGTAATGTTTCATCATAAGTGCTAAGCCGTGTGTATCATTAGTTGCAAATGTGATGACAGTTTTGTGGAATGCACCTGTACGGAAGCTTCTGCCATACCATCATTATGGTGGTTGAATTGGGCTTTTATTTCAAAGACTTTCTGCTGGTATAGCAGTGGTTTAAGAAAATAAAAAGATCAGCAAAATAAAATAATCAGTCTTAAAATTCTGAGTGAAAAATACCATATGCTGATATATATAATCTAACTCAAAAAAAGCTTTTATAGTTATGAAATATTATCAGGGCCAACTTCTGGGGACTCACCATAGGGGAAGGGTTTTCCACAATTATCTTACAACAGGAATAACTGATCAGGGTATATATCCCTATTCACTTTTAAGCATTTTCAAACTAGAGAGAAATAGAAGATAATATAAATTGGAGAGAAATGGAAGATAATATAATATATTCTAAATGTGTGTAATAACTGGATTTGCCCTGTAGAACCTTTGACACTTTTCCTTTCCTTTAAAGATATGACACAGGATCATCAGGAGACCGTTATGATTCAGTACTAGGACGTACTGGATACAGTTACTTGGAAGACCGCAAATCATATTCCACTAAGCTAGATAAAGAAGATACAACAGATTTTAAAAAGGTACCTGAGTTTAACAAGATAACTTTATGGCTCTGTAGTAATTCTGTATGGGTCTATTTTAGTGGGACTTGATATACATTCTTTGATTTGGCGCTAGAAGGAACCTTTTAAGACAGAATAGGGAAACTTGGAGGAAAGTTCTCTATCTTCCCTTTCTTATTTTGTTTTGGGTCTCTGTTAGCTTGCCCTATGTACTTTCCTAGGTCTAGTGCAACCATTTTATTCATATTTCCAATTGCTGTATTAACAGCCCTCCTGGATTTCTTTCATGAGCCAGAAACATTTTGCTTTTTGTCTTCACCCCATAGTATTACCTTATCCCAGCTCCCACTTTGTCATATTTTCTACAGCTCATTGCCCTTATTCACAGGTAGACTAGCCTGCCCTGTAGCAATCCACATACCCTATTTAAGTCTTAAATGTTCCTGTGCCTCATTAATTTCCTTTCGTCTCTGCATTCCTTCCACAAGCAGCTGACATCTTCCATTATCTTAGACCCTCTGTGATCTCATGCTGTTATTCTTTCTTCAACTCTTTGAATTGTTAGTACCTTCAGGCAGCCCTACCTGATACACTGTTGCTTTCTATGCATTGAAAGGATTTTGTATTACAGGGAAATTTGGGACACTTTGCCCTTTCCATTAACTTAATATTTTCATGTTCTTAAAATATATACTATGCTTTATTGGAAATTCCTCAAGGCAGTTTAATATTTAATCCTAATTATGTTTTGGTAATACTGGCATAATTTTTCATACCAAGTAGACTTTGTCCCTGAAAGATATATTGCAAGTAGAGATGGGCACGCACCAAAATATGAACCAAAGTTCGTGATGAACCAGGCCGGTTCGTGGTTCGCAAACCGACGGTTCATCAGAGCCCATTTCTGATGAACCACCACGAACTTTAGGCTGGTTCGTTTGGTTCATTTTTTGGTTCGTCACTGCAGACAGCCTGGCGCTGATCAATCACTTTCCTAGGCAACAGGGGATGGACTTCCTGCAGACCTTCTGCTGACCTGGAAGTGACCTTCTGCTGACCTGGATGTAATGTTTTCACAAACCAAATGAACCAGTTCACGAACAGGGACAGGTTCATGAAAGTTCGTGGTTTGTGAAATGCGACAAACCACGAACTGCGTGGTTCGTTCCCCCCCCCCGGTTCATGCCCATCTCTAATTGCAAGCTATAGCAATAGCCGGTTCATGCCCATTTCTGATGAACCACCACGAACTTTAGGCTGGTTCGTTTGGTTCATTTTTTGGTTCGTCACTGCAGACAGCCTGGCGCTGATCAATCAGTTTCTTAGGCAACAGGGGATGGACTTCCTGCAGACCTTCTGCTGACCTGGATGTAATGTTTTCCCAAACCAAATGAACCAGTTCACGAACAGGGACAGGTTCATGAAAGTTCGTGGTTTGTGAAATGCGACAAACCACGAACTGCGTGGTTTGTTTTTCCCCCCGGTTCATGCCCATCTCTAATTGCAAGCTATAGCTGTAACTTCATAACCTAGGACCAAAAGGTCTGTCTCCTCCCATATGTCCTTGTGCAGATATAGTCTCCAGGCCGCCCCTAGGGGTTGTTCCCCCACTTAAGGTGGCCCGCCTGGTGTTAAGTAGAGCCAATGCCTTTTCTATTGCAGCTCTCATTTTGTGGAGACAAGGGGAGGTCCATTATTAGAAATCTTCAGGAGGCACTATAAGACCATTTTATTTGCCAGGGCTTTTAATAAGGTATAAACTGCAGGCATCTTTTGAGAGGAGGGAATATCTGCAGTTTTATTCTGTTAGTGTTAATTGTAAGTTGTAAGATGTCTTGAACAAGGAAAGGTGGGATATAAATATTTTAATAAAGTAATTTTCCAAAAAGAACTATACATTATCCCATAAACAAATTATGATACCATTTTAACTACTCATAATCCAGTTTAAAAGGAATGTGTGATTATAAAACCTGTATTGCATGTTTTTAGCTTTATGAACAAATTCTAGCTGAAAATGAGAAACTGAAAGCACAACTACACGATACCAATATGGAACTGACGGATCTTAAGCTACAGTTGGAAAAGGCAACTCAGGTTTGTATTCCAAAATTTTCAGTAAAATAAAGATCTGTGAGAATCCAATAACGGGAGTGGCTTTTTCTTAAGATGTGATGTATTCAGCCTTGAACTGATTCTTAATAGTTTTGATCTTCTGTTATAAACTTTGTACAAAATTTCTGTTAGAAATATAAACTATATTAGGCATGATACAAATTAGAAGGATTCCTGCAGTCTTTACCACTATATCATGAGCATGACTAGAATTACTACATATAGTCTCTGATTCCACATACCTCCAAGAGTGGTGGTAAACAAGAAAAATGAAAATTCTAAGTATATGATTAGAGGTTTGCAGCAAAAGAGGTAGGGGGGAGAGAATCTAGATCTGGGTTTCAGAGATCCCCCCAAAATCTGGTTCAGTAAGATTAGATAATCTCAGGTTTATCCAGCCATTTTATCCTGTGGAGAAGACTATTTTAGGGGGCTGTGAAAGAGCATTTTTCAAGCAAACTTCACCAAATTTGTAGAGAACCTACTTCTGACTATCCACTAAAGACCCATTAGTTCCAGAAGATTGGGCTGCAGGGACCAATGATTTGGGTCTCTGAAAAAGCTACCCTCAGCCACTCTCCATTGTTTCCAGTGGAGAAAAGATTTCCAAGAAGGCTCTAAGGCAGAAACACACAGGGACAAGCCTGCCACTGGCCAGAGGCACACTCCCAAATGCAAGCTCAACCCAGAGAAAGCTCAACAGAACCAAGCTGAACACCCCACAAAAGCTAAGTGCCCCATGAAGATAGTGCACAGCCACTCTACATTGTTTCTTATTGCGGGAAAATTTCCAAGCTGGTTCTCAGGCAGAAACACACAGGAACAAGACAGCCACTGGGCAAAGGCACACTCCCAAATGCAAGAGGAAGCCCAGCAGAGCCAAACTGAAATGCCCCCTGAACAAGCTGCCCCATTTTTTCCTACTGTGGGAAAATTTCCAAGGTGGCTTTCAGGCAGAAACACAGGGACCAAGACTGCCACTAGCCAGAAGCATACTCTTAATGCGAGCTCAACCCAGTAAAAGCCTAATAGAAACAAACTGAAGCAAGGAAATTGAATCTCCGCAGAATCAAAGCAAAGCAAGGGGAATCATCAAACCAGAGAATCCTGTCAAAACAGAATTCCACCCAAACCAAACTGAAGCAAGGGAATGGAATCCCCCCAGAAGCAAAGTGAAGCAAAATCTGGCATTTTTATCTGGTTCCCAGAGCTGGATCACATACCTGTATTTATGATCTTTATAATTAAGAGTTAGACCAACATTTATGATTGATTGTGATTCTGGAAATATAACTCTGTGAAATAATAAATAGAAAGCTGGCAATTCCCCCTTCTCTTGCTCATACTGTCTCACACACAAGCACGCTGAGAGTCATAATTAGGTATGTGTGGTTTGGGAATCCGATTCGGAAAAAATGCCCAAATTGGACACGATCTGTAAAGATTTGGGATTTCCGAATCAAAGCTTTCCAAAGCATTCATAATGCTTTGGAAAGTTTTGGGGCTTTTAAAGGACCCTGCCGCTGCAAGTTGTAAGCAGCAGCGTGGCCCTTTAAACATCACCCCAGCCCCAGCCCCCCCAGCCCCACTTACCTTTGCAGTGTTGGCGGCAGTGGTGGCTCTGGCCCTCCCCGCCATCCACGGAGCTGCAGAGCAGTGGAGGAGGCAGAGAAAGCCCTTCCTGCCCCTTAAATGGCTGTTGCAGCGCCACAGCCATTTGAGGGGCAGGAAGGGCCAGAGGAGGCAGCTCCGGCCTTCCCCACTGCCCTGCAGGATCAGGAGGCAGTGCGGTAGCAGAGGAGCCGGCTGGCTTCAGGCCATCACAGCCTTGTGCTGCCGTGCATGCTGCCACCGCCTCCCAGCTGATCCCCCTCCCCCTCTCCCTCCAGCCAGATAAGTGGGTGGGGGATGTAAGGGTTGCCCCAGGGGGTGGGGGAGGTGTGGGTGGGGGAGTTGTTCCCCCTCACTTCAGTATGCTTCGAATATTTATGGAGCATACTGAAGCGAGTAAATACCATAATTCCAAAGTAGGTTGCCGCTTCGGAATTAAGGTATTTCCGAATTTTCCCCCCGCTTTGGATGAACATGAAGCGGGAAACTTGAATCTTTTTGTGATGCACACCCCTAGTCCTAATAAGTTACTTTGCTTAGGC
This sequence comes from Eublepharis macularius, assembly GCF_028583425.1. Classification (NCBI taxonomy): domain Eukaryota; kingdom Metazoa; phylum Chordata; class Lepidosauria; order Squamata; family Eublepharidae; genus Eublepharis; species Eublepharis macularius. Next base: position 56,966,052 of record NC_072798.1, read on the forward strand.
TGACTCCCAACTGTTTTCATTATTCCATGCTTCCTGGAATATATTTTAGTGCCCATCATACTATCAGGGGTGGTGTAATGTGGATGGCTGTTTTTTCTTTTACAGTATCATATTTTTATACATACCTGGGGAGTCTTCTCCCCCACCCCCAATTAAGCAGAAGCCCTTATTTTATCTCGGCATGGTCTACTTTGGGCACTGGAACCCTCTATTTTGTCTCCATTGCAACATTCCTTTATTAAATCTGATCAGAGGACACATGATGCTGTGCTACACTAACTCACTATATTGGTCTGTCAAGGACATTATTGGCTACTCTGGGTGACAGTGTCTCCCCAGGGTCCTAGGCAGAGATCCTTCTCACCACAAACCACCTAATTCTTTTAATTGGAGGTGGCAGGGATTGAGTGTGGAGCCTTCTGCATGCGTAGCAGATGATGTGCCAGTGAGCCATGGTTGGTGTGTCAGTTATTAAGAAATCATAGTTTGTAATGGTCGAGGACTGCTAGCATCTCTAATTTGGTCTTCTTCTTCATACACTTCTATGAAAATAATTTAGGCTGTCTAATTGGGGTTGTATTCTTCATACTGCAGAAGTTGATAAAGTGGTTTCAGACTTACTTTTAAACGAATATTAGGAAAACAGCTTTGTTCCTGCTTGGAACTCTTGCATGTTACAAGAAAAGTTAATACTATAGTAATATTACCTTAGTATTAGTATATTATTAGTAATATTTCAAAAATACAGCAAAGTGTTTCTTATCTCCCTTGTTTTTTCATTGTGACTCCTCTTGCTGTCCTTGACCTGGCATGTCATCAATTTATCTGTTCCAGAGGCAGGAAAGATTTGCTGACAGGTCTCTGCTAGAAATGGAAAAAAGGGTAAGTTCCTTCCTAAGATTTTGAGCCTTTTGTAAAACAATCTGGATATGAAAACAGTATGAAAGCAAAAGCATCCCCCCAGCAATCATATATCAAAACAGGATATCATATATGAGACATATTTAATGCATTATATGTTATGATGCTCTCCATTAGAAACACTTGCTTATTATGAACTAGGTAAATTTCCCCCTCATATTTCAGAATTCTAAACTACCATAGATTGTAAAGATTAAAAGTTTAGAAGGTAATTAGTGAAGACTGCATTTTCCAATGAAGAACACTTTGTCTCCTTAGACTAGTACATAATGAGATATCTTGAGTACATCTTTGCTGCCAGATTCAATATTCGCAACAATTGTTACATATGTTTATATTGTACAGTGTTGTAAACACAGCAGCTCAATAACATTTATTATCGGTGATGGTGATTACAGAATGTCTGATATATTCAGACTGCCTCAGTGGCCTCCAGGAGGACACAGGCCTGTCATTGGACTTGTAACCAGAATACATTCACCTATAAATGCCCTTAGGATTATCTGATGTCCATTATTTGTATAATCACAGTAATTGAACAAGGAAATACAGGCAGCATGAGTTTTTCCCTGGATGTTGCAGAGCCATATTTTGTCAAATGTGCAAATGATACTACATCTGGCTGGCTGGCACTGCTGCTTTTCCATTCAGATCATTTTATGCAGTTTCTCCTCTTACATCATGATTTTAAAGAATTCTTCAGTTATTTCTCTCTTTCCACCAAAGATGCTTGAGAACATTGTGCAGTTCAGTTTGGAATTTGCTTTTAAATGCCAAATTTTCGGTAAACTTCAGGTATTCCAATAAAAAATCAAGTATTCTGAATTTTTACCAAATTTTCAACAACAAAAAATTCAGTAAAATCTGGCCATTGTTTTCTATGGGAAAATCACTCTAAGAGCTATTTGGTGGACTGAAGGAGTCGTTTTTTCAACTGAACTTCACCATATTTGGTGGGAACCTACTCCTGAGTATTCTCTAAAGAACCTCTATGTTTCATGAAGATTGGACCCCATGGGCCAATTTTCTGCCCCCCCCAAAAGGTGCCCCAATCAGTTCTCCATTATTTCCTGTGGGGGAAAATATCTGACGACTATACGGGGACTGGGGGTCAGAAACCACCAAATTTTCAGGGAGCCTACTCCGGACTGTCTTCTAATGACCCCCAAGTTTCAGGAAGATTGGCAACTGGGGACCTATGAGCCCCTGAACAAGGAAGCAAACTGAAGTACAGGAATGAATCCCCCCCCCACCCGAACCAAAATGAAGCAAGGGGACCAACATCACATCAGAGAATCACATCCATTCCACCTAAACCAAACTGAAGCAAGTAACGCGGTTGCAACTTAGCCCAACAGAACCAGGGTCGTTCACAGCAGCCAGGTGCTGGGTTCAGCCAGTGGGGAAACACCGCAGGACAGAACCAAGCAATAGTCAACTACAAGTACAAGACATTCCATTGCTTCAGTTTGCTTCTGTTGGGCTAAGTTGCAAGAGTGTCCCTTGCTTCAGTTTGGTTTGGGTGGAAAGGATATGATTCTCTGGTGCAATGTTTGTCCCCTTGCTTCACTTTGTTTCTGGGGGGATTCATTCCTGTACTTTAGTTTGCTTCTGTTGGGCTAAGTTGCAACAGTATCCCTTGTTTCAGTTTGATTTGGGTGGAATAGATGTGATTCTCTGATGTGATGTTGGTCCCCTTGCTTCATTTTGGTTCGGGGGGGGATTCATTCCTGTACTTCAGTTTGCTTCCTTGTTCAGGGGCTCATAGGTCCCCAGTTGCCAATCTTCCTGAAACTTGGGGGTCATTAGAAGACAGTCCGGAGTAGGCTCCCTGAAAATTTGGTGGTTTCTGACCCCCAGTCCCCGTATAGTCGTCAGATATTTTCCCCCACAGGAAATAATGGAGAACTGATTGGGGCACCTTTTGGGGGGGGCAGAAAATTGGCCCATGGGGTCCAATCTTCATGAAACATAGAGGTTCTTTAGAGAATACTCAGGAGTAGGTTCCCACCAAATATGGTGAAGTTCAGTTGAAAAAACGACTCCTTCAGTCCACCAAATAGCTCTTAGAGTGATTTTCCCATAGAAAACAATGGCCAGATTTTACTGAATTTTTTGTTGTTGAAAATTTGGTAAAAATTCAGAATACTTGATTTTTTATTGGAATACCTGAAGTTTACCGAAAATTTGGCATTTAAAAGCAAATTCCAAACTGAACTGCAGTTCAGTTCCCTTCCTTCACTTTGGTTCTAGGGGGATTCCATTCATGTGCTTCAGTTTAGTTCTATTGGGATTTCTCTGGGATGAGCTCAGCTTGCATTTGGGAGTGTGCCTTGGTCATAGCAGCTTTTCCCCAGTGCGTTTCTGCAATATGAGTCAGCTTTGATTTTTTTCCCACAGGAAACAATAGAGTGGCTGGGCTCATAGAACTGGTCCCCAGTGTCCAATCTTCCTGAAATTCGGGGGTCATTAAGGGACAGTCAGGAGTAGGCCACCTGAAAATTTGGTGGAATTTGCATGAAAAACGCCACCCCCATCTGCCCAGGATAGCCCCCAGATATTTTTCCCCATAGGGAATAATGGAGAGTGGGTAGGAGCACCTTATTTGGAGGCCCATGAAGTTGACCTCTGGGGTCCAATCTTCATGAAACTTGGGGAGATCCTTAGAGGACAGTGAGGAGTAGGTTCCTTCCAAATTTGGTGATGTTTTGTTGAAAAATGACCCCTCCAGCCCAACAGATATTTCCCAGAGTGATTTTCCCATATAAAACAATGGCTGAATTTTTCAGAAATATCCTGAACCACATTAAAGAATCAATTTGAAATTTTGGGGGATTCCAATTTTTTTTTTCAAATTTGGTTAAAAAAAATGTATTTACTGAATTTTTTTTGCTGCACACCTCTATTGCTTGAGTCTACATAAAAATTCCACTATCAAGTAATTTTGCATTAAAATAGCAGCAACGTAATAACTATCACCTATGCTAAAATATCAGCAATAGCATTACATTTCTTAGGTGTAGAAGATAGCAGCAGTTTTTTAAAAATCACAATCATCAGAGTGTCTCGTAAATGAATACCTCTTTAGTTGATACTAGAAATTTAGCCATTTGGTACCAGCCAGATATACTTGGAAAGAGTGTTCCATGGTTGAAGTACTGTCATAGAAAAAGCCCTGTCCTATATAGCCATCCACTTAAATTCAGTTAATTCTGTCTTATGTCTAGCACAAGATTATGTTACGTGTGTTAACATAATGGCAATAATAAACATCCCAATTTAAATTTGGCTTGCGACTTGTTTTGGTGAAGATCTGAGTCTCTGGCTTATGTCAGTTAACTCACTGTTCCTTAACTGAGCACTGCTATGTTTGGACATATTTTTCAGAAATCTAGTATTTACTGGGGTGTTGGGAGGGCAGGAAATACATTTGAGAGAGAACACAGGAATTATGGCTGAACTAAACTCTTCAGGTTAATTGATAAAACCGGCATGATTCAGTTGTAATGATGGGCAACAGTATATGCATACTCTTTTACAATTATGTCAACATTATGATTATGATTATGATGATAACTACACTTATATACCACTATTCTAGACAGGTTAGTGCACAAGTTGGTGTTATTATTATCCACGGAATACAGTTAGGGAGCTGGGGCTGAAAGGAGTGGCTTACTCAAGGCCATCTACTGAGCTCATGGCAGTGGTGGGATTCAAACCAGTAGAGTGCTGATTTGCAGCCGAACCACTTAACCACTGACAGCATGCCAAGCAAAAATCTCAAATAGTCATTTGAAGCTGAGTGACATACCATAATTTGGACAACCTGGGGCTTACCTTTCCATCTAAATCATTGAACCATGATTTGAGATGCCATTCCATCCCTTTTGTACAGTACCTGGGGATTCTGGTGGGAGGCAGGCAAGGAATATATACCATATACTGTCATCACAAAGCATATTTTTCTTGTATGCTTGGGACACAAATAGTGAGCAAGGCATTTATGGTTTGTTTGTTGCATCTGAGCCATGTGAATGGGAAAAATATTCCTATGAAGTCACTTAATAATGATTAAACTAAATTCAAATGGTTTGTATCTGAAAGGTGACGGACAAGAGTCAGTATCTACGGGGCGGTATGATCTAACCAGAGTTTTACACACCTCAGTTGATGCTGCTTGCTGTTTTGCATAACACCATTGAATGTAGTTGTTAATGTACACTTCGGAGTAATCTGCTTTTGTCTTTCACTCTTTGAAAATATTTGAATGTCAAATAATAGCTAACAAAGCTGCTTTATTAATGAGAGGCACTGCATTTTTCTTAACATCAGGCAAGACAAGCTATAGTTATCCAGTGTGGCTGACAAAGGAATATGCACTGGTACATACATACAATATTACTTTTTGAGTGCAGTACTGAGTGCAAACTAACATCTGCCTGGCTAGAGAAGCTTATGCTTTGTGTTTCCTTTTTCTTAAGGCAGTCCATATTTCATCTGCTTTTCTTGTATGTTCAACTATCACAAATTTAGCTAAAGGATAGATAGCCAACTGACTTTATAAAATCTATTGCCTGTTCAGCTTTAGATCAAGAATGGATTGTGTTGGTAGAATTTTGTTCTACTGTCTTGATTCCAACTGGGAAGGAGTTTTTTTTTGTACACGTCACTGGCCTCGCAACCCTCTTGTTTCCACTGTGCTTATGGTTGTTTAATCTTGAAAATTTGAAATTGCGCTTCGTTCACGATGTTTAAAGTATATACACCCAAATACTGGGGTAGCTGTGTAAATCATTAATGCAAATACTTTGCTGTAGGAACGAAGAGCTCTAGAAAGGCGAATATCTGAAATGGAAGAAGAACTCAAAGTAAGTGTGCACTAATTTTAATAAATGTAGGGAAGTCAAATTGATTATAGGCTACAATGTAGAAATTCCCAGGTCCATTATTTTAAGATTGCATCCAGTTACTGACTTCTAAATTTTGAAGGATGTTTTAAAAATAGCTAATAATAGCTAAGCTTATGATGGCTGAAATAATACTGCTTTTGTAAAAGATGGTCCTGTATTGGACGCTACAAGTTAATTTACAGGAGCACAATCTACTAGAAGGTGGTTCTGTGAGAGTGGTTTTACTTTGCTCTCTAGGTTGGGTCAAATGCTCTTGACCAATAAGATTCCATCAGATCAGTGCAATGCTTGTTACTGGTATTATATATCTTTAATAAAAGAGTAATTACACTAGAAAAGATGATGATTTGGAGAAAGTAAAATATAGAACAGCTTTAGTTTAATAGTATGATGTGAAATGTTTTTAATTTATTTAAAAAATTTCTGTCCTGCCTATCTTCTATCCTTGGACTATCTTACCTGCCTTTTTAAATGTAGCAAGGGAAAATTGAGTTTTATTATAGGAAGTTTTAATTCTTCAAAAGCAGATCTAGGCTCCATAAGCTTAACCCCAGATAACAGGCAAAACTCAACACATCATCCCCTGGATAAACTCTCATACAGGCAAATGTTACAGGATATGATGTAAAGAACATTGAAAATAAATGTGTTTCCATGTTTAAATATTTTTAATTTGGTATCAGACAAAATTGTAATCTGTATTTGTGAGTCTTCTATCAGCCAGAAATATTTAAAGTTATGTTTCCCATGAGCACAGAAGGTAACAAGAAATAATAACAGATAAACCGTCTGTAGTTCAATTAGATTAGGTCAAATTTTGTAAATGTTGTGTACTTTTATACATAGCCCTCCCTATGAGGCTCAGTGCAGCCTAAAATCTTTTCAAAATATTTGTTCCCCTTGAGTTTCTTCCTTAAGTCCTAAGATGCAGCTTTGAAACATTTTTTAAATGAAAGCTCACCTTTGGATGTTTTCTATTCTGCTCTCCTTTTTCTTTCTATCCATATTAGCCTGCTCAACCCTTCAAGAACTAACTATTGGTTATCTTCCATATATCCTTATATATCTTTTAAAATTCCTTTTCACCACTGAAGTTCTTCCTCTAAAGTGAACTTTCTCGTCATCATTCTGGTCTCGATGCAGTCCCACACAGGTACCGTGCTGTGGGATGGTTTGGAGCTCAGTTAGGGACAAGGCACATCCTCTTCCTCCAGTGGCTTTCTTCACCTTCATGCCATGTGAGAGGTCGAAGGGAATGTGCACCTCATCCCTCTGTTCTCTCTTTGCTGCAACAGAGAAAAGATGTTTCCAGGAATTTTTTGGACCTTCAGTGATGAATCCGTGCAAGGAAATGTTTTTAACAAAATATTAAGAAACAATTTCTTCTCTGTTAAAATGAAGAAGGTACTGCTTAAGAAAAGTTTCCACTGTAATGGGGAAATGGCACTGACAAACCTTCTTTGAGTCAGCTCTACTTTAACGAGGGACACAGCATTTCTAGATGTTCAATATGTGACCAATATATACCTAAAGCAAAAAGCACTAGGTTTCAACAGCCCTTTTGGAAAAAGCTCTGGAGGGTGCAGATAGTGTTGGCCAAAATACTATGGAGCAAGAAGGAAAAACCAGGTTAAACCAGCTTTGGTTTTGCTGGTTCCAAGATAAGTTCTGAAAAATCCCAGGGAAGCAACAGACCATACATTCTGTTGCTAAAAAAAATGACTTAACATGGTCAATTGGCACAACCAGCAAGAAGTGAAAACCAAAATCAGAATATAAGGAGAGAGACTTGTATGGCTAGCTGGCATTTAAGGGAAAATCTCATCAAATTCAGAAGCAGAAGTCATGAGTTTCCACTACACCAATATTTAAGATGGGTAGCTGTGCTAGTCAGTCTGTGGCAGTAGAAAAGAGTAAGAATCCAGTAGCACCTATAAGACTAACAAAATTTGTGGTAGGGGTATGAGCTTTCAAGAGTCACAACGCACTTCTTCCGATACCACCAGTGTTGGAAAAGATACTGTAGTTGATCTTGGAGCCAAAGCTGCCATCATCTTACATCCATGAAAACAAAAAAGAAAACCCATTATTTCACTTTTGCGTGGGGAAATAGATTGTATCCCTGTCAGCCTATCTTATCAGCAGATCTGATCAAGCATAGTTACAGAAGAAAACCTAACTGGGACTCCTATGACAGAAACTGCTCCTTGGGTAATATGTGGGACAGACACCCTTTCAATCATTGGGGATATCACTGTACCTGTGGCTCTTTCTGTCACTTTGCCTATGCTCATGATCGGAACAGTTCATATTTTGCCTGAGTGTAGAACCTCTAATAAGGGTGTTAAGGGCATTGCACTGGAGATGTTGCCCGTGTTCACCGGAGCAACCAGTGACCTTCCCATCAACTAGCATCAGTACATATTGCAAGACGCATGGGAAATCTTATCCAGTTGGAGGACATCGATTCAGAACAGGAGACCTTGGTTATTGTTCAGATTCTGGATGTGGGATTCCATTGGAACCATTACTTGATGACATTATGAGTGACATCAGCTCAGCATCACACAGTGGGAATGAAAAACTGTACAATAAATAAATGTTTTCTCATAGGAAGCAATTTGTTCTGCTCCCAATGCATCAGAAAAGGGAGGCACATCACACAGAATCAGTTGATAGGAAGGGTGGGGGGAATGAATTTTATTGGTAGAAAAAGCTGTTCCTCCATAGACCTTTTTCATATTTAAGATTGCAAATTGTTATCAGCCCTGGGAACATGTGTCTTCCTACATATATCTGATTCAGATAAGAAAAAAGTGGCTGTGGTGCCATATAGATTGAGATCACAAAATTATTCATACAACAGATTAATATTTGAAGGCATATTGCTTTTCCCAGTGAAACAAAGTGTTGCGTGTTGGGCCTAAATGCCAATCCAAGCAGTGTGGTCAAAGTCCATACCAAAGACAGAGTCCAGAGTCTCAAGCCAAGGGTGCATTCAAAACGCAGAGCATGGAGGTCCGAGGTCAGTTACCGGCACATTCAAGAGTTACATGCAGGCAGAGTCAGGACACAGTCTGAATGTCACCAGAACAAGGCAGGGTTCAATAAAATGGTCACGGCGATAGTAGGAATTCGACATATTGCTTCCATGCCCAGCAGTTTCCTTTGGCTGGTCTTTATAGCCAGCTGCGGCCAGCTGCTTACGAGCTATCCTGATGCTGCTCATTGTCGCTATCCCCAAGCAGCTGACATTGGCTCAGAAGGTAAGCACTGTGCTGTCTTTCCTGCAGCTCCATGTGTTGCCTTTGTCTGCGGCACTGTCTGGGTATGGGTGACTCTGGAGGGTTAGAAGCCCCTGGCTGAACTTCACCTGTGGGGTTGGAACTGGATGGTATCGGTGGCTGTATCTCAGCTGCTGGCTGTGGACTCCTGATTGCTGGCTTGTGCTGAGCCAGAGCTGACTACACCAGGCTCCTCTTCTCCTGAGGAGTCCCCTGAGTCAGAGCTGACTACATGAGGCACCTCTCCTTCGGAGGAGTCCTCACTATCACTGAGCCCCATGGCACAAACTTTAGGGTAGAGAATGAGCGGTTTGAAGGTTCTGAACTGTTCAGCAAACACTCTAGAAAAGATCATGAAGAACAGTGGCTCAGGCTAACCCAATCATGTTATATCTCAGAAACTAAGCAGGATCGGCCTTGGTTGTTACTTGCATGGGAAAACATTTAGTTGGAAGCCACAGTCATTTGGGACAACATCACCACAGTACAGTTGATCCTCATAGCAAGTACGGAGAATGTGGTATCACACTGTGACATTACTCCAAGATTCAATATGGCTCAAGAGCGCCATCTACAGCATCTGGGTTCTTGGACGTCTGGGGCTTACATGAGAATAATACTTTATACGCCATTCCACATTGGGGTTACCTGGCCAATATAAATGTTTTTTTGACAAAAGGCAACCAGTTTGGGTCAGATTCCCTTTTTGTCATGTTAGTGCATAGCCATTAAAATGGCAGTTCCATCCTGAAGTAATTCTCTGATTGGTAGCAATAGTCTTTGACATCAGAGATGAAGCCTTTGCTTGGGATTGGTTAGATCTGCTAATCCATCTCACTGACAATGCTGGCTTAGGTCAGTCTCCATTGCCCATAAATATCTGGAAGCTCTGGACTTTTCTTTGTCCCCACTTTGGAACAGCCTAACATCTGGAGACCTCAAGACCAGTGGGTCAGGGGTTAAGAATTTGTCCACTATCTTGGTACTGCAAGGAACTCTGTATATACTCTGAGGAACCTGCTACAATCTAGGCGAAGTATATTTAGCTGAATTAGCTCAACATTATTGTTTCCTTTGAAAAACTGTGTGATAGTGTGCTCCTCCCTGTATTTTGTCCTCTTTCCTATCCCTTTTGAATCCACCTGCCATTTTACATTTTTTTCTATAATAAACCTTTATATAAAGATACTTTTGGCTTCCTTATCACTTAGTACAAGACATTTTTCTGGGATATTTCTCTGAATCTCTTCCCTTCGTGCCAGATTGCCTGGACATTACCTAGTTTGCTATAAGGTATTTTTCCGGATTTCCACCCTGTTACTTTGTTACTTTGCTAGGACTGAGCTGGAAGGGCAGCTTCCCAGTGGATCAGTCTAGATGTTCTCAGAATGTACCTTAGTGGTGGCAGTGGATTACCCAGGGTGCTTTCCAGAGAAACTTTTGTCTAAGGGAGTTCCCAGCAAGGAAAGTCACTCCTCCCTCCTTTCCTAATCGTAACAGACACATTTATCTCAACGTGGGAAATCCTGAGTGGATCATTACAGACAAATATATTTTCCTGTCTTTGAAATTCAGGGGTTACCACATGTAAATCTGTGTGACACTTGCTCAACTCAGGATCATCACGTTTTGCTCCCTAGCAGTTAAGAGATCCCATAGGGAATGCTTTTCAGATTCCTGCTCTCCACCCCAATTTCTCTAGGGAGTGGGGCAGTCCAGACTCATGAGATGTAGCTCCTCCTCTCCTTGGCAGGGCTGGTCGACTTGATTGATCTCAGAGGAGAGGGGCTTGTCCCTTACTCCACAGTTTTTTCCAGCCTGCTTTGAACAGGGTGCAGGATGACTCCACTCTGGAAGAGCATGCAATCTCAGAGACTGCAGCAGCAGAGAGAACCTTTGGCAGTAGCCCACTGGGGACAAGGAAGGGTTTCTCCACCATCTTCCCTTCTCTTGTCCTTCTCTTGCCCTTTACAGCAGATTTGCTGGGAAAGCAAAGGTGGGAAGCAGAGATGTTGGTCTAGGCACTGGTCTCTGCAAGGACTCCCACACGGTTTCTCCTGCCTTCAGGCAAGGAATACCCCCCCTAACTATCAGATGGTTCAGGGGAGCAATTGAGTCCTCATAAGCAGGCATGAGTGATGCTGAGGCTAGCACAGCCTCCAGGAGCCCAGCCAACCAGAAGGTAGCAGCGTCATTGGTGAAGGAAACCTTCTAAATCACACTGCCTTCTGAATCCTGGTAAGCTACTCTCCAAGGGTCTAAGTACCAGAGACAGGGCTCCTTGCAAGTAGAGGCTCTACTTGGAAGAGAGGGAGCAATCTGCACCTCCCTAGTTCCCTAGCCTCTACCCAGTCTCTGCAATTCCCTAGTAAGGAGGGACAAGAGACTTAGATTTCATGAGCCAAGATGCAAAATCCAACTTGCTATCATGGCTCAGAGCAGAAATTAAAAAAGAATTCAAAGAGGCTATTAAAGAGATCAAAGGCCAAGACACTGTGTTTAGTAGAGGTGAAGGAAAATCAGGTACCATGAGGAATAAAAGGGCTGAAACATCCATCCCCCCTCCCAAGGCCAAGAGAAGGAGAACAGAGGAGACTATGGATTCTAGTCCCTTGAACCCTCATCTGACTCCGAAATCTCAGAGCCGTCTTTCGCCAGTGAAGAAGGAGAATTGTCAGAAGAAGAGGAGGAAACAGTAGGCCCCATACAGAGAAGGCTGTTCCCTCAGGAAGTTTATCGTAGATTACTCCCAAAGGTACTGAGAGCTCTTGAAATCACCGAGGCATCCACATGGAAAGAATCAGATCCAGCTTTCCCTCAAGGCTCAGGGAGAGCACTACCAAAGATGGGGAACACGCAAACTGGCGTCCCTTTACCAGCAATTTTCCATAACATAATGAAGGCAGAATGGGAAAACCTGGCCAAACCAAAAACCAATCAATCCATTTTCAAGAAGTTTTATTCCCTGGTGCCAGAAACAGCAAAGAAATTCAAACTGCCATCAGTGGATGAATAAGTCATCAGTCTAGCAGCGACTTCAATCCTGCCTATAGATGCAGAAGGCTTACCGAAAGACCCATCTGATAAGATAGAACAAGTGCTACACAGAAATTACAAGGCCTCAGCGGCATCCCTAAGAGCCACAATCACAGGATTGCTGTTTGCAGGAGCAGCAATCAGACCTAGCTGCTGTAGGCAGCAAGGTCCCCAAAGAGGTCAAAAATGAGATAGCTCTGGCCACAGCCTTTGCAGCAGATGCCACTTTAGATGCTTTTCAAATGTCATCCAGAGCCATGGGTTTCAACGCCACTCTGTGACATAATAAATGGCTGAGAAACTGGGATGTAGACCAGTCTCCATGGGCCAAGGTGGCAGCAATACCCTTCACAGGGGCACTGTACAAGTATTTAATTGAAGTCACAGAAAAGAAAAAAGTTCTACCATCAAAAAAGAGAGAGCCAAAGACCAAGAAAAGGCTACACTCCTTTCGAGACTCCAAACATCCACTTTATTTGGGCAACTCCACACCATCCAAAGGATGCTGGCAATCTAGAACCAGGACAGAAAATAGACTCTTCACCTTTCAAAAATCAGACCAACCGCCAAAAGGACAGAAGAAAAGACACTCAGCATGACTACAAACTGTACGAAAAGGTCATACAAATTGGGGGGAGACTACAGAGTTTTGCAGGAATATGGCAGCAAAATATCACGGACAAATGGGTGCTGGAAACAGTATCAACAGGTTACTCCCTGGAGTTCGATGTGATACCACCAAGAAGATTTATTCAAGTACCAAGAAACCCCTAAAACAAAAACACTTCATTTGAAGGAACACCATACAACATCTCATAGAGATAAAGGAGATAGAACCAGTACCAACACAATACAAGAAACAGGGGGTCTACTCAGTGTTCTTCGTTGTACTAAAAAAGAAGGGGATATCAGAGCCATTCTGGACTTGAAGTGACTAAACCAGTATATCAAAGTCACACAAGTTCAACGTGGAAATGATGAAATCCATTGTAGGGGCCATACAGAAAGGAGAATATCTGCCTCCATAGATCTTTTGGAGGCCTATCTACATATTCCCTTAAAAGAATTGCATTGGAAATATCTGAGATTTGCATACAATGGAGATCACTATCAATACAAGGCTCTTCCATTCAGCATCAAATCACCCCCAAGAGTATTCACGAAGGTGCCAGTGACACTAATGGCCTTTCTCAGACTCAGAGGGGTATCCCTATTCGCATACCTAGAAAACTTTTTGTTAGAGGCCGCATCACAAACCTCTGGCTTGGAAGCAATCAAATAGACCATAGAATGCCTGGAAGAACACGGCTTTGTGATCAACAAAGGGAAAAGCAGTCTGTTCCCAGTACAGAAAATCGTACATCTAGGAGTCACAATAGACTTAAGGAAGGGCAAAGTCTTTGAGTCACAGGAGAGGCAACAGAAGATTCTTTCCACAATAAAAGAGATACAGAAAAGAAGGAAAGTGGAGGTAATGCAACTAGAAAAACTCCAGGGGATGATGGTGTCCTGCCAGGACATCCTACAATGGTCAAAATTCCACACATGTCCACTAGAGAGATTTCTACTCTTATTCTAAGAAACCATAATACACAAATGCCAAAGGTGGATACAGATGCTAGTGATACTAAAACAAGAACTGGAATGGTGGACAGAACCAACTCGATTCCAGAAAGGGATAAATCTCAGAGAACCAAAAAGGACCATAATGACGACAAATGTGAGTCTGGAAGGATGGGAAGCACACACACAAGGCAGGATGACAACAGACCACAATAGCGGACTGGCTAAGCAGAAACATAGTAGACTAAGCAGAATGGTGCCTAAACAGGGAAGTGTTTGAGCAAGTATGCAAAAGATAAGAGGTACCAGACGTGGATCTATTTGCGAACGCCCAGAACAAACAAGTGCAAAAGTTCGTTTGCAGAATGAAGGATCCAAGAGCCATAGGAACAGAGGCTCTGTATGAGGAATGGCCACAAAATCTGCTATACACTTTCTCCCCAATTCAAATTATGAACAGGTGCAAAAAATAGTGGAGCAACAAGTGGAAGTGATCCCCTTTTGGCCAAGGAGACCATGGTACCAGGAGCTGATGAGGTTACTGAGCTCAGAACCATGAAAGTTATCACAAAGAAAGGACCTGATAACACAGAGCAAGATGCAACATCCAGACCCAGCGTCCCTAAACCTCACAGCCTGGAGACTGAGCACAACCAACTACAAGAACTAGGATACACAGAAAAAGTAATCTCCACAATGTTGGCATCTAGAAAAGTTTCAATAAACAAGTGCTACAACAATACATGGCAGATTTTTTATAACTGGTCCTAGAATAGAGGACATAACCTCTTGACATCTCCAGTGAAAGAGATCCTGATCTTCCTTCAAGAAGGGCTAGACAAGGGACTCAGGAGCAGTACACTAAAGTGACAAGTGGCAGCCATCTCAGCCATAAGAGGAGTAAGGAGAGGAACCCCGCTTACAAGAAACACACATATTAAGCGATTCCTTAGAGGAACAACACTGATAAATCCACCACAAATCCACAGGTTACCAACTTGGAACCTTAACATAGTGTTAACAGCTCTCACGAAGGAACCATTTGAACCTATGGTGTATTGTCCATTAAAGAAATTGATGCTTAAGACTATCTTCCTGGTGGACATTACTTCAGCAAGAAGGGTTTCTGAGGTCAGGGCTTTATCAGTAGATAAAGATCTCTGTGTTTTTTGTAATGATAAAGTGGTCCTAAGGTCAGATTCAGCATTTGCCCCAAAAGTGAATTCCCCCTTTCTCAAGGGAGAGGACATAATATTGCCTTCCTTCTGTACTAACCCAAAGCACAGGAAAGAAAAGGAATGGCACTGTCTAGATGTAAGATGGGCTCTGAATTACTACATAGACAGAACAAAACAGATATGTAAGGTTAAAGAATGTTTGTATCATTCAGAAAATGCTCCCTAGGACAAAGCGTATCCATATCCACCAGAAGTAGATTCATCACATCGTATTGTGATTGCATCAGGGAGTGCATCACAATAGCATACAAGGGAAAACAATTGGAACCATCAGGCATTACAGCTCACTCTCTCAGGGGAGCAGCCACTTCGGCAGCATACAGGTCCTTTCCTTCATCGGAAATAATATGCAAAGCCGCAACATGGAAATCTGTACACTCCTTTACAAAACATTATAGAATAGACAAAATGGTATCAGCTGAGGCAGCATTTGGAAGGAGAGTGCTACAGCACACCCTCTTAAGAGAAAAACCATTCAACCCACCAAAGCTATAGATATATCTCATGAATCTGGACTGCCCTACTCCCTAGGACCATGGGAGAATGGAAGATTTGAATTCACTTGCCATGAAGCTTCCTTTCTTGGTGGTCCGGGAGTGGGGCTATCCAACCTGCCCTGGTTTATTCAGTTTGGAAAAGGGTATGAGGAAAGTAACCTGGGTTAGTAGGGAAATAAAGCAAAATACTGAAAGAAGGCCTCAAGTCGTACATAGTTAACGTGTTAGTGTTATAGTTAAGGTTAATACAGGAAGGCGGAGGGAACAGAGGTCTTGTAACTAAGGCTCATGCAAAGAAATTTGGGCTTAGAAAGAAACTGTGGAGCAAGGGATGAGCCCCTCCCCTCCAGGGTCAATCAAGTCGACCAGCCCGGCTAAGGAGAGGAGGAGCTACCTCTCATGAGTCTGGACTGTCCCACTCCCAGACCACCAAGAAAGGAAGCTTCACGGTAAGTGAATTCAAATCTTTCATTCTACAAATGTTACAAGCGCAAGATATCAGCTTCGGTCATATTTTGTCTCTAGACTGAATTTTCACCTCAATATTAAGGAATCTGTATCTACGAGCTTGGTTTCTTCAACATATCCAACTGAGTCTCAGGGTAATATTGGAAGCTAAAAAGTTTTCAGCAAGAAACTCTAAATGAAAAAGATTTTCCATCTAGTCCTTACAATTGGGGACTGCTTCAAAGACTTGTGTCCAATTTTTGACTGCTTTGTAAATGAAGAAATAGCTTCTTTCTCTATTTAGTTACACTTGGCTCCTAAAAGGTATCTAAATTATTTTCACCTAAAAGGTATCTAAATCATTCCTGAAGAGAATAATGTACAGCCTACATTAACTGAACAAATACTTCAATGAAACGTTTCTTTGATTTTACCAAAGCCCTTTAAATTTTAGCAGTGTGGTAAGATTCCTTTTTAACAGCAATCATTGCGTGCACAGTTAACAAAATTAAAGCGTTGAGATCCAGTTCCTCATTTCTGAAGTCTTACAAGAAGGTATTCTTTGTTTTCTCCCCAAAGTCATAGATCCTGAGGAGTTAGCCGTGTTAGTCTGTAGTAGCAAAATCAAAAAGAGTCCAGTAGCACCTGGACTCTTTTTGATTCTCCCCAAAGTGTTTCTTGTTTTCATTTGAACCAAGACATTATTTTACCCCGTACTCTGGAATATAAAGACAAGAGAGAAGGATATACTCTTGGGGCGTTAAGAGAACTTTTTTAATTTTTAAAGAATAAGTGAAATAGTAAGGAAGATGGCAACTGTCTGAAAGCACATATTCTTATGTGCTTTCATGTCTACTCTGCATTCTGGGCTTAACTGCCAGTCTGGGTTGGGAAATCAACCCTAGCCCATCTGTTTACAACTAAGAGATGCTCCAGCTGTCATGCGGGAGGAAGATCAGAAGATTTTGGGCCCTTTTTAATTAGAGGACTTCAAGTTTCTGTCTTCAAATAACGTGGACGCCATCAAGCAGATGCAGAGTGAAGTTAGTCAGAAGGTGAAGTAAGTCCCCTGTTTGGAATATCTGTTTATATATTAGTTGGAACTTGCTTAGACTATTTTCAGATTTTTTTTCTTTTGTTTTTTTATCAAAAACTATAAGCTACAGGTTGTGTTTTATTTTTCTGTATGAATGGAGAGAGCTAAAAAGATTGTCAGCTCTCCATTAAATACAATTATTTACTTTTTATATGGATATTTAGCTTCAAAATAATCTTTACTGGTGTTTTAATTTGCAAACTTTGTATCTACAAGAGTTTACAGAGTTTAGTTGGACACAGTTTTAACACGGATATAAGCTACCATTTTATTTCTGCAATCTAATTGACTGTTAAAGGAATATGCGAATGTTTTATAAATAAGGACCAAAACATACTCAGGAAGACTGCCAAAATGGGATATTATATTTCTTTGTTTTAATTCTTCACCTTCTTGTTTCTTTTAAGACAGCATTAGACACTACAACTGACTTTATTTTCCTCTGTTCACTGAGCTAACTTTTAATTTTTTCTTGCTTCAAGATTACAAAACGTTTGTTTTATATCACTGATCAGATCATATTATGCCATGAAAGATTTAAAGTTATAAAGCTGACTTTTCATATATCACTGGGTTTTTCTGGAATTCATACTTATTTTTTTCTCTCTTCTCAAAATAATACAGCTGCTATCTGTTGTTTGAATAATCCTGAAAATTTACAAATAGAACTTTATTACTAGCTGTTAACTGAAGAATGAACTAGACGATCCTAACTGTTCAAAATTCATTAATAGAACTTTGTTACCACCTGCTAGCTGAAGAATGAACTAATCTTTAATATTTAGGAGCTAAATAAGATTTTTTTTCCTTTATCTATTGGCTGGGCCAATTTCAAGATAAGACAATTTAAACTGTCTTAAAATTTAAATTTTTATTTAATAATTCAGTACTTTCCTCTGCCTTTTAGTTTTCAACAAGCTGTCCCAGTTCATCATCCCACCAAACTTCTGCTACGCTAGCAGCTATATTTTCCACTCCTCTCTCTGAAGTGGTCTGGGATGTTTCGAGGGAAAGATCTCCCATGGGCTCGATCCTCTGCCCGTTCTCCGGGATGGAGGTCAAATGTGAGGCCATGGAGATGTCGGAGAGAGAGAGAGAGACCCCAGTATGACCCAGCTAACCCATGACAGTATAGGGATTTGAATCTGAGTGTCCCTGATCTTAAATTGACATTCTAATTAATACACCATGCTGGCTGGCTGCCAGTTAGCATTATCAAGATGACTCACATTAAAAAATTACAATAAAATAAGAACTTGTGATGATAATATAAACTGTAATATGTTCTCTGTGTGGTAAACTACTGGTTCCAAAATGGACAAATTTATAAAATGGTTTTCAAAAGCATCCCCACACCTAGTGTAATAGAATAATCAGAAGGTTATTAGGAAATGTAAAATGGTGGCCAGTTCATGGCAGGAGTCCAGCTGCACATCCACCAAGTCCAATAAAAAGCTGTCCTGCTAATGGAAGCTGTCTGAACAATCAGGAGCCAAGTTCTATTCTAAGACTGGCAGACCTGACCTTTTGGGGGAACATGCACCTGTTTCCAGTTTAGAAATATTATGTTAATATGGCTAGAGGTATAACGCTTTCTCAAATGTACAGTTCTGTGTGAGTGTGGCCTTTTAATCTTTGTGTGATCTTTGCTGTAATTCCATAGTAGATGCATTGTGACAGTTAGCACTGAGAAGAATTCTCATTGTAGTTCCATTAAAATCATTTGGAAAGCTGTATGCGATGATCCACTTCCCTTTAGTTACAAAGAAAAGGATAATCTTTTTACATCTCTCTTTTTTTCTTTTAGTTCTCCTCAACTGTGATACCATTCCAACATGGCACACTTGCAATTTCTTTCATATTTGTTCCTGTTCCTTTGATTCCTGCAGAAATCCTATCAAGTAAAGCACGTTCAGGCTTTGAGGCATTTAAATGAGCAATTGTTGGCTGAGAATAGGGCCTTTACCAGAGTGGTTACCAAACTGTCAGGTGCCTGTAGGCACCCTATATTCTGTGGACTTGTAATTTCCTTCTTTTTCTCTCTCTTGTAGCCAAGCCAATGCTGAGCATCAGCCAGTGTAATGGCCTGCACCTCCCTGTTAATGCTTGAGTGTCTGCAAACTGGCTTGTTGCTTTAATATTAGAAGTGTGGCTTTACTTGCATGGTATCCAGTAGTCCTGCCCAACCTTACTACAAAGGCCTTGATGGTGCAGTTTAATTAATAAGCAAGACTATTTTTAGTTTGGGTTGGCCAGCAACAATTTTTTAATTCTAGTTTGCAGTTAATACCAAACTATTTTATCCAAATTGTTAATGGTGGTTAGAAAATCATTTTGTTGTCATCATTAAATTAGCGCATCTTAACATTCTGGAAATGTTAACTTGAAAGAAGCACCCACCACAGGTCAGAGATGCTACTTGATTGACATTTCAAATTTCAAAACTATAAACCCTTATCCAAATTGCATACTTCTAATTTCACTTCACTGGAAACTGAGTATTACAAAATGAATGTAAATTTACTAATACATGTAAGACCTACTTCGGCATCAGTGTTCTACTTAAAACTGAAAAGGAATGTTTTATTTCTCAGGTTTTCTCTAATCAGACAATCAGAAGTATCAGCTTTCTTTGTATCATGACTCAACAAAATGCTTCAGTTGAAGAATTTTTCATTAACTGTATCTGTATATAGTAGAGCTGAATTAATATTTTAAACTTGTTTATATTGGTGAAAATTCAGACTGTGCCAGTCTAGAACCAAACTGCTAGTCAGTGTTTCAGAGATTGTCAGTGCTGAAGACATCATCTGCATCAACTATTCTAGATGCCACAGAAATGGCATGAAAATATAGGCAGTAGTGGAACAATTGGGCAGACCTTTGCCTTTTACTCTAAGCAGTTAGGAAAATAGCAGTTTGATTTCATAGAATCATAGAGTTGGAAGGGACCTCCAGGGTCATTTCTAGTACAGCAAGTTTGATTCCTAGTCAAGCAGTGCCGATGCAATTTGAACCAGCTATATCTAGAAGAGAAACAAACCTGTGTAACAGTAAATTTGTTTATTTTCCAATTGTTTTGTGTTACTTCTGTTTAAAGTCTCAGTATTGGAGATGTTATGACTATGAGAAATTGAAGGTTGATGTTTGCAGGCAGTTCATTTGTTTACCTCGTTGTTGTAGAACGATTGAAAGCAGGAACTCATGCCAGATGAAAAGCTGTAGAACAGAGCACTCTGTCTCTTTCTGTAAGGACCAGATTGTATGTGTTTATTCTTTGATAGCTGAATGATGATATAAACTTCCTCATTCTGTATACAACCTGAAATCATAACTACAGTGGATGCAGCTATGCTGAATGCTAATGCTTTGTGTTTGTGCATGTTCATCTGAACTACCACAGGGTGTAAAACTACCACTCTGCATTGGCTTCATGTTAAAAAAGTGCACACATTTCCAAATCCAGTCCATAAATGTGGGGTAATTTACTTTAAATGAGACTTATGTTCAGGAACTCTTGACTGACAGTGCTTTGCAATGTTACTAGTTAGTCTAATGCAAACTTTTTAAAATTCTGCATGTTGTCAACATGTTTATTTAAGAGGCTGACAAGAGAAAATTCTGTTTCTTTTTTTAATTGAAACCAAATAAATTTTATACCCTTTGCATGTATCCCTTAATTTTTGAAAGGAAAGCCTATCTGCACTAGTGTGTGTAATGGGAATGAAAGGAAGGGTAGTGGAAGATTTCACAAATACTTCCAAGGATTGTGGATGGTATGACACTTGGCTGAATAACTAATGTTAGTGACTCAGCTTTGTTTTGAATTATTTTTGAGATCCATCCGCATTTAACCATATTCTCCTTACCTCCTGGGAGGTAAAGATATCACCAGATCATCCTTTAGTACCTTATCCTCTTGGATTTTGCAATATCTTCCAGATGTGCTGTGAATATAAGCTTCCGACTCCCCAGGAAAACACATGCATGTCTGTCCTGCATTTTATTGCAGCTACAGACATCTTCATATCCTTATGCTTTCCCAGAAGAGTTGATAAAGTGTTTGGCTGGTACATACTAACAATTCCTGTATTTGAAATGAGGCAGCACAACACAGGTATAACATCTTTCAAAAGGCAACTGCTATCATATACAGGGGACTGCAAACAGAGGTGTTGAAAAATGTTTGGGGATTCTTGTTTACAACAATACCTCCCTCATTAGAGACTGCATGTTGGGATTCTCCCAGGCCTTCAAGCTTAATGGAAGGTAGACATAGCATTAAATGCTCTTACCACATTTGATTCCCAGTACTGTTCAGAATAACATGCTAGATTGCAAAGAGATGTTTTCTGTATTCAGACTTCTACCTGAGATTTTTGGCATTGTAAAGCAAAAACTAGAAAGAAGTAGATAAGATACAGAGTTTGTGGTGAGAAGAATAGGAACACGCAAGAACTACTTTTTAAAAATTCCTTGACGATTAAGGGATTACCTGCTTGAGTAGATGTGTACTGTGGCATTTTGTAAATTTCTTGGAGGACATATGAGAATTGTTACATGCTTTTGAACTGCAACAATATCAACTAATACAATAAGAAATAAAATGGCTAAGTCTAATGGATTACTGAGTATTCAAGTCCCATTTGTTTCAATGAGGATTAAGCTACTAATAGTGCAGTCCGATGCAGAATTACTCCAGTTGGAGCCCATTGAAATAAATTATTTTAGACTGGAGTTACTCTTCATAGGATTACACTGTTAATCTCAGGATTGTTCCAAACATCATGCAAGTGGATGTAATCTACTTTTCTGTAATGTATCTTTGCACACATATAAGTATACTGTACCTTTCCCAGATACTGGATTTTGGAATTTGAGTGCCTGTCTAGAGTTGAAAATTTCCAGAAATGTTGAAGCCACAGGGGGCAAAAACTATCCCCTTTTATTTGGGTATGGGGGGTGTAGCAATAGGTTGAAATATATGCAGTACAAACCTAAACTGATCTATCCCAAACATCCTGGCCGTCCTACCTACTGTGACTCAGTCAGAGTGCGTCTGTCTGAATTACAGTTTCTTGTATTTACTACAGAATTTATTTTCTGCCTTCACTTTTTCTCTACCTTTCAGTAAAGATTAAAATGTATGTGTTACAGTAGTATGGGATGCAGTAGCTTGCAACAATTTTCAAGTATTGAGTATACTTGCTGTTTTTCTCCCCCTGTATCTTCAAAATTTCCAGACATTTTACATCTCTACATGTGCTACTTGTGGGGCGGGGTGGGGGGGGTGCGGTGTGGTGTTATGTGGAGTACTTCTCTGTTGAAAGGGGTTGGTATTTTCTTCTTTGTAATAACGTCATATGCCTTTTTACTTTCTTGTTTTCTGATAGATGCTACCAGACCTGAAGGCAGATAACCAGAGGCTAAAAGATGAAAATGGGGCCTTGATCAGAGTTATAAGCAAGCTTTCCAAATAAAACCATTTATTCCAGCTGCAAATCATGGGATTGCACATAATTAATTACTCCAGTGGACCATAGCATGGCAGTCACTGGAAGCCTGGGAAGATTTCTTGGAGACTGTCGTTTCAGATATCCTGCCAAATGCCCTCTTACCTGGGTGGTTTTGTTTTTTACAAAGATCATTGTTTCATGTGTTAAAGCAGCTGCTGAGAAGACATAATGACTGAGAAATCTTGTTTACAGCTAACGCATATAAGGAAAGTGTTCAAGGCCAGATAAGCCTCAGATATTTAACCAGTAAGCCTTAGATGTACATATAAACACTTGCATAAAATGAAAAGCTTTCTGCTATCACAGACAGTTACTTTATTTTGTTGTTGTGTCACGGTTCCTGGTTTTTCTATCCTACATTTTTATCTTTTACATCTAAGTTTGGAATTGTGTGTGTTCCCTTCTAATTATTCATGTACCAGATTTCCCTGCTGCTTGTACAGTGTTTTCACGGCTTTACATTTACAGAGACCACACCCCTTAAAAAATACAACTTGTGTAGCTAACTAAGCCTGTATTGTCCAGCCAGCCATCCCAAAACAGAGGTTTGGTGGAACAGTTGCTTTCACTGTTGTGCAATATGCATTTATTTCCTATAAAAGATGCTTTAAAAGTCAGTTGAAAGTAGATTGGTTATTTTAAGACTCTTGTTTTCTGCCTTTATTGGTCACTTTTTTAAAAAAAAAAAAGAAAAGAAAAAAGAAAAAGGTTTGTAGTGCAAGATGTTAGATCCTGTAACGGTCACATTCATTTTAGCAGGTACTGAGTGATGCTGTATATATTAATGTGTATTGTTTGGATTTTTCAGACCACCACATGACATGCTTGAACATATTTCCCCATTGCAAATGTGTGTTAAAGCGAATACTGCTCCAGAACAGTGTTCAGCTCAGTCCATTAATTTTTACAGCTTAAAGGATTTAGCAATTGTACATTGTAATGGATCTACTCTTTAAAAAAAAATTGGAACTATAAGAGTATTTTTAACTTTCCCTCCCATTTTTCATTTTGAGTAATGTTCACCCGTAATAATTATTTTACCACATTTCACATATGTGTTTTAGTGCTGTCCAAAATTGTTGTGCTAGCCAAAGTAATCTAAGTCATTTTTGAAAGACCTAACCTGTTACTCATTTATATGCACTGCTGTTGCCATGTGAAGAGGCATCTAAGCTGATACTACCATTATGTCAGACCATTTTATACACTTCAGTGGCCTTTTAAAAAGTTCTCCAGTGAAGATAGCTTTTGTTAGAAAACAGAGCTTTTATATTTTCACTCAGTCCTAAGAAATCAAAACATCTTACTGGCCTACAAACTATTGCCTAAAAACCACTGAAAAGTTCAGCCATTAAAATAAATTGTACATTGTAAAGCTTGTAGTAGCTATTGTATTATTGATTATATTGTATACTATATTAAATGTGAATTTGTATCCCTGCATTTTAAAAGGTCATTGTGTTCTACTGCCTACTTCTTGGGGATGGGAATTGTTTCATTTGTGGGAGGGGAGGGGAAAGATTCTTTAGGTTAAGGAGGACACAAGCCCCTTCCGGGTTGGGTGTTTTGGGGGGGTGGGAGGGAGGTTTTTTGAAGATGTAAGGTTTCGCTCTTACTACCAAGCTCAGGATTATTGATTTTAAAGGTACAGCGATAGTTCTTGGATATCTTGTTACAGGTGGTCTGTATGAGTAAAAAGTTTGAAAATGAACATCTTTTGTGGTCCTAAACTAATACAAAACAAAGAAGAGAACTGATCCATCTGAGTGGCTACAACATGCTAATTAGTGTTGTGGAACAGTTAGGCATACTGTGGATTATATTTGGTAAAGTTTTGAATGCCTGTGAATGATTAATATGTATCTAATATTTTAGTGTTTTATATATAGGTTATTTATTCTTTAAAAACAATGGCTACTGTGTTGCGTTGATTTATTGGTAGTATTGAGCAGACCTTGCATCTGCATGAAACTACTTGCAAAACCCACTATTTTGCAAACAAAAAATGTATTTTGACATATACAAATAAAATGAATAAAACTTTTAAATGTGTGAATTTTAATGAAAACATTTTAAACATGTGAGAGTTTGATATATAAACAATATGTGGGCATTTTTTCATTGCTTCACTTGGATGCAAAGTACTTTTCAGAGATTGTATTCAAATTGTGTTTGTTTGCACATCTGTAAATGCAACAGTAAAAATGCCATATTTATGCAATCTGTAACAAAATTGGAAAATGTTTATATATTTTACATAAACCTGTCTGCATGCAGAAATTACACTGAAACTAGTTTTTTATGTTCTGCTATGGTAAAGAATATTTAATTACAGGATAGATATACTCCATTATTCTCTGGGCTGAACATATTAGAGGTCTTTATATAATTTGCTTTAGTCCAATATCCCTGTACCCCCATATTTTTGGTGTTAATGGAAATCTATATTTTTAAGTTTTCCATTGGAAATAAGCATTGTCATCCATAAGAGCAGCAATCATTAAATACAAAGCAAGTTACATAACATAATTTGTGAATTGTCCCAGGACAGAGGGACATGCACTTTTTGGAGGTTCAGTGATAATTAAGATCTTAATCTGCATAGGTACAGAAACTCTTCACCTGAAGCAATGACAACACTGTATGACAAGACTGAAGACTTGTGTTCTCCAGGTTTGTATGTATTAGTATTGTGCCAACTCTTTTGTGAGAGCAGCGCAAAGAGGAATTATAAATTGTCTCTGATCTTTTCTAGGCAGTTTCACATTGAGAACTGCCCTAGTATGAAGAATCCTTTCCCTACAATCTTGATGTTTATAAGATCTGTAACTTATTCTTCTACTTAAAGCATCAGGATAAGTTTGTTTTCAATATGTTTACTGTTTTAGACTTCCTGCTGTGACCTAACACCTAAATCAACCAATAATGAAAGACACCAGTCACAGTGAGGAGAGAAAATATCCACAGACCAACAGAAACTCCAGGACCCTTTGCAACTATACTTCATGTAGAGACTAAAGCACAGCACATCCAAACACCTTTGTCAATAAAGTAACTTGAAAACACTCACAGCATACAGGCAAGGGCTCAGGATACTGCTGCATACCAGAACGTAAGAGCCTTTGGACTGGTCAAAACAGTGTTGCTGGATTACGCTGAACAGACGCAATGGTGGTGGAGTAAGATTTCTTGCTTGCCATCCAGCGCCCTAAGCCACTTCTGATCAGCTTCAATAGAAGTTTTCCTCCACAGCAATTCCAGTTATTCCTACCACTTCACTGACTCCAGAGTCTCAGCCAACCAAGGTGAGATCAGACTCTCCTCCATCCCGTTATCTCCTTGTTCCACAAATCAATAATAATAATAATAATAATAATAATAATAATAATAATAATAATAATATGTTTATTGCTTTTCTGGCCGAAGCCATAAGCCATACAAACACCAACCACAAATCAATCAGAGCTTCAGCAGGACTCGTAGCCATATTGGTGAAAGCTCCCAGCGCATTCAAGAAAATAAGTAAACGCATCATTCACTAACTGTCTTAATAGGTCTCCTAACCCTGAAAAGGTTCTGGGCCTTTGAAATAATAATAAACATTCGATTTATATACCGCCCTTCAGGATGACTTAACACCCAGGATGACTTAACACCCAGGATGACTTAACACACTCAGAGTGGTTTACAAAGTATTACTATTATCCCCACAACAAAACACCCTGTGAGGTGGGTGGGGCTGAGAGAGCTCCAGAGAACTCTGACTAGCCCAAGGTCACCCAGCTGGCTTCAAGTGGAGGAGTGAGGAATCAAACCCAGTTCTCCAGATTAGAGTCCCTCACTCTTAACCACTACACCAAACTGGCTAAACTTAACCAGGCAGTGATCTCTAACTGAGAAAGCAATTTCTAAAATCTTTGCTCTCAATTACCCTTTTCCTTCCCTAAACAGAACACCTGTCCAGTTAATATGCAGTGTTAATTGAGGTGGTCCTGTACCTGTTAAGGTACCCATTAGAGAGATCCAGGCATGATCAACAAGACTGAATAACTGAGTAATGTCACACCACTCAATTCTGCCAGGTCTCCGTGATGCATGGCAGGTTCGCAAATATGTCCAGGATCATGGTCTCGATGATAGATGCTTTTCCAGTCACCAATCTGGCATTTAACAACCGGATACTCAGTTTTGATGGAATCCTAGCATAGCAACCTGGGTGTAGTTGATTGGGAAGGGATTAAAAGGGAGGCAAGCATGCACGTGTCTTCTGGACTGAATCCTACCACCACAACACTCCTGCCAGTTAGGTTTCCTGTAGAGTCTCCTTAACCCATCCCATCTCAATGTTATTAATCTACTAAAACCTAGGTTAACACATTAAAAGATTTCATCGGAGAGCATCTTACAGGATTACAAATATCAAATTGCCTTTGTATGCTGGGCTATTGACAGCCAAGACAATTTGAGATGCTGAATATCTGGATTTCCCTATTCCAATTTTTTTAAATGGGAGGGATTAGTTGGATTAGGACAGCAGGCTGGGAGGGTTAGTTTACCCCCTCCCCCCTGCCCCTGTGCCACATGGTTGATGCATGTCTTTCTCCCCACTCCTCCAGCTATTGTATTCCTTGCTTGGAAAACTTATAGGTACCTATTAGTTTGGAAGTTTTCCTGTGTCCTTTGAAATTCTTTAAAGTAGTCCAATACATTAGGGTTACTTCTGTTTAGTTAATGTTCATTTATTTAAGTAATCTTTATGAAAAATCAATTTTTTAAAAAAATGTTACTGGTGGAGGGAGGGATAAATCCCATTGGACCATTTTTTAAAAAAAAAAAGCAAACGTAGCCTCATAGAGAAAAACTTGAGTTTGCTTGAGTCATTTTTAAAAACTAAACGCTCAAGACTAGTGGGCAAGGAAACGGGGGGGGGGGCATTCCAGTAATCAAGAAAGAGACTTTCTAGCTACAATCCTATGTGCACTTAAGTTGCACATCCCTCTCTCTCTGGTCTTTTCGTTCACATCCTGCTTTCTTTCTGCATTGGCCTCTTCTCCCCCCTCCCTCCAGGTACTAAGTTCCTACTCTCTTTTCCTGGTATGACAAATTTCCACAATTGTTTGAAGTGGGTAGTTGTGATGGTGTAGAATCTATTTGCCATGTTAGACTTCACTGTTACCTCTTCTATTGTCCTTGAAGAAGACAAAAATAACTTCAAGGTAGTGAGCTTTATCTACTTGCCTAAGTCAAAATTAGTATGTATTTTGTACTTTTATCACATTAATGCGTAACAATGCTTTCTGAAGCAGCAAAACGACTATGTTTTCATCTTGCTGTCACTTCATAATATTCTGTTTTGCAAGTAACAACTTTAAGTTTTAAATTGAATTTCCTTGTAGTGGACTTGTTACCATAGCAACCTCAAGTGATACATTATTCCAGTGGAACAGAAGTGGATAAAAAGTCTCTCAGACACTGCTGTGCAATGTGGGAATGTTGTGTTGGGCAATGCGCCCGTTGATAAATGTAATGCTCAGAACACAAGGTCATAAACTCTGCTTGTGAGGGAAGCTCTTGCCCTTTTGTAGGAAAAGCTAGTTCATAGATTGGTTTAAATACAGCAGTTTGATCTAGCAACACTTGGGTGGTGTCCAAAAAGCAGAAGATGCTTCACTTCTAAAACCACAATAGAGCTAAAGAAAATACCCTATTTTTCATTCTCTAGTGAAATTTTACACTGCTTTGGAAATTGTTTTTAAAATCTATAGGAAGCCTCAGTCTTTTTGTTAGTTTTAATTTTTAAAAGCTTTAAGTTGTCCTTTAAAATTCTATTGTTCCACTGTGTAAGGGTAATCAAAACTCATTTTTTGTGGCTTCAGTATCTTTGAGCTGTTTTCTGTAAGAAGGTGGTGTCTGCTGTCTGCTTTTTTGAAGTGGAAAATAATATGACAAGAAGATTAGAGCATTAGAGAAGTGTCTTGGACAAAATTAGGAATATACAGTGGGGTCAGCCATGATTCTGCTGGTTTGAGCACGCTGTTTTAAAGGAATCTGAACTATATCATATAGTAAGGGGTGGGGGAACGGGTGCCGTGCCACGGCACACTATTGACTAAAAACTGCTCTTGTGGAAGCATCCCTGCATTTAAAGCCTGTTCTGATCAGTTAAAGCCAATCTTCCCAAAAGTCAAAAAGTTGCTGCTTTTGTCGTTTGTTGCATCTATTAAATATGTTGATTTTGCAGATAATTGTAGGGGGTGGTGGGGAGAATGCTATATTTACACACAGGGTTATATGCTGGTTAAAATGATAGTAAACTTAGCCTGTGCAAAGTTAACTTTGTGTAAGGTTTAAAAGAACAGGTGAAGGGTGGGAAAGCACAGAGATAAGTTCCTATTATCTTCGTAAGGGATGACATCTTTACGAACAATGGTACTGCGAGACTCAGAACGTAGGCTGTTGCCTTTGTGATGGGTCTATAGTTCCTAAGCAGAGTTACATTCTTACATCCTTCAAAAGCTGCAACTCTGCTTAGGATGGTATTGTTATTTATTTAGTTTCACCTTAGCTTTCTTTCCAGTGGGGGACCCAAAGCAGCTTATACTGTTCTCCGCCCCTCCATTTTATTCTCAAAACAACCTGAAAGTGGGTGACTGGACTGAGATCACCTAGCAAGCTGCCCTGGCAAAGTGAGGATACAAACCTGGGTCCCCCAGATTCTTGTCTGACACACTAACCACTATACTACACGGGCTCTCTGTATGCCCCCTAGCATTTGTAGTGTAGCAAATCCTATCCTAAATTATCTTGCAACCATTTACTATGTAATGGCTTTTTAAACTTACTTTATAGCTATACAATCACTTTGAAGTCTTCTGATTTTCCACATAAATTGGCGCGTTTGACAACAGATTCTATTTTAAGACTGTGCTGCCTTAAAGTTATTGAAGGGAGAATTTTGCTATTGATTTGTTCCACATGGATTTGTTACGGTTTGTTTTCATAAATCTGTTTTCATGATTATCCCCATTGGTTTCAATGGAAGACCCTCTACCTTTTCTTGGATCTGTACGCCTTCATGGTTTCCCATCCATCTTAGGCAAAATTGGGAGGGGGGGTATACCACCCTAGGACACCGGCATCACCAAATTTCAGACAGACTGAATAACAGTCAGTCCTTTTTGAGCCAATGAACGGCACCCATATTTAACATTAACATCTATGGTAGAACTGTTGCTGCTGTTAGAGCGAGTGTAAAACAACGCTGCGGAATTAAACGCCGAGCTGGTTAGAGAGGCAAAAGCTTTATTTGAGGAAATTACATACTTGAGGGAAAGAGGGAGAGATAGATCCTAGCTATCTGACTGCATCTTGCAGAGAGAGAGAAGAAGTGTGGCAGGAGGGAGAAGAAGCAGGATATTGCCCTGTTTAGCCCAATAGGAGACAAGACAAGGAAATGACCCCCAGGAAACAAGAGAGGTGCTACTCTCACTGTCCTAAGTGATCCTTGCTGCCCCCTGCATGGTAGGCTCTTCTTACTTCTTGCTGCTGCAGTACACCAGACATTGTTATTTCTAACACCCCTTCTCAATGTCTAGTGTACAAAGTCCACAAAGTTCAGTCTTTCACGTAGACTTTGAAATTTCTCTTTGGCAAGTGGCTTGGTGAGGATGTCTGCTATCATTTCTTCTGTAGGGCAGTACTGTAGCTCAACAAGCCCTTCTTGCATTTTTCTCACAATGTGATTATGTCAATGTGCTTGGTTCTTGATCCAATTCTTTCTGTATTTGCAAGCTTTATGCAAGATTGATTATCTTCAAAGAGTTGTATAGGTTTGGGTTCATTTATCCCAAAGTCTTCTAATAGTTGTAGAATCCACTTAAGTTCTTGGCATGCTTCTGCTGCTGATATGTATTCAGCTTCTGTAGTTGATGCCGCTACTAGGTCTTGCTTTCTGCTTGTCCAACTGATTGCTCCTCCACCATAAAAGAATACTCGTCCACTGGTAGACTTTCTGTCTGTGATGTCTTCTGCCCAGTCAGCATCCATGAATCCTACTAGTTTGGGATTGTTGCTTGCTGGTAGCTTGAGCTTCAGTTGTGCAGTACCTCTCAGGTATCTTGCCAGTCTTTTGACTGCTTGCCAGTCATTCACACTTGGTGATGCACTTTTCCTGCACAGTATTCCAACTGCTGCTGCTATGTCAGGTCTGGTTACTGTACTTATGTAGAGCAGTTTTCCAATTGCTTCTCTGTACACTTTAATGTTTCTCAGAGGTTCATTGTTTCCATTTTGTTTCAGGAAATCTGTTTCCATTGGAGTACATGTTGGTTTTCCATCTTCCATATCCATGTAGTCTAGGAAATCCATGATCTTTTGCTTTTGATTGAGAAGATAGCTTCCATCTTCCTCTCGCTCTATTTGAATGCCAAGGTAAAAACTGACATTTCCAAGACGCTTTACTTCAACCTCTTGGTTCAGGTGCTGAATTATTTCATCACAATCTTGTTGATCCTCATAACAAAGGAGAATATCATCTACATAAATCAGAATAAAAGTCCATTTGTTGTCTTTCTTTCTTGAGTACAGGCAGCGTTCTGCCCCGCCTTGCTTGAATCCTTCTTTGATGAGCATTTGGTTCAGTTTCTGGTTCCAGGCCCTTGCAGCCTGTTTTAGTCCATAAATGCTCTTCTGCAGTTTGCATACAAGTCCTCTGTCTTTGGACTGTTCAAATCCAGGAGGCTGTGTCATATACACGTCTTCTTCCAGCTCTCCATGAAGAAAAGCAGTTTTCACATCCAGATGCTCCACATGCATCTTCCTTGCGGCTGCTATGCTCAGTAGTGTTCTTACTGAAGTGTGTTTCACTACTGGCGCAAAGGTTTCATCATAGTCTTCCCAGCTAGAAGGTTCTGGTACAGCTTCTGTTTTTGCCGGGTAAGAGAATTTCAGTGGTGGAACTCCTTTGTTTGTTCTGTCTGAGTGTCTGACACTTGGCTCTGCTTCCCCTTCTCTTTCTGTGGGCTCTGCAGGTGTCTCTTGCATCTCAGTCAGGTCCCAGAGTTGCACAATCTCTGGCTGCTGTGCTGCATCAGCTTCCTTTGGTGTAGACTCTCTGGTGTCAGGCTTGCTTGCCTTCTCCTTTTCATCAATGTACACCACATGGCGGATCTTCACCATGTCTGTCTCTGGGTTGAGGATTCGATATCCCTTGCATCCCAGTGCATATCCAACAAATATGCCTTCTTCTGTTCTGGGATCCATCTTAGACCTCTTTTCCTTCGGAACATAGGTGTAGGCCTTTGATCCAAACACTCTCAGATGCCTTACATTGGGCTTGCGGTTGTACCACAGTTCAAATGGTGTGCTGCTTGCACCCTTTGTAGATAGCATGTTCTGCAGATAGGCAGCAGTGTTGATAGCTTCTCCCCAATATTTTTGAGGTAGCTGTGCTTCTTGCAGCATGCTCCTGCACATTTCTGTGAGAGAACGATTTTTCCTCTCCGCTATCCCGTTGAGTTCGGGGGTGTATGGCACGATCAGGTGATGCTCTATTCCTTCATCTGCTAGGAAGCTTGTCATCTCCTTCCCCACGTACTCGCCTCCATTGTCTGTGCGGATAGCCATTGGTTTTCTCTGGAATCTGTTCTGCACCATTGCTAGGTACATCTTGAATTTTTTTCAGTACTTGGCTCTTTTCCTTGAGCAGGTAAATCACAGTAAATCTTGAAAAATCATCAGTAAAAGTCAGAAAGTACTTACTTCCACTGGGTGTTACTGTTCCCATGGGTCCACAGACATCACTGTGAATCAGCTCCAGTGGTCTTGTCGTCTGCTTCTCACTCTGTTTGGTGAAAGAAGGTCTTGTGCCTTTGGCTTGAATACAGCAAACACATTTCTCTGCATCAGGACATTTTCTCATTTGCAAATCATTAGTCAGATTCTGCCTTTCAAGCTGATATATATAATCCATATTAGCATGTCCAAGCCTTCTATGGATAAGACTAGTACAATTCTTGTGAGTGCACTTTTCAATTAAATTCACAGCGCCTTCAGAGCAATCCAGCATATACAGGCCATCCTCTAATGTGCCTTGTGCAATTAATTCACCTTCATTGCTAATAAAACATTTCTCTCCTTTGAATACAGTTTCAGTTCCTCTCTTGGCCATAACTGATACAGATAATAAATTAGTTTTAACTTCAGGTACGTACAGACAATCGGTGATCTGCACTTCTCTAGTTTGGCCACTGGGTAGCGCACAACATGCAGATACGGTCCCTTGTCCCCACGCTGTTAAAGCCTCTCCATTTGCCGTATACAGTTTTTCATGACTATCATTCATCTCATTAAAGAAACTTTCTTGATTGCATAGATGGTTAGTACATGCACTGTCAATTGTCCATTTGCATATGCTTTGATCATTTTTACCAACATTTAAACAATTCTTATCAGATCTGTTTTTCCTTTGGCCATCGGCATTAGGTGACTTAATGGCTGCATTAGCATTCCTAAAGCCTTTTGTTTCCGTCCCTCGTGGCGGTTTGCTCACTCTCTGTGAATCACGAAACCAACAGTCTTCTTTTAAATGTCCTTTCTGCAGATGCCGCAGAAGAAATCATTTCTTGAACTGACTCTTAAAGCTAGCCCTTTTGGCTCGTGTTTATAAATCTGTTTGTTAAGACTTTCCTCTTGCAGTCTTGCAAGTACATAGTTTAAGCTTAGACTTTCTCTCATTTCCAAAACATGCACAATGCTTGTATAAGATTGAGGAAGGCTGCTTAGCAAAATTATAGCCAAATCCTCATCCTGGATCTCCTTTCCAAGGGATCTTAATTTCTGTGTTAATTCCATGAAATTTGCAATATGGTCTTTTAGTTGTTGCTGAGGTTGCATCTGAATCCGATACAATTGCCTCATTAGCAAGATTTTAGTTTTAATTGATTCTTGACGGTTTATTTCTAGAAGAGACGTCCACATTTGTCTAGAAGTGGGCTCATGAATAACTCCCAGGAAACAAGAGAGGTGCTACTCTCACTGTCCTAAGTAAGTGATCCTTGCTGCCCCCTGCATGGTAGGCTTTTCTTACTTCTTGCTGCTGCAGTATACCAGACATTGTTATTTCTAACAGCTGCAACCACTTAGCCTAAAAAAGAGGCAGACTGGCAAGGGAACTTGGTGGCACAAGGAGGGTAAGTCATCTGGGCGGGCAGGCAACAGCAGGAGGATCCTGAGGTAGATTTGTTTGGATGGGAGAGAGGGCTTGGAGAGCAGCAATCAAGGTGGGGGAGTACAGACTGCAAAGGATAACACAGGCAGGCACTGAAAGGCCAGATGACGGCAAAGGCCCACCCCATATCCTTCAACACTGAAATACTTCACACATGTATGTGATCCTAGTGGCTACAGCTGACAGTCAAAAAAGCCCAGAACCTCTCCCTCCTCCCAAATAATGCTCTTATGCTCTTATTAGAAAAGTGTTAGCTACCTGGGAGACAGGTTCAGCAAAGCATCATGAATCATGCAATTTCCTGATCTGCCTGGCCGATAACTTCCTTTTTCAAAACGTGGAGGAAGCTACAAGGGGCTCGGCCATACTAGACTTGATATTAACCAACAGGAAAGAATTGGTAGATGAGGTGAAGGTGGTGGGGACCTTAGGGGGAAGCGACCATGTCCTCCTTGAATTCCAGTTGCTGTGGGGGGCCAAGGAAGTTTGTAGCCAGACTCATAGGTTAGATTTTTGTAGGGCCAACTTCGATGAACTCAGAGGCTTGATGAGAGTAATTCCGTGGGGGAGTGTGCTGGAAGGGAAAGGAGCAAATGAAGGGTGGGCTCTTCTCAAACATGAGCTTTTGCAAGCTCAAGCCCTCACTATCCCAGCAAGACGGAAACATGGTAAGGGCTCCAAGAAACCGATATGGATGTACAGAGAGCTCCAGAATAAGCTAAGGGAGAAAAAGGAAACGTTCAGGAAATGGAGAGAAGGACAGACCTCTAAAGAGGAGTATATGAGGGTTACTAGGTACTGCAGATCAGCCATCAGAGAGGCCAAAGCTCAGTACAAGCTGGGTCTGGCCAGGAGGGCTCGCTACAATAAGAAAAACTTCTACAGATATGTGAGAAGCAAACACAAGGTAAAAGAGACAATTGGACTGCTGCTGGGAGTAGATGGAGAGAAACTGATGCAGGACAGAGAAAAAGCAGACAGGCTTAATGACTTTTTTGCCTCTGTTTTCTCCCTGAAGAACTCAGGCACATCTAGAGATAGTAGAAAATGTGACAGGACACCTGAGTGGCTAGTTGACATTGACAGAGAGGTTGTGGAGAGGCATCTGGCTGCACTGGATGAATACAAATCGCCTGGGCCGGATGGGGTGCACCCAAGAGTGCTGAAAGAACTTTCCAGAGAACTTGCAGAACCCCTGTCCATCATCTTCAAGGCCTCCTGGAGGACTGGGGATGTGCCACAAGATTGGAGAAGAGCGAATGTTATCCCAATCTTTAAGAAAGGGAGGAAGGATGACCCGGGAAACTACAGGCCAGTCAGTCTGACTTCTGTTGCTGGGAAGATATTAGAGCAGATTTTAAAGGGATCAATCTGTAAGCATCTGAAGGACCACTCAGTGATCCGGGGAAGTCAGCATGGTTTTGTTCCTAACAGATATTGCCAGACCAACCTGGTTTCCTTCTTTGATCAAGTGACCAGCTTACTGGATCGGGGGAACTCTGTTGACGTGATTTATTTGGATTTCAGTAAAGCTTTTGATAAGGTCCCCTATGACATTCTGATGGGCAAACTGGAAGACTGTGGAGTAGACTATAGGACAGTTCGGTGGATAGGGAACTGGTTGGAGGACCGCACTCAAAGAGTGGTGGTCAACGGCGTTTCATCAGATTGGAGGGAGGTGTCCAGTGGGGTGCCGCAAGGCTCGGTTTTGGGCCCGGTACTTTTCAATATTTTTATCAATGATCTGGATGAAGGAGTGGAAGGGCTGCTCATTAAATTTGCTGATGATACCAAATTGGGAGGGGTAGCAAACACCCAAGAAGATAGAATTAAAATTCAACAAGACCTGAATACTCTGGAGAAGTGGGCAGCTGTGAATAGGATGCAATTCAACAAAGACAAGTGCACAGTATTACATCTGGGCCACAAAAATGAGAAGCACAAATACTGGATGGGGGATACACTTCTGGGCAGTAGTATATGTGAAAAGGATCTTGGGGTAAGAGTGGACTGTAAACTGAATATGAGCAGTCAGTGTGATGCGGTGGCAAAAAAGGCTAATTCAATCCTGGGTTGTATCAAAGGGGCCATAACATCGAAATCGCAGGAGGTCATAGCCCCTCTCTATACTGCCTTGGTCAGGCCACACCTGGAGTATTGTGTGCAGTTCTGGAGGCCTCACTTCAAAAAGGATGTGGACAAAATCGAGAGGGTGCAGAGGAGAGCGACGAGGATGATCAGGGGTCTGGAGACTGAGCCCTACGAGGAAAGGCTGAGGGCCTTGGGAATGTTTAGTTTGGAGAAGAGGAGGTTGAGGGGGGACATGATTCCTCTCTCTAAGTATTTGAAAGGCTGTCATTTGGAGGAGGGCAGGGAGCTGTTTCAGCTGGCAGCAGAGGGTAGGACCCGAAGCAATGGGCTTAAATTACATGCACAAAGGTACCAGCTGGATATTAGGAAGAACTTTTTCACGGCCAGAGTAGTTCAAAAGTTGAATCAGCTGCCTAGGGAGGTGGTGAGCTCCCCTTCACGGATAGTTTTCAAGAAGAGGCTGGATGAATATTTGTCAGAGATGCTTTAGGCTGATCCTGCACTGGGCAGGGGGTTGGACTAGATGGTCTGTATGGTCCCTTCCAACTCTATGATTCTATGATTCTACCTTGAAAAAGTGAAACCAGTAGAGGGCAAGGACTGCAACAACAAAAGTAACCAAAACAAAAGAAAATTGGGTGTTTTGTTGTGTTGTTATAGCAATTTGTTTTGTTTTCATATGATGATGATTTCAAAACATCCCATCTTTGTAATTAGTGTAATCCATAATAAAAGAAATGCATAAGTCTAGTAATTTCCCAAGCTGGAGATGGCACCTATAGTTGCCCCCAGTATGTAATACAGATTTGGGGGGAATTGAGAATCCTTGGCCTTTTGCTTTGTGATATTTCCTGTTACTCTGTGATCATTTTTTAAAACCTGCCCTTTAAAAATTAATGACTCCAAGGTCAGGCACTTCATTTTGGCCTTGTACGTCATGGTTTTCTTTATTCCATGCCCATTATTCTAAAATATGGGCTATGGAATACTCCCAAGTCATATGGGAACTCCTCTGTTCCAGCAGCTCAATCACATAAGAAAAAGTTGTGAATGTCTTTCTAAGTAAACAATGCTGTGGTTGCCACAGGAATGTTATTTGGTTCTGAAAGGAGCTGTTTACTATAAAATCCTTCTGCATTAATATGTGATGTATCAATTATGTTTCAGAAGCCTGGCATTAACTGTACCTTCTCATGTGCACCCCAGTCCTATGTATTTCTGCAAAAAAAGAAGCCATCAGAATTTAAAATTATAGTTCTAGTTGTAGTAAAGATGAAACACGTTACAGAGAAATCTTTGTGTGGTAGTCCACATTAACACCCATAAAGCTTGGGAAAACATTCCAAGTTAAGACAGCAGGGGGCATCCATGAGCTTTTTCAAGCCATGATTTATATTCACAGAACAGGGTTTTCTACAGAAACTCAAAGACAAAAATATATTTACAATATCAACTATCAAAATAGAATGTGTAAGAAACAGTTTTATGGCTGTTTAGGCTAAGCATAAAGACATTTTGATTTATTAGACTTTCAAAATACTTTTACTACTCTGCATTATGCGCAATCACCAAAATGTTATATGGAATCTATGTAGCACCAATCTGGATCAGTAGGATTGCGGCATTTTTTGCTTGTTCCTCTTCCAAACTTACATTTAAGTTGTAAAAACTACTCCATTGTCAATATAACATTTTAAAAGTTTTGCAAAATGTCTGTACTGCCTTGTTCTCTATTCTGATAAAAAGGATAAGTACACCAGAGTGTTAGCAATTTCTACTTCCAAATGACTTTCTCAGTAGCTTCATATAGGCACTGAATAGCATGACAGAGAACAGAAAGCTCAGGTACTGTGCAGATGAAAAAATACTTCCAAACGCTTTCCTGCAGAAAGGAACCATTACAAAGTAATGCCTGCTTGACCTAGCCTTTCAAGGATACCACGGTCAATGGCATCAAAAACCACGGAGAGATCCAGGAGAATTAACAGAATCACGCCACCCCATTTTTCATCAAGGGAAGGTCATCACCCAAAACATCCAAAGCAGTTTCCATTCCAAAACCAGGGCAGAAGCTCAACTGAAATGGATCAAGATAATATTGTCCTGGAGCTGGCATTATCGAAGCTAAGCTACTGGTGCCTCTCTGAAAAGATTTGTTTCTCCATCTCAGTGAGCTTTCCCCCAAACTACTATTTGTCCCTCTAGGCTCTTTTAAAGGTAATTTTATTTTGTTATTCAAAGGCAACTTCATCTTTTCATTAACTAACTTGTCTTGCTAGTCAAGCATCTCTCTCTTGCCTGCCTGCTGGCAACCCCATATTGTTAGCAATCATACCAGCAAGTAAGTATACAATTAGGCACAAGGGCAGCAGTGTAGCATCCTTGTATAGTAAAGGAAATAGAAATTAAATTAAGCCAAACCAAATCACACACAATCCTGAAGTCTTTTTTACCATTACAGAATTCTTCCGTCAGCGCAATCCCGTATCCCTGTTACATTGCAGTGAGCTGCTATGGAGATTGTAATGTCCAAGCAGCACGGCTGGATGGATGAGATACTGTTAAACATAACCTCAAGCCTCTGTGTACTGTTGTAGCTATGCATCTCTGTTGAATCTCTGTTGAATTCTCAAAAGAATCACTTAATCTAACTGCAGCTGATAATTATCTTCATTTTTACATATCCCATACTTATTTTGAGATTGAACATGCTTGATTTTTGGCCAAAGTAACTGGTGGGGGAAGCAAGCTGAAAGGGACAGAGACAGTGGTCAGATGGAAGAAATTTAATATGGGAAATAAATCAAAAGGAGCTTTGAGCATCTTATTCCACTTTGGATTGCCTGTGCTATTAAATTAAAGAGACTTTTATAATATTCACAAATGGCATGTGTGGATATATTTCTTTGCCAAAATACTGTTGATTTGCATGCTTTCTTTAATATCTTTTTAAAATGTAGAATTAGGAGGTTCTGACCTTAAGGGTTCACTGCACTTATGGTGTCAAGATAGATTGTTTTTTGACCAGACATTTTGTCTGGTCAAACTAGCCATCTGGAAGGACTTCCTGAAACAACTGGGATGCACCTCATGTCTATGAGAAACAGGTAGTAAACCTGGATTTCTGTAGTACAATACTGGATTATAAATTACAGTTCTGGTTATACTAGATATACTGCAGTCCAATTTTCACACTAGAGTTTCTGTGGTAGTCATCACATAGAAATGTAAAAACCTTTTCAGTTAAATTGGTCATTTTCTTGTCATGGCTTTAATATAATCAAGCAGTGTAGTAGCCTCTGTGATTAGCTAAATATTTTCACATCTCCTGTCCTTTCATTCTTTCCCTATGTTGTCTACATTGCTGACATTCCAGTTTCCCTGATGAAGCCAGTACA
Organism: Eublepharis macularius; assembly: GCF_028583425.1. Classification (NCBI taxonomy): domain Eukaryota; kingdom Metazoa; phylum Chordata; class Lepidosauria; order Squamata; family Eublepharidae; genus Eublepharis; species Eublepharis macularius. The sequence continues at coordinate 57,005,279 of NC_072798.1, forward strand.
TCATCTTGTGTTCCATGTCTGAAGCAATTTCCTTTTCATTTCACCTATCAACAAATAACGTCCTTATATAGGAATGAAGACTGATTAATTTGGTTTTATTTCCTATCCAAGGCATTTACAGGAAGATAAATTTTCTTGCTTTCTTTACAAAATCTCAAATATTTAGATTTACCTTTTCATATGGGGTACCTCTGTCTACAGAGGTTTGCTTCGTCTAAAACATTCCAGTACTTTTTTTTTTGCTTTAATTTAGTGAAGACACCAGCTCCAAACTTTGGATAAACATTTCACAAGCTGATTTAAAAATGTATCTGGCAACCCATAATATGTCAATTAACTTCACAATCCAGGATTGCCATTATCAATCGTGTCAACTGCAGAAAGGTGACTTCTCGTGGTGAACCTGTTCATCATTAATATCATATCTGGCGAGGAATGGATTTTGTGGCTCTGACTGCTACACAAAATGCCATTGCTCCCTTTCCAGCCAAGGGACATTGGCAAGACACATGTCCATACAACCGCTTCACTTTTTCTAGTTTAATAAAATGTTTGTTAAAAAACAACAAACTGCCTGTCTGTTTGCTTGCCTGTAGATGACAGTAGCTTCCCTTCAACTTCCCATAGGGATGTCTTTTCACACATCCTGGTGAATGATTCCTGGCTCAGGGCTGGGGTGGATGGGGTGGGCCCTGCTGCCAGAAGAAGCAGGTGCCCAGTGGCACCTTGGCGTCCTGTCCAGCTTCCCTGCCCCCTTCCCCCGCTCAATGTAACTTTAGGCAATGGGGTGGGAATTGTAGTGTAGTCCGTGTATGCCTGGCGGGGCGAGGGGGCACCACTGAGGACCCTCATTCTCTGACAGAGCTGCTGGTGTCTGATAAGCCAGGCAGTTGACCGCTGTATGCGGACGAAGGGGGGGTTGCTGCTGAGAGTTTGGGGATGTGGTGAGACGTCTTGGGACCTCTGGGGCTCCTACTCCGGGAGGATGGACCACCCTCCTTTTAGCTGTTTGCAGAAGCAGGAATGGACTTAGAAAATCTGGTGTGGGGGGTGGACAACAGCCCCCTGAGCAGTTATTCTGGTCCCGCAGGCTGTCAGTCCACTCTGGGGGGTGTTAGCACAGGACCAGAGCATGGGTCCCAAGGTCCAACCCACGTTATCCTCACATCTTTGTGATGCAGTGATGTGTTCAAATGGCACCACCGTAAGTCCATGGATGTTTGCTACTCCCATCATCTCCAATGGTCCTTCCGGCTCCTTGTGTGGTTTCTAATGGGCATTTCTGTTACTCATTGAAGAACCTGCCCTCCCACCTGCCTCTCAAGGACCTGGGGGCTGATCTCAAGTGCTGCAGGTTGCGAGTGTGACCCTTTCTGGGCTCACTTTTCAGGAAGGGGGTGAATCTTCCTTGGGGCAGCAGCCACGGTAGGGGTCGAGTTTGCAAGCGAGAGGTGTTTCTACCATCAGCCTGCCCCTTGTTGGGAACAGGGTTGGACAAGCAGGTAGGCGAGCACCCCGTCTGCACTGTCAGTGTCCCACCCCCGGGGCAGGGCTCCTCTCAGGGCAAGTGCCTCTATTGACGTGGATATAATGGGGATATTTCTACACTTTTCACAGGTGAACTCCTTTGGAACATAATTGCTAAAATTATGTTTTAAAACCCTCTTCAAAAAGTTTACTTTTTAACTAGTTCCTGCTGGATTTGGCAGGTATTATTCTGAATGTTATATAGGGTGATTGAAAATAAGTAATAAATGGGGTTTTGATCATTGCTGATATCAAACAATCTCTGGTTCTCTTATACACAAGAATATAAAAACTCTAGCAAAAGATGAAAACAGACAATGAAGTCTGAAAATTTGTGTTCTGTTAAGGGGGGAGAAGAAGTGAAAGAATGTGGGTTCTAATAACTTGCAATGACATGATTCACATGGAACCTGACAAGGAGCCAATAACTTCTGGATATTAATATCTGGAAGTTTAAATATTTTCTTCTTTGAAGCTACAGAGTGGCAGCAGTTGGAATGCATTTTTGTGTCTTAAACTCAGCCAATTAAACAAGTTAGAACATAGATAATGGTGTGGATGCAAATGAATTCTTCTTGAAGGCACTGTTTTAAAAGGAATGTTGAACAGTTGTTCATGAAAACATTTCAGTCCCTGTCAAGGGTCCCTTGTCACAGGTCTGAGGTCAGAAAACCCCTGCACCCCAGGCTGAGTAGCTGCTACCAATTTCTTCCAGCTAACCCTAAGTTCTAAGGCTGAGGCAATAAAGTCTCAAGCTATACCAGCTATAACTTGGAAAGCAGCCCTGCATGGTAGTCTACTTGCCTGTTAAGTTCCAGCAAAACAGTTATACTGTAGCTGATCTAATGCTGGTTTCACAGAAACACCACACAGGATGGAAGCATATTTTGTTTATAAAAATTGCGCATAGAAGATTATATGGTTAGAAAGCATGCAAGACACAATAGATAAAATAACAAAGGCTAATTAAACTAAAAGTCCTAAACATACCTTTCAGAGTCTTCTGCCAGCTAAATATTACCTTACAGAGGTTACAGTGCAATCAGTAACAAAGTCCAAGATAGGGTTACAGCATGCGATGGCCAAGAGCTGGCATTCTCTCTGAATGCTGGTCCAAGAACACAGAACCATGCTAAAACTCCATTTTTATCTCATATTAGCCAGCAACATGGACAGACTCTAAGGACCAGTCAGGGCCTTGCTAAGACATATGGACATGGCTTTCTACAGCTGAGTAGTGCCATTCATCAGTGCAGTTGTCCTGAACTGGGCTCTGATAAGCTTGACAAGATGGAATGCAGGAGGTGAACTTCCCTCCAGCCACTCTGCCTTGGTCTGTGCATGATTATACTTGCTCTTTGCCTCCTTATTTCCATTACTCGTCCTTTGGGGGGGGGGCGTTATGGGATAAATTGTTTACCCTGACTGCTCAACAGGAAGTGCTGACTGAGACCACCTGCTGTGGCTACCCCCACCTCATTGCCCCCTCTGGTTCTGCCCACTACAGTTAATGTTCATCCTCTCCTTGCTTCTGCAGGTGTCTTTAAACCTCGCATGGCAAGCCTCATGTGCCTGTAAATGAAGGAGAGACAATATTGTGCACGATGCTTTTGCAAGTATTCAGAAAGCCCTATTGCCTGTTTACCGTCAGGGAAAAATGAGGCATAACATGCCAAGTTCCCACTGTGGGAAACACTTTCAGTATGACGGGAGTTGTGCTTTGTCGGTATGGGTTCATTGAGTTACCCAGAATCGTCCCCTGGGCCAAACCAGTCAGGCTTAACATAAAATATACTTTGGACCAAAACAGGCCCAGTTCCTTACACTTCCAAAGTCAGTTTAGTGGACTATACTAAGGATTTGCATTCAGCAATAAAGCAGGATTCTGTCATGCAGTCTAACAAATTGAGGTACTTGTATTCTCTAATGTGAAACAGAGTCCCTATTCTCTGTCAGAATAGAAATGTATACCCTGAAGTTTATGACTTTGTATGGAGAACTATTTATTTCTTCTTAAGAACAGGGACCTGAGTCAGTACCCTGTTCCTGATATGCAAGGAAAAGAGAACATCACAGCAACAGCTAAAAAGTTGAATAGTGAGGCCATTTCTTTAATGTTGTCCAATGGGACCCTCAAACTGAAGCTATTCTTCACAGAGATGAACCTAATCTTCCCTCATCACTTTTAAGAAGGGATCAGATAGAAATATTGATCTCGTATTGGTAATATAAACCCATCATCAACAGATCAGAGTCATTTGACTTTTCCAAAGTTGGAAGCAGGAAGATGGTTGAATAATCAGGACTACTACTACCCAATAAAGAACGGGACACAATCCATTTTCCCAGCTTCCTCTGTATATTTTTTAAAAATTGAACAAGGCAAGATTTTGACTAGAGAAGGGTGAAGCAAAAAGAATCCAGTGTTATCTGATTATTTCCTGGAATGTGGAAGAAATGGGCCTCCTCTCCATCAAGAGTATGTACATTTCTTTTCCATATTGGTAAAAGCTACCAAAACCCACTCAAAACTCCCCAGAGAACCAGCTCCTCAAGAAATGGCTGGTAGAACAGGTTGGTAAGATGAGCTGAGTTAAGGAGGGCAAAAGTTGCTTACTTGAGAATAATTTACCTCCATATATTTAGAGGGAGTGAAAATTTTTCAATATACCTCTTTTTCCTGTCGGTATTGCCAGTTCAAAATGAACTGGTATATGAAAGAGACACTTTAAAAAAGCTTCCAGCAATGGACAATTTGTGAACTTTTTAAAACACCAAATCAGTCAGACGCAATAAAATCACACTAAATAAATGACATTGTGTGTGAGACCAAGGGGCAAATATCTTACTCTGCCCGTTGTGGTCTCTGTGGTGGTGCCCCATTTGTTCATTAACCTTCCAAAAGGTGTTAGTTTGGCATCAGCTCTCCTCTGTTTTGAATATCTGGGGGGAGGAGATGATTAATTTGCCTAAGCTTTTGGCTGATTTGATTCCTCAATTTAACTAGGTATTATTTCCAACTATTTTATGCGTTTAAATTGTTTTACAGTTGCTTGTTGATCTTTATTATAATCTACTCTGGGGACTCTTTTATGGTTGAAAGGGAGAGTAAAGGTGTTCTAAGTGATAACAATTATTTTTGTTCAGCTCAATTCAGTAACGTCTCTATATTAAATGGCTTCAGCCTTTACCCCATTTAAGTGGTAGTTTATTCAGCTAAAGCTTAAGTGGGTTAACTGGCAAGGTCAATGTTAATTAATGGAGCTGGGAAGTAAGGATATAATTGTTTGTTTGGAGGCTCTTTTTGATCTTGCTAGCTTATCATAATAGAAAATAGCAATGTTAGATGAATATAAGACGAGTCTGCTGGATCAAACTAGTGGTCCACCTAGTCCAGCATCATGTTTCACACAGTGTCCAACCAACTGCCCTGGAAGGCAAACAGGGCATAGAGGCCAAGGCCCTCCTCAACTGCCTCCCAGCACTGGTATCCGGAAGTTTGCTGCCTCTGGATATGGAGGTTCCCTTCACTCACTATGGCTTTTAGCCACTGATAGACCTCTCCTAATCCCATTTTAAGGCTATCTATGCTTGTGGCCATCACTACCTCTCTTGGCAGTGAATTCCATAGTTAAATGATTTGTTGAGTAAAGAAGTGTTTCCTTTTGTCTGTTCTGAACCTATTTCTCAACAATTTCATTGGGTGCCCCAGAGTTATAGTATTATGAGAGAGGGAGAAAAAGCTCCATATATCAACTTTCTCCACCATGCATAATTTTATGAATCTCTATCACGTCTTCCCTTAGTTGTCCTTTTTCTAAACTGGGGAGTCTCAGACTCTCCAGACTCTCCTTTTTGGAAGATGCTCCTGTAACGTCCTTCTGTATGGGTTCTGCGGTGCTAAATTAGGAACCAAACTTGCAACACAAATGCAAGTTAAGAAATTTCTTTAAATCAAAATCTTTCAATAGACAGAACAATACAACTAGATTTTTATAACCAAGCAACAGAACACACAAATGGTTGTTGTGGGTTTTCCGGGCTGTATTGCCGTGGTCTTGGCATTGTAGTTCCTGACGTTTCGCCAGCAGCTGTGGCTGGCATCTTCAGAGGTCTAGCACCAAAAGACAGAGATCTCTCAGTGTCACAGTGTGGAAAAGATGTAGGTCATTTGTATCTACTCAGGAGGGGTGGGGTTGAGCTGAGTCATTCTGTAAGAGTTTCCCAGGGTGTGGAATGCTAATGGCGGGAGGCTTCACTGTATCCTGAGGAGGTTCTTTTGCATATGGATTGGTGCTTGATGTGCTAATCTTCTCCGCAGGGCTATAGTCGGGTGTAGAGTGTTTTGTTAGCCTGGTGTTTTTCCGAACTGGAAACCATGCTCTGTTCATTCTTAAGGTTTCTTCTTTCCTGTTGAAGTTTTGCTTATGCTTGTGAATTTCAATGGCTTCCCTGTGCAGTCTGACAAAGTAGTTGGAAGTGTTGTCCAGTATTTTGGTGTCCTGGAATAAGATACTGTGCCCTGTTTGAGTTAGGCTATGTTCAGCCACTGCTGATTTTTCAGGCTGTCCAAGTCTGCAGTGTCTTTCATGTTCTTTTATTCTTGTCTGGATGCTACGCTTTGTGGTCCCGATGTAAACTTGTCCACAGCTGCAGGGTATACGGTATACTCCTGCAGAGGTGAGGGGGTCTCTGCTGTCTTTTGCTGATCGTAGCATCTGTTGTATTTTTCGGGTGGGTCTGAATACTGCTTGAAGGTTATGCTTTTCCATAAGCTTTCCCATCTGATCAGTAATTCCTTTGATATATGGCAAAGACAGCAGAGACCCCCTCACCTCTGCAGGAGCACACTTATCCAGTGCCGGTAGAGTCATCTCCTGGCATCGTTAGCAGGGGGCAAGATCTTTGCGAAGATTGACCTGGCACAAGCATACCAGCAGCTTCCAGTAGATGAAGCCACCATGGAAGCACAGACCATCATGACTCATCGAGGCACATTCTAGGAGATGCGGCTCCAGTTCAGGGTCAGTGTGGCACCCGGAATTTTTCAAGGACATATGGAGGAACTGCTCAAGGGCATCCCTGGTGTCATTCTGTACTTTGATGACATCCTGATCACGGGAACATCCTCTACAGAACTCGCCAGCTATCTGTGACAGGTACTCTGTTGCCTCCAGGACGCCGGACTCAAGATTAAGAAGGAAAAGTGTCAGTTTGACATGGCTCATGTAGAATTCCTGGGATTCCTGATTGATGCCGATGGCATCCACCCCACAGCCAGTAAAGTGCAGGCCATCTTCAGTGCACCAACACCTCGCTCCAAGAAAGAACTCCAAGCATTTCTCAGGCTCTGAGTGACATTGCAGAAGCATAAAATATACACAACCCTCATAATGTGCCACAAGGAGAGCAGAGCAGAAAACTAAGTGCCCAAAACTGAAGACACGTTCTTATTTTCTACAACTGCATGCATTTGGCATCACTTCTAGAATGATTTCCATACTCGTGCTGTCAGGACAAGGCAGTGTTCTAATCCTAAACATCCCTGATTATCTTCATGTCAGAGAAAGTGCATGTGTGTGAAGAGTCCTAAGGTAAGAAATAACAATGTTTCAAATGATGAAAAATACCTTCTGCTTAAAAGTTTTTTTGGGGGGAGGGGAAGGTGGTGGGAGCAGAGAAAAGAATTTGGCAGATGGGGGACATCCTAGAGTATTAAATTTTTCTTAACTGTGGGTAAACATTTGCAAACCAATACTTGGATTTATTTAGCACTTTATCCTTGAAAGCTCCCCAAAAGAGACACCACTATTAAGATGCAAACATCTGACAGTCAGCAATTTTGCAAAGGGCATTTAAACCAACGTCACCACAACATATCTTGAGTTAATCAATAACAGACCACGAGGGTCACTGAGCATTTTTGGAATTTAAAATATAACTTTTTAAAGGATGGGAAACAACAATGATGGGTGGAATTATAGTTTGAAAGCAGTAGAAAATCATCTAGCTTGATCCTATGCATAAAAGTCCCACAGAATTCAGTGAGTACAGAATTACATTCTATATTTAAAATGACTAAGTCTTTGAGAATGCTGTAAATACTTTTCTGTGGTTAGTATTTTCTCTATAGTAAGGAAGGGGAAAAAATTAGCTGGTTTCAGTAACAATGGATGATTTTCTGGTGGTGGCAACTTTACCCCTGAGCTCACCAAAGGAGCCTCTGGTAGGGAGCAGCCTCACCCAGACACTGCTGAAGTATGCAGCTTGGACAGGGGCTGTGGGAAAAAAGCAAGGGCAAGTCTTGGAGAGGTACCAGCAGCATCCTCAAAGCCTGGCCCATAACTCGGAAGGGAAGCAGGTCACAGGCCAGAGGAGGAGGCCAGCAGCAACTGGGGCCTGGGCAAGCAGGCACAGTAACCTCTTAAAACCCCTGAGGAAGATAGGGCAGGAGAAGGGAAGGTCCAGCCAGAGAGCTCACCCCTGATGAGAAGGCATTGGGAGAGTCCAGAGTCAGGGTACCCTCAGGCAATCCTTTATTAGACTGGCCCAGGGCAAGTCAAGGAGGAAGGTCCATGAAAGCTGATGCTGAAATAAAAATGTTAGTCTTTTTAAGGTGCCACAGGGCCCTCTCTTTGTTCAAACTAGATACATTATTCTCCACTAAAAGGTACTTTAAGTTGAAATGGGTGACTTTTACTCTAGCCCCCTACCCCCACTTCATTAATGTCTCTTATTTCCTTTGTTATTACTGTCTCATCTGTCTTAGGGAAGAGTTGTTCTATGGGAGTCTCTCATATCTGCACTTGCACCTAGACAACAGTGGCCACTACAACAGTTCTGTGCACTTTTTCTCTTAACTAAATGGAATGCTGTCTATTTCATTATATAATATTGTTTGAGAAGGAATTTCTTACACAAATAACTTCAGCAAAATAGGCAGTCTGCATGACATGTTATAGAAACAAAATGTTATGCTTCTCATTCCCTTCCTCTTCATGTTTGAGCTTTTTGATAGTCTGAAAAGCTTGAATATGCTTTATCTCTAACTACTCAGCAGCTAGTTTCATGGAATGATTCTCCTTTGTAGCTGGTATAGTATAGTACCTGGTGTGTTCTTCAAGTATCTATGTAATCTTTTTTTCATGCAGAACTAGTCAAGGTGTTATTTCAAAATGTTTCTGATCAATAGTTGTCTATAAATAAACAAGTCAAAATTATTTATTCCATCAATTTCTAGAAAAAATGTTCTGCAGAGACTGTTATTTTGTTTCTGAAATTAAAGTTAGGCATAAATTATGTTAACATCATGGCTATTTTTTTCTCATTTTTATTGCATTCCACAAAATCAGAGATGCACAAATGGTATCTTTGGAGTGAGAGAAAATGTAAAAGAGTAATATGTCTTATTATTGTCATTCAGGAGAGCACCCACTCTTCTGGCTTTCTGCAAACAATGCAAAACCGAATTATTCAAAAAGGCTTTTTACTCAGATAGGAAATATCCTTGATACTGATTGTACTAATCTCACACTATGTAATCTGCCTTGAGTCTCAGTGAGAAAAGCAGACTACAAATAAATAAATAAATAAATAAATAAATAAATAAATAAATAATGAATGAATGAATGAATGAATGAATGAATGAATGAATGAATGAATGAATGGATATAACAGTAGGTTAAATATGTATGTCAGATGGAGGAGGGGATGGATAGTAATTATTCCAATGCCACTTCTGTCTGTGTTGAAAGGTATTTTTGCTTTCCACTGGTTCCAATGAAATTTATTTTCAGTAAGTGGTCTTTGGATTTGTAGTCTTAATGTATGCAGCTAAACGAGAAAGGTTGTATGTACAACCCCCCCCCCCCTCATTACTTTCTCTGGAGTGGTTAGTGTGTTGCTGTCATGTCTGAGCCCCATCCATGCCGATTTTGATTCTGTTCTGCTGAACACAATGTATCTTGCTATAGCTCAATATCACTTTGCTAGTGTCATAACTATTCCTTTCTCAGGCTTTCACAGGTGTTTATCTGTTGGACTGTAACAGCTTCCAGTGTTTATGACCTTGTGCTCATTCCCAGACAGTGCTGTGTCTTGCTTCCTAGTAACTCAACGTGATATCACAAATATGTGAAACATTCTCACACCAAGAGAGCGGCAAAGTATTGTTTATGGTTGGGAGAGGGGAGAAAGGAGTAAACTAGAATGTTAACAGTGAAATTTCTCTCACATGATGTCATTCCTATCAACTTCTACTCTTGCTGCTTAGATGTCTACCTTGCTTCTAAGTAGTCCTATGGACCTGTATATGGAAATGATCTGATTTCTGAATAAAAGCCATTTTGACCAAGAACTTGTGTCTTGCTGCAATGGTCCAGAGATCTATCTGCTGTATCCTGTCATCCATAGCCTGACAGTTGCACTGGGCCAGGGAACACCAAAGTTCAAATCCTTGCTTGTCATAAAACTAATTGGATGACTTCAAGCCAGTGATTCTCTGTCTTAGAACCACTAACGTCACTGAACAGATGTGAGGCAAAGCAGACCCCAACCGGAAGACTAGGATAAGCATGTCAAATAAATTTTAAATATAAACTGGGACGTACATGCAGATCAGTTCCTTCAGCTTCCTAAACAGAGAAGTGCTGTGTATGTATCAGAAGTTCTGCACTGGGAACTGAAAATTCCTATCCAGAACATAAATTCCAGTGAAATCCTAAACATTGTTACTCCAATTTAAGCCCATTAAACTGGAGTAACTCTGCTTAAGAATTCACAGTTCAACATTTTCATGAACATTTTATCTCACAAGTGAATTGCTAATGAGCTCTGGCCTTACAGCTTATTAAATATTTAAAAGAACTGTCAACTAATTAAGGAATTTTATAATTCATTAATCACCTGCCAACCAGCTAACTACTTAATCTAGTTTCAGGTAGGTTTGTCTGTAGTAGAAGAGCAAGATTCTGACAAAGAGAGCTCTGACTCTCAAAAGCTCATATGCTGGAGATCTAATTGGTTTTTAAGGTGCTACTGGACCTGAATATTGATGTTCTACTTAATCCATTATTTTTAAATGCTTGCATATTATCAGTATTTTAATGAGTGTCTTATTGTGTAGGAACGTTTAAGTGTACAATCCAGTCATTTTGTTAATACATAAGAACCAAGATATCCTCAAAAATTAATGGCAACGATCTGTGGTGAGCAGGTCATTTTTATTTCCATTCAAAACTTCATTTCTTTTTCAGCAGTATTTTAACAGTTTTAATTATGAAGCAAAGGTGTGGCCATAGAAACCAAGAATCAAAAAGAATAAATTGAGGTATGATCTTCTGGGATCTTTACATTTAATTTACTATTTCAGTTAAGTGAAAACTACTATATGACAGACCCCCCCCCTTCATTCTTCCACCATGAAACAGAATTTCCCACCAAAATTTACTTTGCAACTTTGGGTGAGCAGCCCCAAGTTGTGTGTTAATCTTTGTGGTTTGAAAGACTGTTTCTCCCACCCTGACAGTCATATATAATTTTGGCTGTTTAACCCAGCCCAGGAACTTGATGGGGAAAACAGGAGCCCTCTTCCTTCTTATTGGAAATGGCACTGGAAACTGTGTAACATTCAAAAAGAAAAAAAATCTTTATTTAACAGGCAGGGATTGAATAAGAGTAGTCAGGGAATGAAAGTGCTGAGGTAAACTTTTGTTGGTAGTACAGAATACACTGAGTAACAGGCAAAATAGTTTCCTTGAAGTTTAATTTCTTATGTTCTTGTTTTTTTTAACAGTGAGAGGTGTTTTACTTAATACTTTAGTTACAGCAACGTTTCTTGACAGAGTTTCCTATGACAGCTCAGGTTTCCTGGAGTCAGTTTAAAAACTGTTTCCCCTTCACAACAAACCCGGGGTCCTCCTCAGAGCCAAACCTCCTTTAGAAACTGGGCAGGAAAATCTTCTCCTAAGAAAATATAACCCTTCCTTTTTTGGCTTGAAAGGGAGTCTCAACCTGCTACTCAATCACTTTTGCCAAGATACACTCCCAGTTCTAGGGTGTCTGTGTCAAGCAGGCTTCAGCATCTGCTGTCACTTATGCTAAGAATTCTTAAACAGAATTCTGCTTCAAGGCAGTGATGTTACAGTTAAAGCACACATTTCCTATTCCCTCACTCCAGAGGGGAGCCTGTCTGACCTTCCCTGTCAGACTCACACAGAAACTCTCCCAAGTCCTCTCAGAAACCCACTGTGGACCTGAAGGCTGGCTCTAATTCACCAATCAGAGAGGAGGGAGCAGCCTGTCACTTAAGCTCTCTATGCCAAGCAAGAATTAACTCTTTCACTCCCAGGACTCTGATTGCTGCACTTAGGAAATCTGCTTTCAAGCGCATCTTCCCACCTCCTATCTGTGATAAACAGACATCTGGTTTTCTGGAGTTCATCTGTGTCAATAGGCATGAACAAGGGGTATGTGAGAGTATGTGGCTTACAGTGGCATCCAAAGCAGAGTTACAACTTTCTAAATAAATTGAAGTCAATAAGCTTAGAGGGCTGTTACTTTACTTAGAATAGCATTGTCTCCCTGTCTTCAAACTGTTGCTTTACGTAAGCAGTTTAGTTGGTAGTACTATAGCTGAGGTCATATTGAAGCCTATTGTCCTAGAAATGGAAAGTTAGTGCGTTGTATGAGTTAGTGTGTTCCATGGAGACTGAAGTTTAACTTCCTGCTGAGCCACCAAGCCTCACACACACACTCTTCTGTTTACTCTTATGTCATAGGGCAGGTATGAAGATAAAATGGAGAACCCATAAAAATGGAGAACCCATAAAATGGAGAACCCATACCACCTTGTGCTCCTAGGTGAAAGTGTATGATTAAAATGTGATTGAAATTACATTAAGAAATAAAGCTGCAATCTTGTAGATTGTAACTTGAAAGCAACAATGATTTCATTGTTTCTTTCCTGTTAATGGAAGCATCTTTTACTTTAAAGGGTTGTCTCCTTTTAAACAAACACCGTACATTGACTCAACCTAAATAACTTCACCAAACTGTCCTGACCATCCATACTCTCTGGCTGTATGAGATGGATGCTGACTGGAGTTCTCTGGTCCATACCAAGTTTGTATTTTGTACACCACCTGTCACATTGTAGCTAAGATAGGCTTAATAAACGTTAAACAGCAACAATACAAGGAAACACATCCATAGTAATTTCTGGCATCTGTATTAATATTCGAGGCTGTGAGCCAAAAGCACAAAATCAAGTTCTGCTGGTGAAAGCGAGCCTGTTTAGCGAACCTGAACCCCACCGGCGCTGGAACTGCCTCGGTCTGCGCTGACTCCGGGCAAAGGGAACTGGGTTGTGCTTCAGGTAGCGGGGAGTTTCCTGTCACCTGGGCGGCCCAGAAAGAGAACCTGAGCAGGCGCTGCGTTCGGGTTACGGCAGGCAGCGCCGAAGAGCGGCTTGCCACACGCAGGGCAGGGAGGATCCTCCACGCCCCTTCACCCATTGTCAGGGCCACCTCGGCAGTTTCCGCTCCCGCTTCGGCTCCTTTTGTCTCCGCCCCATGGGGAACGCTCGGGAAGCTTCGGAGCGGCGCTGAGTCTTCCGGGACTCTCAAGTGGAGCGCGGCGCCCACCGCTCACCTGGAGGAGCCGCTACCTCCGGCACTTGTTCAGGAGCGGGCGGGACCCGGTAAGACGTGCGGGTCCTCCCAGGAGGAAGAGGGGCGCAGAGGGCGGTGCTGCTTCTTTCTTCCGGGGGAGTTAGCAAAGGCTCCGCTTCTCCCGGACCTGCTGGGAACCTGGGAAGGGGCGGGAGGAGAGGCGGCTCGGGTAGTTCGCAGCTCGTGGCGAGTGCAGCGGGGGAGAGGCGAGAGTTCGTGGAAGAGTTTGCCGGTGCGGGGAAGGGACGGGTAGGGGAGGTGGGAGAGGGGTCGGGTGGGAATTGCATCCCCAGGGCGGGCGGAGGATCGTTGGGAATGTTGGAGAATGTTCCTGACTCTCTTGGGGGGAAGGAAGGATTAATAGCGCGACTCGTTCCAAGTGTGTGTGTCGGTGGAGACGGGTCGGCCCGTCAGAAGCGGGGTGGCAACGGATGGACTCCGCATTGCAGGTTGGGCGGGGGGGATCCCCCGGGGTGAGGACAGCAGGGTGAGGAGACGCGCCTGACTCGCTCCCTTTTGTCCTCCGCAGGCGTTTTTCTGGCGTTCCGCCCTCCCCGCCGCGAGCACCTCTCTGAGCCGGCCCAACGAGCGTGCCCGCCCGGCTCTTGAGGTTGGCCAGGCCGGGGGCTGATTGGCGGCAGCGACATCTCGGTCGCTCCCTTTGGGCGAAGATGGCCACCGGGGGCTACCGCGGCAGCGGCGCCAACACGACCACCGACTTCCTGGAGGAGTGGAAAGCCAAGCGGGAGAAGATGCGGGCCAAGCAGGCACCGCCGGTGGGGGGGCTGGCGGCGGCCGCAGGGGAGTGCAAAACGCCCGGGGCCGCCGCGCCCGCCGCCGCGCCTGCTCCCACCGAGCTCAACAACAACAGCGGCGGCGGCGGCGAGCGGGGCGGGGGCGTGAACTGCCTCCCTCTGGCCAGAGGCGCCCCCAAGGAGCCCCAGTCGCCGCCCCTGGCCGGGGCTAGAAGCGCGGGTGGCGCGGAGGCCGTGGGGGGCAAAGGCGGCGGGGCGCCCAGCCCCCCAGAGGAGGAGAAGGCGGCGGCGAAGGGGAAGGGCTCCTCCGGCCCCAGCGCCCGCAAGGGCAAGGGCCAGATCGAGAAGCGGAAGCTGCGGGAGAAGCGGCGCTCGACAGGTGTGGTGAACATCCCCGCCACCGAGGTAAGGCAGCGGGGGGGGGGGAGTGGAGGGCGCGCGCCCCTTCGGAGCGGCTGCGGCCGGCGCTGCACCTGAAGAGCCCGCGGCTTTCTCGGCAGCGGCTCCGCCCCTTCGCTGCAGACAGCGCTTCCTCCGGCCCTTGCAAGAGGCGGCTGCTCACCTGCCTCTCTCTCTCCGCCAGGCCGGGATAGAGGCGGCTGCAGGCTGCGAACCCGCAGAGCGCTGGAATTCGGTCTCCTCAGTTTCGGGCCACTGGCTCATGTGGCTGGAGCCTTGGCGAATCCGCAGGGCTTCAGGTGCCCGCCATGGGACGGGCTGTTTCTTGAAACAAGAAACCTTTTGGTTAGACCCCGTTGGAGGATGGGTCCAGAGCCCTTATGGCAGTCACTTATATATTAGGTGGGATTTTTTGGCGGTTTGGTGATAATTTGGAAGCAGGTGCCTGGAAGAAGACAGTTCTGTAGCGGCTTAAGACTGTTTCCAAACCCTTCCACTCCAATAGTATGGATTACTAATGCATATAAGATTATTTTAATCTAGTTATCTGTAGAAGGGAGTTTTGACTCTCAAAAGCTGGTACCCTGAAAATCTTACTGGTCTCTAAGGTGGACTGAAATCCTTTTATTTAATCTTGTACTTCCATCTTGCCTCCCCAAAGTCAGAAATGCAAGTTCAAGAATACCTTGAGATCCTTATACTGAGTTTCTAGAAGAAAGGGAAATGTGCTTACATTTCTACCAGATTTTGGTCTTGATGAGGAAGTCTTGGTAGCCTCTGTTATATAAATAGATTTATACTTGGACACAAATGTTAGGGTTTGTTCCTGGCATGTGTGACTGTAGTCTATTTCATGTTTACTTTAATTGATCTGAAACTAGAATGCAAAGAAAGACCTTCTTTTAAAAAGCTATGTATAGTATGAAAGTATCAGCTTTTTTGTATTCTGGTTTTTATCATAGTAATGTTTTCAGAGCTGGAAATAAAGGCTTGTGGATATTGATTTTACATTTTCCACTTTATTTCTGACTTCTGTGTCAATCACTTCATCTAACCATTAAAATAGTTTTATCATTCATTATTTTTGCCATAAAGTAAGTTGAAGGATCATTTCAGGTGTAAATGTAATGTTGTTTTGAATCCAAAGCAGTTTCTTGCAACGGAAAAAATGCAGTGGTTTCCGAAAGGGAGAAAAGGATATTTGTGTTAGCTAACAACTGTCTTCTGTGGTTTTTGACTAGCATAAAAATCTGGCATTAATTTAAAAATGCTCTTAAAGGAATTTAAAAGCATGATAATCATATCTACCTACTTTCAAAGGCTAGAGGAAAAAGATTTGGAGAAATTTAGTGCAGGCCTAGGTTTTTCCCCCCAATGGCTTAGTCAGTAAAACAGTAAATGCCACTTCAGTCTAAGCATATATGTATATAGGAATGCTGAAACAGATTCCTAAGAGTCTGAGAGGATTAAATCTTCTTTTCACCTGAAGTCATCTAATCCTTCTTTTCATGGGTACATAATAATTAACACAGCTGTTGTTCTGTAATGTAAGAATGTGCTCAGGTAAGGAACAGTAAAGGGACAGATTCTTACTCCTTGTTGTAGGAGTTGGTCCTGCAAAACTACATTAACCACAATAGTCAAATGAGAGGCCAAACTAACTAAAACTGGATTCTGACAAGATGGTGATCTTAGTTGGGGAAGCTGATGAACTGGAGGGAATTGTTACACCTCTGTTGGGTGAAATGAGATTGTTTATCTAATTAGCAACTCTGGGGGTGTATAGAGCCATCGTTGTTACAGGGATCAGAGTGGTTCTAGGAGCCCTTGCCTTCATCTGCAGCTGTTGCATGTGGTACCTTCACTTCTAGACCGGAAGATCTAGCCATAGCAATCCATGCTTTTCTGATCTTAAGAATAGATTACTGTAGTACAATCCACATGTGGGGCAGTCCTTGATAGTATCCTGGAAACTTCAACAGGCACTAAATCTGGTGGCACATCTGTTCACAACAGTAGGCTATTTAGATTATATTACAGCTACACTAAAACAACTTTATTAGTTGCATATCTATTTCTAGGCACAATTTAGGATGCTGGCTATTGCCTATAAAGCTGTCCATGACTCTGCTTTGATCAGCCTACATGCCAGTGGAGATCCGCTCTGTAAGAATTCCTTGAAATTCCATTTTACCGTGATCTACCATGGTGAGGTCTTGTACCTTTGCTATGGTTGCTCTCCTGTCTGTTGAGGAAGCGCTGCAGATTTCTGTCCTTACTGAGATTTTATACACTGCAGGATTGTTGAATTTGGTTTTAGTGTTGCTGGGTTTGTTGATTACAGTTTTATGGCAAAAAGTGTTGTGGGGGTTGACTTTTTGAAAAAATTACATTTTTGTAATTTGTGTTTCAACGCCTGTTACCTGTTTCAAGCAAAAAAATTAACTCGGTGTAAGAATGCAATAAACCAGTTGGAAGACTTCTAAAGGCCTTCTTTATTTACAGGTATTTATAGCCTGCCTTTCTTACTGAAACTCAAGGCAGATTACCCAGTGTAATTCAGTAGGATCAAGTGCTAGGAGGTTCAAGGAACAGTGCAATATGGGTATAGAATGCACAAATCTGATATGGAGCTGAATCAATGTTGAAATAAACATAAGTGACAAACTATTTGACAGTCCCTATATCTTTATCAAAATATCTCTCTATATCATTTCCTTACAGCAAAGCCCTATTAACTCTGTAAGAAAGCCTTCTTGACTAAATCAGTTTTGTACAGTTTGTGAAAGCCAAGAGAGTAGAGGCCTCCTAACTTCATCAGGCAGGCCATTCCATAAGGTGGGGCCACAGTAGAGAATGTGCCTGTCTGGGCAGGTGTTGATTTTTTCCAACTGCAGGGTGGCACCTGCAGAAGACCCTGCAAAGTGAAGCTGCTATGCTGGAACACAGGACGGAGGCACTCCCATAGATGTAAGGGACCAAGACCATGATGGGATTTGTATGTGATAGCTAATACTTGAATTGAGCTCAGTAATTGATGAGTAGCCAATTGAGTGATTACAAAATAGGAGTAATATGCATGCTTCGTCCAGTTCCTGATAACAATCAAGCTGTGGTGTTCTGCACCAACTAGAGTCTCTGAGTTGACTTTGAGGGGAGATCTATGTAGAGTACATTACAGGAATCAAGTCTTGATGTTACCACGCTGTGGATCCAGGCAGCCAGATCGGCTGTGTCAAAGAAGGGGGCCATCTTATGGGCTAGACTGAGTTTGTGGAAGGCGTTTTAAACAGCTGCATTAACTTGCTTCTCTAGTAGCAGCTCTAGATCCAATGTAACCCCCAGGCTCTTGATCGAGTCTGCAAGCATCAGCTGAAACCCATCAAAGTGGGGGGAGCCCAGTGTCCTTCAGTATCTCTGCCTTAGTTTTGTCTGGTTTCAGTTTCAGTTTGTTCACTTTCAGCCAACTTACTGCAGCTGCCAGGCAGTGATTTAAAATCCCTACTGCGTTACCTGGGGATTTGGACAGAGAGAGAGAGTCATCTGCATATTGATGGCATCCATTTCTGTAGCTATCTAATTATTTTTCGTAAAGGCTTTACATAGATGTTGAATAACATGGGGAATAAGCCTGCACCTTGTGGATTCCTGCAAGATAACTGCCACCTTGAAGATAGTTGGTCTCAAACAGCAACTTTTTGAGTCTGTTCCATGAGGAACAATTTAAACTCATCCAAGGTACATTCCCTGATACCCATTTCTGCCTCCAAACACTTCAACAGGATGGCATAATCTGCTGTGTCAAAGATTGTAGATAGATCCTGGAGGAGTAACAAAAGAAGCATGACCTTTATCTACGTTCAGATGGAAGTCATGCACTAAAGCCAGCAGGGCTCTCCATCGCATAACCACCTGACCCGAAGCCAAACTGAAAAGCGTTCAGAGTGCAAATTATCCAAGAAGACCTGTGTTTGGTCTGCTGCTGCTCTCTCTATTGGGTTTTTATCATTTTACTTCCTGTTAAACAAACCTATGAATAATGTGCTTGTTCCCCAGAGCTCAATTGCCTTTCTTTGATACGTACTTTTACAGAAGATCACCTGTTTCTTGCTGCCTTTGCCATTGTGAAGGCAGTATGTCAGCTAGATGCCCTGAGTGATATTTTTTTCTCCTTCTTTCACCTCCAGATCATGAATCAGTTGAACGTTCCCACCAAGGTAATATTCCCTTACCTTGGATGCTCAGAGTTCCTTTCCCCCTTTTCTCTGCTCAGCTTTAAGAGGAATAGTTCTTGGCTTTTTGCCATGTGTTAGCACTGCTTGCAAAGATTACATCAGTTGTGCCCTTTGAATCACAGTTAATATAATTTCTGTTTCTATTCCGCTGCTTCTTGTCAAACAATAATATAAACTACAGAATAATTAGGAGTGCATTTTTAGCAGGAATTTTCAGTTGGGAAATCGAGGCACTATTAAACCATGCAAATTTACATTTTAACTTTTATTTAAAAGCACGAGTTGACTGTTCTTTTAAAACAACTTTTTCCATCATTGTGTTGCTGTGTTATGGAGAATATTTTTGTATTCTTAGGACTTTTCTTGGATCTAATAAAAGTTTAGCCCTGCTGTCAGTTTGCAGACCATTCAGATTTTAATATAAGAGGATTCTTGGCAGCATTCTCTCCCAACAGATTATCACATGCAAAATGGCAGTTCTTTAAAAAGTGTAAAAAAAAAAGATGCAAAAACTGAATCCTTAATTCCCAACTACAAGATCCACACAGAGGGAGTTCTTAGCACTTTTATTTATCTGATTTTATCAGTCTGTTGAGCTAGGATATCCCACAAGTTGTAAAGGAATATAAGCCATGAGGTGCCCCAAAGGACACAATCAGCCTCTTTTCTTATAGTCTGGGGGGGGGGTTGTGAAATGGGTGGCAAGGGGCAGCTATAATAGACAACACTAACTCTGTATAGCTGTGACATCATTGGATATCTCTGTACTCTGTCACCAGTAATCCTACTCCTTTTCCCCTTACTAGAACGCTGAGAAAAGCACTTGTAAGTATGATCCTGCCCCACCATCCCATTGGTTGTCTGTTCGGGTGATCTGAGGTTCGCTGTTGCTGGCTGCTGTGGGACTTGCTTTTGTCCTGATGTTCTCAGCACCACCTGAGAGTGTAATCATAAT
The DNA here is from genome assembly GCF_028583425.1 of Eublepharis macularius. NCBI lineage: Eukaryota > Metazoa > Chordata > Lepidosauria > Squamata > Eublepharidae > Eublepharis > Eublepharis macularius. The sequence goes on from NC_072798.1 coordinate 57,024,819, forward strand.
GTATAGGTGCTTGGTGATCAGTGCACACCTATTGCATGAGCATTCTCACCAGCAACAGATCATGTGCTTGTGACCCTTTAGTACATAAACTCCATGCTTTAGCCCCACCATCATTGAGTAGCAGCTGGTGGTACTTTTGTAGTACCTGTGGCAGCATGCAAAAAAGTGTGAGAAGACTGGAGTAGGTGAGCAGCATAGGGACCCCCAAAGGTACAGGCAGAATTGGTGATAAGTATCCCGTGAGTGATATAAACTACAGCCATCTGCATATTTAGTGGATGAACACACATATCCTTGATGTAAAACTCAGGTTGGCTAGCTTCAGTTTTTATGGTCTTCCTTTGAAGACAAAATTACACAGCAAAGAGTGCTTTATCTGAGGCGCTGTACCAATTAAAGTCTAGCTAATCTGTGGCCACCCACTCTTGTTGAAGAAGTGTATTGAAGAAGTGACCATACCTGGTCTAATATTATTTGCAATAATTTCAACATCATCAAACAATGTGCAGCGAATCTAAAATTGATTCCAACACCAGCAGACCACACAGTGTTTTCCAGTCATCCTGCTATAAAGTATGAAATAGAGCTCTCTGCTTCACGTTGAAATTTACAGATTTAATTTCGTTAATTCAGCACTGGGAAAATAATAGGACCGAACAGCTCTGAACCTTTAAGGGCTCCCTTCCTCTCAGATTAGGGGTGTAAAGCCGCCACCCCCCCCCCCCGCCATGGGTCTAGTGTGATAAACGAGTTCCTTTGTCTAAGATTTATTTAATCTGCTCACTTCTCCAAATAGCTTTATAAGTTTGTTTTTAATACTGTTTCCCAGCTTTTAGGTTTAATGATAAAAATAAAGAATAGATCCTCACCTAGATATGTGGTGTTTGGCAGATGCATAAATATAGCAAATATAAAGAGCAAGCTCTTTACTTCTTATTTTAAGATAGAAGGTCCTTTATATGCAAAATGGGCAGTAAGTACTGCACAAGGTTCTTCACAACTAGCATTGAACTAGGACTCATGTCCTAGGAATGAGGGAAAATGTGAGAATTTAATAATAATAAATAATAATAACATTCTATTTATATACTGCCCTTCAGAACAACTTAATACCCTCTCAGAGCGGTTTGCAATTTAGCAGCTTCATCTCTAGTCTGCCTCCCAAATATCATCATAATCCTGTCTGTGATTCTTGGAATAATACCTTTTGAAGATCCAAGTGGAAGGATGTAAAAAGCAATCCTAAATAGGTCTACTTTGTTTGATAGGGAGTGTGTTTGGTTTGTGCTGATAGGTACTTTGTTGCGAAAAATTTTGAGTTCTTTGGGGAAGGAATTGGGCTCCATACAAGCTTTTTATTTTTTAAAAATTGCTTTGCTTTCAGATTACTGATTATTCTTTAAATTATTTTTTATTATCCAACTTGTTAAAAATCACTGAAATACCCCTGTTCATTGTGCATGATAGTTGTTTATAAAATGAATGCTATGGGGAAAGGAAATATTCAAGCTCCAGAGACGAGAGTAATTTCATACCCTGGATTGCTTATCAAGAAGCAATTGGAAGAATTGTCAGTGCCTTCTTTAACACACTCTGTTTCTGAACTGTTCTAATCTAGCTAAACTTCTAGACTAGACTAGATCACTAGTGTGTTCTATGTGGCACTGTCCTTCAACCAGTGATATGAAGCAGAAAATTTTCTGTCCTATATAAATATAGCCTGTTCATAGTTGTCAGGGCTGTTGTGTTGCAAATCAGTCATATTAGATGGGCTAAATGTGGGATAGGAAGCATGGACAAGCCCCAGTGCTTGTACATGGTGTAGTTGCCCTCTTTTGCTAACATTATTTAAATATTTGTATTATTTATTTACATTTTCAGTTCAGATTTTTCTGGAAAACCCAAATTGCTGGTTTTGACTAGAGCAAAACTCTGGCACCCATATTTTCTCTCACATTTGATGGCATGTCCATATACAGTGCATATGCACTAGCTACACTCATTGTGTTATGATTCAATTCATGGTACTGTTTTATAACTTCTCATTTCCTGGGGTTTAGGTATCTGAAGGATCTCTCTCTCCCCCCCCCCACATCTGAGATTACAACCGTATTCATAGTCTGTGGGTGTAACTGAAGTTGGAATAAATGATAATTCTTCTATGAGAAATTGCCATCACACCATGCCAGTTTTTGAATCACGAATTTAAATGTTCTACTTCCTTAGCTGTAGCCAGGGCTATGGATATTCTGCACAACCGCAACTTAAAGTTCTGTGCCAAGAATATCTAAACAATGGACATTATAGATCATTCTAAGTAGATAAATCTGCATATATTTAAATGCTTCAAAATGGATTGTGCTATAGATGGGAGAGAACGGGTCCCCCTGAGAGCTGGAAATCTTACACTGCCATCTCTTCCATGAAAAATTTGACAAAGTGTTGTGCACATTTTTCCAAATGTGTTATCACAGTCTAAGGTCAGTTTAACTTTATTAAATAAATGAAAACTGGAGAGCTGTTCTGTGCCCAATATTGTATTTTGTTCTTGTTTGTTGCAGTAGTGGAGTCACTGAGTGTAACAGTATGGTGAGCGTGCAAATTATTCCATTTTACATTGATTTGTTTTTCTTAGCACATATTCCTGCAAATGCAAGGGATGCTGTGGCCTGGCTCCTCAACGTGGTGCCTGCCAAGTGTTTTTAGAAACTAGGTGGGACGAGTTGGGGCTCTTGCCCAGCAAGGTTTCTGACTGGTAATTGGAGATCAAATTGGCTGGGCAGATTAAAATCCCATTGTTTTAGTGGCAGCTGCCACCATACTGTTGGTGTTATTTTCTCTCCCTCTTCTTCCATGTGCGTAGGCTTCCTCTGTGTGGCTGCTCCTCCCATGGCAGCCATTTTGTGGCTGTGCCCACTATCCTGTGTCAGAATTCCAGAGGTGCCCACAGACTCAGAAAGATTGCAGACCCTTCTGGTATGGCAATGACATTAAACCTTACTCTGACTGGAAAGCAAGCTGTGTGTGTTTGGCAGTGTATATGGAAGTAATCTGAAAGGAGTTTCGGAAGTCTACATTTCAGCTCTAGGGCCTAGAAGAATTCTTAAAAGAACCCAGGGATCACTTGATAGAATCTGCCTTCTAGTTGGTATAAGCTCATTCAGTTATATTTTGTTTACTTGTCGTCCTCCTGTTTCTGACTTTTACATGCTAAGAGTCGCTCCTTTAAGCCAATGTCCTACATTGATCTGATATAGGAATGGTGTTCTTGGTTACCCCTTCCCCAAAGTGTCTCTAAATATAATTTTAACATCTTCCAGTTAATGCTTCTCTTTAAAATTTCTGAGAAAATAACCAAGCTTCTAATTTGTTAAAGTAAATGTGCAAGGAATAAATACATAAAGTGGCCATATCCCTGTCCCCTTTTTTCTATTGCAAGGATGTATTTGTATCAAGTAGAAGAAATCATGTCAAAATACTTTAGTTGAGAGGGTACACATAAGCCCTTTTAGAGCTCAATTAGAGGCATACTCAGCTCTGCAGAACCTCTTAAGAAATTGTTTGCTGGATGAGACCATTTTGTCCATTATTCTCTTTCCAACTGAAACAAGCCAGGAGCCTCTGAAGCATTTGCCCTGTAAAGGTGCATATCCTCAATACTTAGATTCCCATTTAGGCATCATAGGTTGCAGGTGTTGATAAATCTGTACATAGGATTTTTACAGTGCTTTTAAAGGATTCTTTAAAGGACTAGATCACTCTCACTTGCTGTTGTGGGCCAGCCGGGCCCAGTCAGTTCAATGAAGCAGACACTTGGAGGAAGAGAAAGGAGTGGCCACAGCGAGACCTTACCCATTGTCTTCTATGGACAGCCTGCCACCAGAGTTCATGGCTACCCTACCCAGTGAGGGACCACTGCTTGACAGCAGCTCCCTGTCAGTCTTGGCCCAGGATGTACCCATCAGCTCCTGACTACTCATCTCATGTCCCCTGTCTCCAAACATCATTCTGCTGTCCACCTGACCTCCTCTGCTGCTGGAGCTATGGGAACACAGGTCTAGGATGGTCTGGCGTGAACTATGGGAGAGGAGGCAAAGCACGTGATTTACAGCCCAGAGGCACCTGGAGCCAATCAGGGATGGAGAGAGCGCATGCCCGGGCCAGATGCAGTCCAGCAATGAGATGAGCACTTCAGCATTAAAAGTTGGAGAGGGGGAGAGGCCAGTTGTGGATGCACCACTGATCCTGACTCTGCTGAGCTCCTGTGACCTCGGACTGCTTTGAACTACAACCCAGACCTGCCCCAGCGATGACCACCTGGCCACCACTGGTTCTGACTTTGCCTTGCTCCTATGATACTGGACCTCTTTGGACTGTAACTTGAATTCTCATGCATGACCCATGGACGGGACTCTGACCATGCTCTAGCCTGCCCTGCACTCTCCTCTTGCCTGCATGGATGAATGACAGCCCTGTGCCACCCGCAACGTTTGCTTAGTTCATTTTAGATAGGTTAATGACACTTACAGGAAGACATTAATTTAGATAGTGACAAATATGTAGGAGACAATGTGTAATTTCCATTAGTATTGAAGCTTGATAGACTTTTTGCTGCAGTTAATGGCACAGCTTTCTACTGCAATAGGGGAAGTAAATAAGAGGCAAACTCCAGGAAGTGTGATTAAACAGGACAGAACTTGATTGGCATATCATGGCACACACAGTTCAGGCTGGCATGCAGCAGCTCTAAGTCTTTCTATTGAGGCACTCAGGCTGACTTGCAGGGAAAGGCCAGCTGAATGCCCCCCAAACCATATAGCTCACCCCTGAGTTATATATACTTAATCCGTTCCCTGTGAAGGAAAGGCAGGTGTGTGGTTGATTTTCTGTTGGAGCTGCTTGGAACTCTCTTGGCTAGTACATGTGTAGTTTATGAAACTGGTAGTAATTCTTGTAGGAGTTTCCATAAGTTTGTACATGGTTGTGCAATCTTATCCTGAAACCGGATGAACGACAAGTTCTTCATTTTAGAATGGATAAAGGCTGCCTGCAAATAAGCCAATTTAGTTTTTGAGCTGCTTATACCACTCCCTCCCAGGTGCAGCTGTAATATTCCCACAATCTACTAAATTAGTCACCTGATCAAACAAAAGAGATGATTAATATGATGGATTTTTTTTCATGACAACTCCATTCTGGCTCCTACTAATCGCTGAATTGTTTTCAAATTGCTTACAGCTTGACAGGTTTATAAGCTGTTCCAGTATCTTCCCTCTGGAGACAATCTGAATAAGGTTCTTGTGGAAACAAGGAATAAAAAAGACCAGCCTTTTGTACTCTTAGTTCTCTCCCTTGATACAGAAATAACATTTGAAGATCATCCTGGAATAAAAAAGCTACAGGCCTCAAAATCAAAACTGTGAGGGTGGCAGACCGGTTCAAACTTGCCCCAATTAAATATAAAGTGGTTGGGAAGGGCTTAGTTTTAAAAGTGCTTGAATAAGGGAAACAACCCCTGCCTCAACAACTTACCTCATGTCAGGCACTTGCCCAAACTCCTTTTCCTCCTACTTGGGCTCTAGTAGCATTTATTACTTCTTTATTGCGCTTGCATGGTGGCATACTGGAAGATTGTTCAGCTGGGGTAGGGTTTCCCGGTGCCCGCCAGTGGTGGGAAAACTCCTGGGAGTTTGCCCCTTTACCCACAGATTCACCAGCAATTGGCGGGAGGTAGCAAGCCCCCAGAGGTCGCCCACCACTGGCTGGTACCCCAGGAACAAGCACCATGTTTGTGCTTCCAGGGGGCATGGGAGCCTCAATTTCTAAAGTGATGTTATCGCGCCAGCCGTGGACATACTCTTGCAGTTTGCCAGAATTAGCCCTGTGCACAGTGTGGGAGCATGCCCATGACTGCCGTTGTGATGTCACTTCCTAGAAGTGATGTCATCATGCAGAAGCTAGGAGCACGCATACACGAAGAGAGACATGTGGAAGGCAGAAGGTAACTGCCGGGTAACCCCATCTTGCCTGGATGGTAAGGGGAACTGGCAACCCTAAGCTGGGGGAGAAGTGCTTGGCAGGAGAAGGACGAAGCTATGGGGAGCTGGGGGCATGGGGGAAGAATTCAGCTCCTCCCACGATTACAACATGAATAATTTTTACTCTGCTTGTTAGAACCATCTTATCTTGTATTTTTGTAGCACCTTTTTCTGTGTCAAGAATCAGATTAGAGGAAGCAAAACGGAATAACATGACTAGAAATTGATTTATTGGGTTTTGGTATTACCTAGGGTTAAAATGAACATCTGGTGCACTTGATGTCATTTACTCTTTGCTTTGTTTGGTGCATCCTTCTGCATGAGAGAGCCAGTTTGGTGTAGTGGTTAAAAGCGTGGGATTTTAATCTGGAGAGCCGGGTTTGATTCCCCCACTCCTCCACTTGAAGCCAGCTGGGTGACCTTGGGTCAGTCACAGCTCTCTGGAGCTTTCTCAGCCCCACCCACCTCACAGGGTGTTTTGTTGTGGGGATAATAGTAACATACTTTGTAAACTGCTCTGAGCGGGCATTAAGTTGTCCTGAAGGGCGGTATATAAATTGAATGTTGTTGTTATGATGATGATGATGATGTTGCTGTCCTCTCCTTTTCTCATAGAAATATTAAAAAGTTGACAAATCCTGTCTTAAAGTTGGCAAGTGATGCTGCTTCTAATGCAAAAGAATTTTTTTTTTTACATAAACACATGGAGGCAGGACTAAGAGGAGAAAAATTTATAACCACGACAAAGAGTTTCTCCCCAAGCTGAACGTTGCTTTTTCTCTAGAAGTTTATTTATACAGCAATTTGCTAAAACCTGTATTTTAAAGTGAAATTCAAATTGTAGCAGTGAAGTGCCTTTCTTTTTAGATGTATTTGTCTTTCAAGCATGATGTTAAATAGTGCTTTAAAAGACTTCTTAGAACTTATTATTACAGTTGAGTCTGTTTATTTAAACAAAAGCATGCTCTAGCTGGAGTCACTTGTAAAGAATGCAAAGAGCAAATTACTTAGTCTGGTGACTTTTTACACAGACTTGGTTTAATGATGTTTTGTGGCCAGGGTGTTCAGCTTTGTGAAATACTGTTTTCTTTCATACCTTCATCATGCTCCTTAACAATTGACGAATCAGTCAATCATAGCATCTTTTATATTAAATAGAAATATGCAAATGAAACACAGCCATCTTTCGTATCCGTCCCCTATTCCTGGTAGGTTTTATTGTATGAATGATTATAGTGGCCAATTTAATTGAAGTCCAGAATTTCCTCTGAAATTTTTTGGATAATCAAGTGCCAACATTATTCTGTGCTGATGATATGGCTTTACTTTCTCAAACATCATGGAATATGCATTAAGAGTTTTTTCCATCATGCAGCTTTGTACCATAAGACAAAACTAAGTTTAGAATTCAACATGTCATTGAGCAGTGATGCAGGAGGCTTTTCTCAAAAAATAAAATGTGTTCACAAATGTAAAACTTTCTGACTCTGTTGTTAATAAACCCTATCAATCTTGAATGTTCTTTATGAAGACAGACTGTAAGTTCTATAAAATAAATAATCAGTATGGAATTTTACAGGCTTGTTCTCTCTCCTCAGGAATGTTTCTCCCAACTGTACTCAGGTATTTTGAGACAAAGCTATGGTGGAATAGTAAAGATTTTTTAAATTACAGAAATGCAAAAGCCTTTACATAGTTAAAGTGTGACCACTTTTAGTGTTTACTGTTACAAAGCATCAACATTCTAAACTTATAAAATTACGGTGACTTCTTATCTATATATATAAAAACAAGGGTCCTGACTGACTCATCAACGCCCAACCCAAACCCCTGGACCTAGAAGCATGAAATTAGGGGAGGACGGTCCTTTTGTGGTGTAGAGGCTCACTAAGAAGGGATTTTAAGAAATTTGCCCCCTAAGGTGGTAAAAAGGAGTAAAATGTGTTTCCCCATAGGGATACAACTTCCCTGTGTGGCTAGCAGGCTTCTCCTCCCCTGCCAACTGCAAACTCAGCCACACTTCCCTGATTGGGCTAGCTTTCAGGGTTATTTGCATATGGGGCCAACATTCTAAACAGTTGCTAAGGGAGTCAGTGAATGTGTCCTGAGGTAAAATGCACCTTCCAATCTTCCCCTAAAAGTTCACTAGAGTTGCCAGCCTCCCTTTGGTGTAAGGTTGCCAGCCTCCAGGTGGTGGCTGGAGATCTCCCAGAATTACAGCTGATCTCCAGGTGACAGAGATCAGTTCCCCTGGAGAAAATGGCTGCTTTGGAGACAGTTGAAGAAAAACAGTACAAGACTCCTGAAAAGAGATTTTATATAAAAGTCAGTATAGCAGGTGACCATCCCTGCAGGCCTGGGCACAGTAGTGACGACCCTAGCAGACCTAACAGCTACGATATACCCTGATATCATCATTATCATGAAGAAGTCCACGGACAGGCTGTGCAAGTGTGCCACTCTGACCCCCAAGAAAGACAAGGCTGCCATCATTAATGAAACACAACTCCCTTGAAGGGGCAGAAATGGAGTACAGATCTGTGGACTCGGTGGTGCAAATGGATGATGCGGTCCACTACCTTGTGGAGTTCCTCAACTTGCTCAACCCTCCTGGCTTCCAAGCCCACAAGCTTCTCCTCAAAGTGGGGGCTCCAAAGTGGGGGGGAACCACCAATGAGGTCTACAAAGAGGTCCTTCAGTAGAAAAAAATGGTTGTACATATTTTTCACTTTATTTCTTGCACTACAACCTTTTCCTTTTAAGAATCTCTTCAATAAATGTTACATTTCGAAATTCACTTCATCAGTTTTAGGCATCAACACACTTTGCTTTATTCAAATACTTTAGTGACGCTCGGGTACTATGCTATTATACTACAAAATCAACTTAACCCCGCCCCCCTCACAACCCCCCAAATGTTACATACCTGTAAGTATTATAATTGGATTTAAAGTCGTTAAATACTGTAGCGAAGCACGGGCATTAAGCTAGTATACTATAAAGTGATATGTGCAACAATATGGAATAATGTATATACATGACCATAGTCGTAAATATTCAAAAGCTACAGTCATAAATAATCCAAGCGATGTGCACTCAAATAGTCAACCATATACATGTAGGGCCAAGGTCAAAAAGTCAAGGTAAACGGTACTCAAAAGTCCATTATATGCAGGTAAGTCAAGTGCAGAAAAAATCTTTCAGTGCTGTAGATGGTATTTCCACAGTCTGTCTGTCCCAGGTGGTCTTAGAGATATGCACTTTGCAGGAAGCATTGAATTTTGAATGAATTTATGCTCCTTTTGAAAATGTACTGATACGGTATGTTCTTGAAAAAGATAACCGAAATGAGGTTTCAAATAAGTTGGCTCCTCGTCAGGCTGACCATCTACAGTACTGAAAGGCTGTCTGCAAAAATAAAAATTAGAGGACTTTCAAAGGGAGAGTAGAAAGAGAATGCTGAATTGCAACTGATAACCTGGACTGAATTGAGACATAGGCTTCCAGTCTCATTACCAATGCTAATTTCTCCACACTCACCACTCCTCTGCATACCTCACCCTATTCAATCACGCCTGCCATTGTCATTCACTGGCTATTATCATTCAGCTTCTGCAATTACTCCACGCTCTAAGATATAAAGACAGATGGACTCACATTCTAGCTATATCTGAAGAAGTGAGCTGTGGCTCACAAAAGCTCATACCCTACCAAAATGTTGTTAGTTTTATAAATGCTACTGGACTCTTGCTCTTTTCTACTGCTACAGACAGACTAACATGGCTACCCATCTTGACATTTGTTAGGTTCTGTTGGAGGAATACTACCAAAGCATTAAGGGGAAGAAAATCCAAGACATTTATCTGGAAATGCTTCTGCTTGATCCAGGAAGATGGGAGAAGATGAAAGAAACAAAAAAAGTAAACCAGGGCTATGAAGACTCAATGTATGTAGAATTCATAATACTTGTGATCAGGAAGGAGGGAGAAGCACACAAAACAGAAGAAGAAGTTATTCAGAACTCATACAATTCTAAGCTGCTTACATGCAGGGGCATTGATCTTCAGTCTTCAACAGTGGTTGAAGGTTACTATACCACTTCACCCAATAATGACAGAATTGAAGATTTGCACTTCTATAATAGCTAGTCATCTGCATATTCAGAATTGTGGAAGAAGTATGAAAATTTATTGGAGTTTTTTTTTTAAGTACTGGTAAGAGTCATCCTGTCTTATAAGCAGTCTATACACCATATACAGTTTGCTGGGTTATGTGGGAAAATGCTTGAAACTCCCCCCTTGTCTCCCACTTCTACTTAAGGCTTTATAACCATTAGCTTTTCTCTCATCAGTTTACAGTAGTTGCAACATTCACCTTTTCTGAACTGCAGCATGGTTGTTGTCATGCAAGAGAAGGGCTAAAGGTTTCAAACAGTGAGAGTTCTCTTACCTGATAAAGTTTTTAGTTTCAGTTTCTGGCTCAAATAACTTCTGCCTTAAAAAGTCCCAAGGCAATTGCTCTAGTGGTATTTTCCCCCATATGACATTGAAAGCCTTGTAGCTAGTAATGCAGTAGTTTATTGTATATTCACTCTGTTTTTAGCTGAAATTGTCTATTTCAAGACTAAATTCTTATAGAAATTTTGCCTCATATATGGTCAGTGAAGTGGCTTCAAGGAGCCACAGTCTGAGGACTGTTCAGATACGAGCTGATGTCTCCTGGATATGTGGCATATGAATATCCAGTTCTAAAGCCCCTGGAGAACTATGAAGAACTATATAATTTGGTCAAAATGGACCCATGTTATAGATGTTCAGTGCACTTAGTACCATCCTAAGATGTGAAGCCCTCCTAAACCCTCCAGAAATATATGGGGAAAAGAGTTTCCCCCGTTTTTCCAAGGACTTTTAAATTTCTTTTTTTAGTGGAAAAAACGGGAAATTTTTGGAAAGCACTGGAAAAACTCTCATGAAATAGATTTGAAATTAATATAATTTGCTAAGATTGCACAGAATATAGCAGTCTGCAACTTCCTTGCTTTAGTACTGGAAAACGGGCATTTAAGTAAATATGACAATTAACAATTTTACATGCTGAGTTATAAATGATGCATTTTATGTTGTTAAAGCAGCAAAATAGGTTTAGATTAAACAAGAAAGTAAGTATTACATGTATTGCAATTTCCCCCAAAATTTCTGACCCCCCCTCTTCTATTCCATGTCTTAAAATTTTCCAGAAATTATACATTTCTAACCCTAAGCAGGGTTAAACTCTGAATTTACTGGACTTCTAAATTTTGAATTTACTAGACTTCAAAGAGTATAACTCAGTTTGCAATGACATTATTAGTGGATATAACACAGTGACAAATCCTGATGTTCTGAGTTCAAAAACCCAGAACGCAATCCACATAATACATCTTGTTCTGTTTTGTTGGATTTTTATTTTGGACCAGCACAGCGGACAACAGTGTTGTTCTGAGTTCAAGACTGACAGATCATCTTAGTGCCTTTATTTAGTTTTTAGAAATTTCAAAAGAAATTGTGAATTTTGAATAGGTGAAGGTGTTGTGAACGATTTCACAGTAATTGTCCAGGGTTATTAATCTTCTGGATTAAGGGGGAGGGGGGAAGGAATTTCTCCATTCGTTCCATTACTTCAGTCACCTTTTAGTTTCACCTTAAGTTTTTAAAGTAAAGTTGGGTGTGGTACAGGAGCAGGTATTGTACAACAGACCATATTCTTGACAGTACAGAAATATGAAGTCATACAGATTTGCTAAAGAAGTTGTATGAGTTTTTAAATAATAACAACAAACAACAACATTCAATTTATATACCGCCCTTCAGGACAATTTAATGCCCACTCAGAACGGTTTACAAAGTATGTTGTTGTTATCCCCACAACAATCACCCTGTGAGGTGGGTGGGGCTAAGAGTTCTGGAGAGCTGTGCCTGACCCAAGGTCACCCAGCTGGTTTCAAGTGGAGGAGTGGGGAATCAAACTCAGTTCTCCAGATTAGAGTCCCATTGCTCTTAACCACTACACCAAACTGTCCCTCTGTAAACATGTGCAACACATTGGCAGAAGAGGGTTAGAAGTATGGTCATAGCATCTTTCTGGACCAAAGTAGCTGTGATATAATCACTGCTTCTCTTAAACGTCCAATATTATTTCTTTTAATTACAAAATCTCATTTTTTTCCCCGGCTTTAAAACAAAACCTAGGCATAAATTTTCTTCTCACTTCTTTTTTCCCCTGACTGGGTTATGTTGTCCAAATACCTTTCCAACAAAATTTGTACCCTCTGTGCTCTCTCCCCTTCCTTCCTGCTTTAAATTTCAAAGTAATGAAAGCCTGAGAAAATGTCAGGCACAGATGTAATGTCCTCAGTCTCCTTAAACATAGTTAGGAAATGTGGAATGTTCTTTGGGTTTGCTTGCTCCCTGTATTGTGCAAATTCTTCTTTTCCTTCTGTGGTTTGCTTTAACTTTGGCATAGCTTGATGTCTGCATCAGCACTAACTAAGATTATGGTTGTAATCAGTCTTAAATTTGGTTGGCAAAGCCTAGTTATAGTTCAGCCAATCCATCCTCATATACCATGGTTCCAGGAAACCACGAAAGAGGAGGAAAATTTATTCATTTTAATTGTCATGTATTTGAAACTAATACCTACAGTGCCTTACAAGATATACAAATACACTATAACACAGAGAACAGTAATATTTAAAACAGAGTAATAAAATCACATTATAAAACATCCGCAAGAAAAAACAATTGGCAGAATAAGCACCATCCTAACATACATCTCCAAAAGAAGCAGAATGAAGAACGTACGTTAGAAAATCAGAATTATAAATGGTCATTTAATTTCAAATGCCTTCCTAAATAAAAAGGTATTTAAAATCTATGTAAGACTAAAACTAAATATACTGACCATACTTCTGCAGGGAAGGAGAATCCAGTTGCCACTCTAAGGAGAATATCATTCTGATTGGGTGATTCTTTCCATTGAGATTTGGAGACAAGAATGTTTCTCCAGCCTATAGAAGAGTTCCTAATACTTTCTGCTGCTGGAGATAATGATTTATACAACACAGAAAATTATTTCTGTCTCTAGAAAGAATTTGTAAATTAAGGATGGCAGCATCACAATCCGTGATCTCCCCTCTGGCAGAACCGATGTATTTGACACACTTGCAAGAATCAATGATTTTGCCTCAAATCAGCAAATTCAAGCAGTCTCCTTTAATGAGGATGTCTCTTCTGTGCAATGGCAGCTTTGATATTTATGCATTTGAACAAAGCAGCTGTACAGGTGAACAAATGTCCAGAAAAAGGGTTTCCTTGTGGAGAAAAGAGACTTTCTTGTGCAGCTCCAGATTCAGGTGACCATGCAAGTGAAATTCCTAGGCTGAGGAGGGACTGCCAGAAGCTCTCTGCTGAAGGTCTGGAAGGTTCTCTTCCAAGGACCACAGCATAAACCGATTAAACTAGAACAGAGAGCCCTAATGATAATTTTTATTCCCAGAATTCACCACATGAAAGTTCTGAGAAGAACAGAGGCTTAGTAGGGTGAGACTAGAACCAGATCTCTATAGTAGGTGAAAAACTTTCAGGAGTGGACGGAGGAGCACTCGACACTGTTGTCAGGAGAGCACATCAGTGGAGTACGCAGGATCTAGACAGATTGGTTTAGTAATCAGAGCATCAGCCGAGGGGAGTGTTGTCTGAAGCAGAGTACGTTGAATAAGAGAGTTCACAGGTTTGGAACTCCAGAGGCAGTTCTCTCTCCCTCCTCAGAAAATCACAAGTTGGAGTGCTTTGTTGCTAGATATGAGTGCATGTGGCACACTGAATATCAGTTGGCCTCTGTGGTTGCTATACACCTTCCCTCCAATTCCTGTAACTCTTTGCATGATAAAAAAAAATCAAACTGGAGAGAGCATCTGTTGAGCCTCCTATTGACCCAGGAGGCTATTTCCTAGCCTGGTGGTTTCTAATGCAGGCTTCAGGCTGGAAAGAGGATTGATTATCCAGTTGTCGTTGCTAGTACCTTGGAAAAATTTCCAGGCACATGTATATGTGATATGATGTGGAAAACCTGTGTTTGCTGATGAAAGTAGAAACATTTTAAGCTACTTGAGCCTTCCTTGTAACAAGTGTTGTCATTTTCTGCTGGTTTGACTCCCACTACTGCCATGAGTTCTGCAGGTGGCCTTGAGTAAGCCGCTCCTCTCAGCTCCAGCTCCCCAGCTGTATTGTGGGGATAATAATAAGACTGACTTTGTTCACTGCTCTGAGTAGGCAGTAATCTGTCCAGAAGGGCGGGATATAAGCACACTTTTGTTGTTGTTATTTTCCAGTTAGAGGTTAAACTGGGACCTGCAACCAAATCAGCCACGGGGACTTCCCTGAGAAGGATCATCCCCGTATTAGTGTTTTATCCAATGAACTGCTTTGTTGTGGCCACTAACAAAACAGACTTGTCTGATTTGTTGCTCTACGTAGTTCTTCAGGATCTCTCCCTGTAGTGGAGGTGCCCTAAAAGTTCCCAGTGTGAAAGCATGGTTCATGTAATTTACAGTAGTTTGTCTTCCACCAACTAGGTGTGTATATGTCCTTCAGATTAAAGATATCCTAGTTGCTGAAGTCTGTGAAGTGGCAAGCTGTAAACTGGATGATGCCCTAGTTCATATGTAAGCCAGAACAGCAGTCCTGTGGCATGTGTACTAGGGGCAAAAAACATTGACCCACTCTCTTGGAGATTCACCTTATAAAAATGGAGGAGAGAAGAATGATGTAAGCTGCTTTGGTTCCCCATTGGGAAGAAAAGAGGAGTATGAATGAAGTAAATGAAGACCGGGGGGGGGGGGGGGAAGCTGAGCTCCAAAGAATGGAAACTCTAGCAAGTCGCACTTTAAAAGTTTCTCCAAAGAGTTACTTGAGGCAGGTATCAGAAAATGTCTCTGGTAAATAGTGACATTTGGAGCACAAGCCTTGCCTTTTGATTCTATGTAACTGAATTTACTGCTTTTCACATATAGAAGAGTAATTTCTTGGTTAATTAAAAGTATGACGGTAATTTTCCCAGAGCAGCATGAAAACTGTCACCTTCAGGATGTTTGATTAATGAAGGTATCATGGTCTTCAGCAAGTTCTGTCTTATTTCATTAGTTGCCTTTCATTTAACTATACATCTCAAAAGAGGGAGATGCCCTTTGTTGACTCTGTCATCTCGTTGCTCTTGCGTTTATGTCCTTGAGTGTCTGCTCATGTGGTAGTATGCAATAACTGCCTCTCCACTACCACCTCTGACTATTTTGCTTGAATTTACCCTGTGCCCTCTTGTAAGCTGATATACATTACCCAGTTTCCTGGAGGTAAAGTGTAGATGACTGGGGGAGGCAATGGCAAACCATCCTGTAAAAAGTCTGCCAAGAAAACGTTGTGATGCAACGTCCCCCCATGGGTCAGTAATAACTCGGTGCTTGCACACACCTTTACCTACCTTTATGTAGAAGCAAATGAACTAAAAAATTATCAGATGGCATTTTTAAATACTAGTGGTTGGTGGGGAAGAGTATTAATTATTATTGTAATTAACGATAAGTACGAAGTCTGTAAATTTAATTGAGTAAATAAAGCATTTCCTTTAGCTACAGACTGCTTAAAATTAGATCTCAGAATTATGTGTTTGGTCTTATTCTAATTATGTGAGAAGGCTGGGCAGGAACTAGAGTTGCAAAACAATTGCAAGTTGTATGCATCTCTCTTGAAATGCCATTTCTCCCTTAAAAATCTAGCCATGTAAGATACTAGTAGGATCCTTTGGGCACATAATGAAGAACTAAAAGGTCTAAATATTCTAATAAGGTCACTTGAGGTAATGATACATGATAATCAGCTCCCATTAAAATACAAGAGACTTAATGTATAATAAATCTTGTTCCTGAGGTGAAACAAAGGATGAGACAACCAGGATAAAAACCGTTGGATTGCAAATGCAACACACAATCTCTCTTTCTGGCCTTTCCCAAATTTAGAGCTAAGTGCTAAAGAAGCTGAAGGGATCACTTAAGAGGAATGGTCTTCCTGAAGATATTTAAAAGATATCTATAAACCTTGGTTGTACTAAGCATTTCCTTGATTACACAATTTTTGGTTTGGCTTGCATTTAAAAATTAGAATTGGAGAAGTTTTCTGTAGCTATGGAATTCTGTTGTAACACAGGGTTCAAAATCCCAGTATGCAACTGACATTTTTGTGTTTAGAAAATCTGTGTATTTGCCAGGGAATCTATTCTATATCTAACTATAATATACCATGGGAAAATCTGATAGTAATCTCCATCTAGAAAGATGCATCTCCTTCCAGCCAAAAGATACATAAATATTTTGTGTAACAATTTTTTTAATAATCTAGTGTTTGTTTTAACTGTGAACCTCCTCACCTTTTGAAGAATAC
Organism: Eublepharis macularius; assembly: GCF_028583425.1. Taxonomy (NCBI): domain Eukaryota; kingdom Metazoa; phylum Chordata; class Lepidosauria; order Squamata; family Eublepharidae; genus Eublepharis; species Eublepharis macularius. The sequence goes on from NC_072798.1 coordinate 57,041,326, forward strand.
TCTTTGCCAGTTGCTATATGTTCATACTGTAGTTGGATTATGTGTCATGGGTGCAGATGGGTTTTCTGGACTCCCTCTTTCTCGTACTCTCATATGCTGCTTGAAGATGAATCATTTATACGTTCACAGCAAACCAATAGTTTATAATCCTAGTTTGTGGGCCAGAAAACAACCCACAGTTAATTGTTTTGTATATCAGGTAGAGATGGGTATGAAATGGACCATGGAACAAAATTCCGAATGGAACGGCTGGTTCGTTTTCAAGAAACACATTCCATGGGTCCGCGTTTTTACGGAACAAATGACTTTTCCTACTGTTCCGTTCCATTGATGGTTCAGGAAGCCAGACACTTCATGCCATTCAATCCATCACCCAGGCAATGGTGGCAGTCTTTTGGTTGCCCCCAATCTGAGGCCTCCATACCTGAGTGGCAGCTGTTCCTGCAAACTAGAGAGCTCCCACTCTGGCCCATCCAGCAAAGAAAAGGGCCAGCCCCTCAAAGTAGCTGCCAGCAGACACTCCAGTTTTTGCCACTGCAAAGAGAAAATGACAAGAAAGGGGGGACCCATGAATCATGCCTTTCCTGGGGTTCAGTCTCCCTGAAACTTGGAGGGATCTTTAGAGGACAGTGAGGACTAGGTCACCTGCAAATATGGTGGGTATTGGACTTTGGGAAAGTCTTGTTTAGTTTGGCTGTGAGCGTAAAGGTGCCTGTTCTGGGCTCTCTTGAACCTTGAATCTCGAACTGGTTCGGAACTGGCTCAGGTTTGGCTAATTCATGGTTCATGTTCCGTGAAAGTGAACGAGCCACGAACCACGTGGTTCGTTTTTTTTCCTGTTCTGTGCCCATGTCTAATATCAAGTAAACTGTGGGTAGTTACAAACTAAAAAGTCTTCCGCTTCCCAGATGAGCGCAAGTGAAGGAGGGAACGCACAAGCCTGAGAACCTCCAGACTATTTATCATCATAGTCCTGGTTTTTGTTAATGTTACTTTTTTCTAGTTTGTCAATATAGCCTGTTTATCTATATGTGATACTGTCTGTTTCTTTGGACAAACAATAAAATACTACTTGCTGTACCATTCAAATTCAGGAGTATTCATATAATAATTTAAAATGGACAAAAGAAGCCATAATCACAGACAAACTTACTTGATTTTTTTAAAAAAAATCTTTTCATATCTTTTCCTCTTTTTCTAAGCAGCACAGTGTTTATTTCCTAGTTCCATTTTTTGAAGAAAAAAAAAAAGAAATACCCAATTTCTTCCCTGCTATGTTTGGATTAGATATGATGAATCTGGTGTTTAAATTGTGTTTTATGGTGCAGTTTCTCCAGTGTAAGGAGTGTTCCACCTGTGCTGGCCCTCAGTTCTTTGTGTTGATGGAATGCTTCTTGCAATGAGGAAAGGCTAATAGAACAAGGACAAATGAATGGTGTGCAGCAAAACAAAAGTCTCATTGAGCCTACCTGAGTTATGTAGCATGTACAGGAATGTATAGCATCCCTGTACATCTACAGAATTCCCTGTATATCTACACAGTATCTGTCAAGAAAAAAACCTTCAGCTAGAAAGTGAAGCAATTGCCAATTAAAATGAAAAATACTATCTTCATATATAGTCAAAATTTCTCACATAGTCAACATAATATTGCAAGGTAAATTTCAAACGATTACAGTATCATGAGGGTGCAATACAAATGCAGTCAGGAAGAACATCCCACAGGTAAGCTTCCATGAAAGATTACAAGATAAAATTGTAAAAAAGTCCTTTTTGTAATCAAGTGCAGTGCTTATTTTTCAGGTGGAGCCGGTGAAAGCCAAAGGCACGTCAGATCACCCTACACACAGTGCTGGCTTGACTCTGGTGTTTCATCAGATGACCTCATCAGGGGTGAAAGAACATCCACCATACAAAAAGTCAATAAGTAATGTCAATTTCAAGCACCAACTAGTCAATTATCCCATGCAGAAGTCAAGTGAATTACTGTCGGTGTCCTTGCGCACAGTTCATAGGAACAGGCAGAAACCTCCCTTTGTTGCTGGTTAGGAAAAAAATCTTGGCATTAAAAACAATTGTTTTCACATTCTGACTGCCAGTATTTCACGTGCTGCTATTCCTATCCCAGGTGCAGCCACGGCAGACAGGGAAGAGGTCAAAAGCTAACCCTCTCTTCAAGTTATATAAGCAGATAACGAAGACATGAATGTCAGGAATTTGCTGCCTTGGATTTAATGAGGGCAGGGATGTTAGACTGCTGCAAATGTGAGATGAATACTGGTCTCTAGTGCATCGTCAACTGAAAGCTTTACTAAGTATCCTGATTACATAAATATCAGATGAATGCAGTGAGTCTCACTAGATCTGAACACAGAGTACCTGAAAACCAATGAGAGGTTGGCACAACTTATTTTATAGTGCTGTTTTAATTTCATTACAAGATGGATATTATGCTTTTAGTATATCCTGAAAGTTATTGTTCCAAAACACCAGAAACAGCGATAGTTTTGTATGACACAATTTTACATTGTGGTACTGTGCTGTACCCATAAATAGCAAATTATTCATTAAAATAGCAAGACTCCATGTCCAGTGAAACCATGTATCTAATGATGTTGGCTAGCTATTACCAGAACAGCTATTATTTTCCTTCAATTGCAACAGTAAAAACCCTGCTCATGAAAATATGAAAAAGGACATTTTGAGTTGAATTTTTTATTTCAGAATATCTTTGAAGATTAGCTGTGACGATAATTCATACAAGGAGATTAAAATTGAGATGTTGGGTTGAGAATATATAGAACAAAAAAAGTTAAGACTTTTAAAAATGTATTTTTAAAATATTCTGTTCTTATAGAGAGCTTCTGATAGTATGCTGTCCCCACAGCCACATTTGCCCAGCTGTAGCTGCACTTTCAGATATTTTAAGAATAAATATACTAACTATTATAATACCTTTCGGGGTATGAACTCTTTTCAACTCTTTCTCTTTTTTATTAAGCTTTTATTACTTTTCCAAAAAATTGAATTCTTGAAATCTCTTCAAAGAAGCATTAAATAAATCTACTGAAAGGAGCATTTCTTCTTCACAGCTTAATTCTGTATTTCAAACGCTTCAGCTTTCATTCTCTTTTCCGGAACAATAAATTGCTTGCTTGTCTAAGGTTATTGTCTCCATTTTAGGAAAACTGTGAAACTGAAGATAGCAATCAGGTGCAGTCATCCTTCACCACCCTGGTTGCATTCTGTTGATTTTGCCAGCATAACAAGTTCAAATTAATGCAGAGAATGATCAGTGTCTTTGGTAACTTTTTAAAAATTCTCTGTTTTGTGAGGTGTTCTTCCTGACTTGTATGCAGATTAAATAGTGAATGGATAGACTTTCCTAGCAAGCAAAGATAATCAAGATTCCACTTTATCATTTACTTCTGTTGCATAATTCAAATAGCTATCCAACTGGAAGGTGAAAGGAATCTGTCTCCTGATTCAATAGTTTTTATTCAGTTTGAATAGGAGTGTTTTGATCTAAATTTTGGTGGCAACAGCTGTTCACCAGCTGTTATCAGAGGTAAATTACCACACCAGCTGCTTATTTTTAGTCTTTGCTTATTAAATGAATGCTTCCCAGATAACCCAGCTTCACTAAATACCTTCAGGAATTCCTGTACATGTACTTTGCTGATCCACTTTGTGGTTTTTTTGTTTGCCCCTGCTTTCACATAATGTTTAAATTCCTGAATACTAGGAAACATCCAAGATTAAAGTAAAAGAATGTATGGTTATCTTGGCCAGAAAGAAATGGCTGTGGTATTGTATATATGACAAAAATTGAGAGAATAGGAGGGAGGTGAAGGAAGTGAGAGGAGGTGTAAGAAGAAAGCTCATCCAGGATATGGGTGCAGGAGAAGGCATTCTACTTGCATTTAACAGTTTGTGTACCTTTTCGATAAAAAATTTAATATATCAAATCGTCAACGATACCAAAATATACCATTTCTATTTATTGAAGGAATAAAAACAGGACAAATGCAGATTCCAAGGAAAGGCAAATATTTTATGAAGAGAGGAAGAAGAAGATAATGTTGTAGGTTTCCCAGATGGATCAAAGATCATTGATGTCATCTGGGCTGTATACTGTCTTATGACTGTGTGTGGTAATACACTGCTAATGCTATAAATATAAGCTGTTGGAAGCTTTCAAGTACTGTTTGGTAAAAGGAAACAATGTTGAAGATAATGTTCTTTTCACTGAGCCTACTTGAAAGTAAACTTTTGTTCATTCCTTGTTTTTTAAGCAGTGTAGTCGGTTTCAAGACATTTTGTGCTTTAAACAATATTTTGGTTCAGTTGGCTCTCTTATTCTTACATATCATTATATAGGCTACTATTTATCTCAGGTCTGGTGCTGTTGGGAAGTTGCGCCCCCCCCCACTTCCCCATAGCATTATAGAGTGTTCATGCACCTGACAGTGTGGATATGAAAGTAGATATGAAAATTCATATTTTCCTGGTTCTGCCCACATGGCAGCCATTTTCCTTTCCCCTGTCCCCACTAGGGGGTGCGATTCGGATTTCCAGTTCGGGAAAAATACCCAAACCGGACCCGATTTGTAAAGATTTGGGATTTCTGAATCAGGCCCAACATGCTGGCCCCGATTTGGAAATGCTGAATCAAAGCTTCCCGAAGCGATTTGGGTCACTTCGGGAAGCTTTGGGACGCTTTCAAACCCGTGGCTGGCTCCAGCTGACAACTGGGGGGATCTCCCCCCATCGGCCAGCAGAAATTTAAAGGACCAAGAGGCATGGAAAGGGCTCTTTAAACTTCATCTGGCTGGCAGGAGGGATCCCCCTCCGCGGGCCAGCTGAAGTGTATAGGGCCCTTTAAACTTTAGCTGGATGGTGGGGGGAATCCCCCCATGAACCAGGTGAAGCATGAGAAGGGCCGTTACTGTGCTGCTTGCAAGCGGCAAGGAAAGGGCCCTTTAAACTTCAGCTGGCCCGTGGGGGGGGGCATGTCCACCACGTGATGTAAGGTTGCATCTTTATTAGCTGTTAAAATGTCCTGAGGAGTAATATACTATCTGAAGAACATTTTATACCAATTCTCTCCTAATATTTGACATTCTGTAAATTTGATTTCTTTAGTCCATAAATTTTACCATCGGCTCATGCACATACTTTCTCTGAAGTTTTGCATCCATTTTATCATACAAATTTTTACTTGTTCTGATTCTGTGGCATATTGTAATATGATTTTATATACTCTTCCTAATAGGTGTTTTGAATCTCCAGTGATAAGTTTATTAACTGGCCACGTTCTTTAGATAGTTGATGTTTAAGCTTAGACACCGTTTAACAGGACTTTTTTCTGGGAAAAGAGGTGGTGGAACTCAGTGTGGAACTCAGGACCACACAAATACATCACTTTGGGTCAGCTGGAACAAGGGGGGAGTTTTTTAAAGTTTAAATTGCCCTCGGCGAAAATGATCACATGGCTGGTGGCCCCACCCCCTGATCTCCAGACAGAGGGGAGTTTAGATTGCCCTCCGTGCCAGCGGTGTGGAGGGCAATCTAAACTCCTCTCTATCTGGAGATCGGGGCGGGGCTACCGGCCATGTGACCATTTTCAAGAGGTGCCAGAACTCCATTCCACCGTGTTCCAGCTGAAAAAAGCCCTGCCATTTAATAATACATCAGCCATGAAATATTTTTTCTTGAGCTTGATTTTTTTGCTACTTTTTTGTATTTCATTGTTTATTCAACATATATTCATAATTTATGTAATCAGTTTTATTTCTTATAAAAATAAGAAATTAAATGATTGCCTTACAATAATTGATGCCTTACAATAGGCATCAATTGGGAATGCCAGTGGCAGAGTTGGCAGACTTAATTTATTTCTGCATTGAAACCAAAGTCTTAGCAGTCCATCCCTCAAAATGTGAGTACTGTCTTGTATTTGAATAGATTTTAATGATTTCTTGATCCATAAATAATTATGAATTCCTTCTTTGGTATGAATTATTTCCAGTTTTATATTTCTTTTGTTTGGATTTTTAATACAATCAGATATCCAGCTAGCTGCTTGACGATATAGTTTCTTATTTGGTACTGCTAACCAGCGTGCTTGCTAATGTGAGCACATGAGCAATTGCTCACAGATTCTGACTCCTCCGCTCACAGATTCTTAGCTGTAGATTATAGGTACTAACTCTCAAGTGGCCGTGTCCTCCCACTCAGCCAGTGCCAGCAGGTGGGTGCTATAGGGATGGAGCAGGGATGTAGCCTTGTCCCGCTTCTCTCCTTCCCTCCCAGCTGTGGCTGGCTTAGCCCCAGGGCGGAGCCAGAGAGTGCCTCCAGTTACCATAGGCTCTCTAGCTGGGGAATAGAGCAGAGCAGAGCAATGGGGCCCAGCCTGACATGTGCAGCTTGAACCCACTAGGATCCCCTCAGCTCCAGAAAACAGAGGAGAGGAGATAGCACCTCAGCTGCCGCCATAGTGAAAGTGATGTTTAACTAGCCCTTGGTGCAATAGGAGGCTGGCAAGAAAGAGGAGGGGAAGGAGGGCAGGAGGCCAGGCGCTCATTGTGCCTGCTGATGACCAGCTGAGGAGGAGAAGACCGTTGTGATGCTGAAGGAGGCTGGTTGAGCTTTGCTGTTTACAAGGCCTCCTTTTTGAGGCCTCTTCCAAAGTAGCTTTTACAGCCCTGAGATGCAGACTCAGCCAAGAACCTGATCTGGTCACCCTGTCTCGGCAAGCTGAGTGTCTCCATCTAAAGTGAAATCAATGAATGTAGATGGGAGTAACTCTGCTTAGGATCATGCTGTTGGGGTTTTATTTTAGCGTGGCCACTTTGGGGCTGGCACCAACTTGGCTCTCTCATTTTCTTTTTTAAAGCCACCTTCTTCTTTGCAGGCTCACAGGCTCACAGCCCTTTTTTTCCCCGCACCTCAAATCTGGATCTGAAACTGAAGTGAGCCTCGAAGGTCAGCTGTGCCTGACTTGCCTTCTCTCCTGCAGCAAAAGCCAAGGGAAGTCCTCTTTGTTCACAGTGGAGTCTGTAGGTGCAGAATTGAACAGGAAGCCTCAAAAATTTTACAAGGTTTGAGTCCTTAGAGACCAACAAGATTTTCAGGATATGAGCTTTTCAGAGTTAAAGCTCTCTTCTTCAGATACAAAGAAAAAGGGACCTTTGATTCTTAAAAGCTTATACCATGAAAATGTTGTTGGTCTCTAAGGTGCTACCAGACTCCGATCCTGCTGTTCTACTGCAGACCAAGATGGCTACCAAACTGAAACTCTTTTGGTACCACAAAGTCTCCTCTTTCACTTTGCCCAAAACCAGGAGTTAGTGGCCAATTCCAGAGCTTTAAGTTTTCGTCCTGTTCATGTTAACTGGCTTGCAACCTGCTGACAGGCCCAGTTTTAGGGTATCCTAATGATGATATATCAAAGCATTCTGGAAATGTTTCCTCCTGTCATCCTGACTGCTTTAAAATTATGTTCTTTTCTGTTTGTGAGCCACCTCAAGCAGCTCTCTGTACAGGTGGTATATAAATATTTTAAAGAAAAATCAAAGCTTGCAGTTCTGTATTTGCACGTCCTATCCCTCTGAGCTGCAACACTGTGCAATTCTTGTTTATTTGCTCCAGAAAACTGGCAAATGGACTTCAGGGTATTGAAGTTGCATGCACAAAGTTTGTAAGGCACCAGGTTTGCCATTCCTAAAATGAAAGGGGTAGATGAGTCACATTTTCTTTGTGACATAGAGAATAGAAGTCTGTGAGAGAGATACTGCATTTGGACAGCTTTTATGTCTAACACTCAATTTTTATGTCTAACACAGTTTTGTCTAACACTCAATTGTTCCAAATGTTGTATGGTGTTAGATTTCCAGCTGCTTGTATAGGGTAATCACTAACTGCCTGTGCTGAGAAATCCACAGTCAGAGTCGCACCTAAATCACAAGAAAGCCAGTCAGCATGAATGTAAAACAAAAGTCCAGTGGTGCCATGAATACTTTCATTTCAGTATGAGCTTTTATGAGTCATTGCTCACTTCTTCAGATGCGGAAATCAAACTTAGAATCCTTCTTATGGGGCAGGTTGGGCAGGGCGGGGATTAAGATCAAAGATGAATTCTGTCATGAGTCTTTCAAGTGCAGATTCATTATGTAGGAAAAAAAATGTAAGAATGATTCTCAGGCTGAATTCGATACATATCTGAAGAAGTCAGCAGCACTGACTCGCAAAAGCTCATCTTGAAATAAACATGCTGGTCTTTAAGGTGTCACTGGGTGTTTGCTTTATTTTGCAGCAACGGACTAACACAGCTACCCCTTTGCAATCAGCATGAACATACCCATTTTTATACAGAAGGATACTCTGATTTTTGTATCCATTTCACCTAATGGGACTAGATAGGGCCACATTGGGAATTATATATATTGACAAGTAGGGGACCTGAAAGGTCTTGTGAAGTGCATCTCATTTTCTCCTCCCCCACCATGTTCTCTTTGCCATCCCTGCTCCCCTTAGCCTCCCCCTTTTCCTGCTTCCTTCTTCCCTTCCCACTCATCGTTGACTGCTCCAGTTCCCCTGGAGAAAATGGAAGCCTTGAAGGGTGGACTAGCACTTTTCTGCAAATGCTTGCACAAGATAACATACAGAGCTAGAATAAGTACATGCTATAGCAGAATTCATGCTTCATTTTATGAAAGAGGATAAGCTCTTGAGCAAATTGACATATTTGGATTTGGTTTCACTTTTCTTGTGTGGTATTCTGATTTCTTAAGTTCTTTGATTTGTTAATGTATTTTTCCCTGAGAGACTGGGCTGCTTTTTGATTGTCTCATATCTGCTTGATTTTGTAGCAGTAGCATCTTGATTTTTTAAAAAAATTATACCCCTTGCTCTCAAATAGCTATGGCTCCTTTTGTCAATTGTAAATTAACAGTTTCCCAGCTAAGCATTTCTCTTGTTAATTATCTTCTGTTTCTATTCTGTTAATGATCTTTTGCAAAGGTATCATGGAATTGTGAAGACAGTAGACTACGATTGGAAGGGAGTGGGTTTTTCCTGCATGCTTTGGCATCTTGGGACTCTCAAACTGAGAAATGCAGTAAGATGCAACAGTCTTACAGAGAGTTCTGTTCTAAATAAATTGTTCCCAATTACCCCAATACAAGTAAATGCAAATATCAGTGGGAAGATAACATTATTCAATTATATACTTGAATGGAATGGAATGGAGAGTGCCGTCAAGTCATAGCTGACCTATGGTGACCCTGGCGGGGTTTTCATGGCAAGAGACTAACAGAGGTGGTTTTCCATTGCCTGCCTCCCATGCAATTACTAACCAAGGCCAACCCTGCTTAGCTTCTGAGATCGGACGAGATCAGGCTCACCTGGGCTATTCAGGTATGGGTATATGCTTAGATAATACTCCTTTAAAAAGAAAACACATCAAAGCACAAGGAGAGTGTCATAAGATATGAACAATTGAGCTGAATTAGCTAAATAAATACATATCTGAGGCTTGCTTCTCTTTTGCATCACTGCATTTAAGATCAACAGTTGTAAGATACAGATATTTATAGTAGTGTAAAGAAAACAATGTAAAGAAAACCAGTTTGTTTCAGTGGTTTCAAGAAATGCATGGATCTGCAAATTGTGGCATCATTATAAACAGAAAAAGTTCATTGATTGTTCACACACGTAGTGTTGGATCAAACGTTTTCATGATAGGAGTAAGTTCATAGAAGTGGTGTTTTCTGCTTTCTCCTCACAAGATAGGAGTTGTGGAATATTGGGAATTGCGTGATATGATGAGGAACACTGCTGCAAGAAATTGAAACTGGCAAAATTCCCTTCCTCCTGGATACTTTCGCAAGTGGAATAAGCTCTGCAAACAAAGCAAAAAAATCATGAGGTGGAATGTGGTGGGAACAAAAAATCCTGTGGTAGGATCTCTGCCAATATCCCCTTCTTGTACAGCCTTGCCTCATTATATCCTATGCAGCTCCTGAGGAAGTCCAAACCCTCATTAGTAGCTTTTTGGCTGATAGGGTGTGGGGCCGCACTGGGAAGAAGAATTTCTTCTGCAAGCTTGCTCAGTGCAGAAAGATTAGATCCAACTCATAACTTCTCAGCCCATTTCTAAATATCTGCAATTATTTCTGATTCAGAACAGTTTGTATGCACAAATGTAATTGAATGAATGAATAAAGGAGGAGGGTTCCCTGTACCTTATTGTATGCCTTGGTGCCATGCTATTCCGTGGTGCTAAAATAAAATTAAAGTCCATTTAGCAAAGTTTCTTTTATAAGCTTTAACTTGTCACATTGAGTGCCTGCAAATAAAGAACTATGTAAACTTAATTTCCTAGAACATATGTTGTTGAATTGGTGTTAGGAAGACTTAAACATGTTAATAACATTTCATACACTGTCATTTTTAAGTAGTGAAGGATAATGATAACAAGTTGTCAAGATAATTGAATGCATGGTGAGTGTAATCTTTCATAAGACTCAAGCCAGGACTTCTCATTGCTATCCTTCTTATTGTTTAGCTTTTCATTAGTAGTTTGTAGCATGACTAGATTTCTGGGTCACTGGACATTTTTCTGTATACACATACCCTTACCCTCTCAATTTAAAAAAAAAGCCTTTTTAATGGAATGTTGAGAATGAAGTCATGTTTTTCATCTTGTTCCAATAATTAACTCTTGCTGTCATTCTCAGGAATTTCTTCACCCGAAGAAATGGGAGGAGATTGCAAGAGCAGTTAGGATAGGATGAACAAGTATTTACTAGTTTCAAATATTTTATGCTGATGTCTCTATTTAACAGTTTTTAATAGCTGATGGCTTGCCAGGCAATGTCCAATTCCTTTTGTACAGATAACTTCTAACAAAAATTTAACTACAGCAATTCCAGGGAAAACTTAAGCAATTGCATGTTTCATCTCCAGCAGCAATTTCATCCATGCATCGATTTGGTTTAGACTGAGACCATACCAAGTCAATGAATTAGAACTGTATGCCTAAATCAAGCTTAAATAGCTTTGTATACCTGTTTCAAGTTTGATTAGGGTTGCAATGGAATGCCTGTTACTCAAAACACACATCATCTTCATTAAATCCTAAATTGTTGAAACACATGGAAGTGAAAAACGTACAATGAAATCCTAAGAAGAGTTACTCCAGTTTAAGCTCATTTATATGTGTCCATCAGTATGATAGGCAGAGTCGGTAATCAAGAAGGACAGACTACAAAATGCCAGGAATGAGGAACTGGTTGGGGTCTAACCACACGGTCATAAACTGCTAAATTTGACTGTTTTCTGTAAAAGTGAATAGCAAAAATTCAATTATATACTAGAAATTACGGAGGTACATCTGGAATGGTGGATTAAACTCAAGCCTTGTGTCTGAAGAAACTGACAATTTTTGCCTCTTCCTCAGCTAGGGATGCCAGTCCTCTGCTGGGGGTGGGGGATCCCTTGCTCCCATCCTCCACCCCCTGCCCCTGCTTACCTAGCCAGCTGGAGGGGAACACAACTCCTGGGGTGCACTCCCACACTCCGCAGTGGCCCAATTTGGGCTTGAATCGGGCCAGAGCACAGGAGTGCTCCAGTGCTCCGCTGCAGCCTGATTCAGGCTGAATCGGGTCTGAATCAGCCCCAAACTGACCACTATGGACAGCAGCAGCGCTCCTATGCTCTACAGTGGCCCAATTCGGCCCCCTGCTGAGTGCAGGAGCACTCCCAGACCGGCATGTCACTTCCCAGAAGTGATGTCATCGTGCAGGCTGGGAGCGCATGCACAAAGCATGTGTGTGCTGCAGCACCAGAGAGATAACTGCCAGGTCTCCCACCTCCTGCTAGGAAGGTAAGGGGGCCTGGCAACCCCAAACTCAGCTGAGTTCAAGACTGCAGTCTTATTATTTTGCCTCACAGCACTCAGCAACAACAACTAAGAAATGAGACTTACCTTTGATTTAAAAAAGAAAAAAAATCAGAACCTTGCAAAAAAAAAATTTAAGAACTCACATGCAAGCATTTGTTTTCCTAACTACTATGTGGTGGAATTATTATTTGACTTTGTAATGATAATACTGACTGGATATAGGAATTTCTGCTGGAAAGCATTGCTACACTGCATACAAACAATTAAAACCAAATTAAAATACATATGCAATATAGTAAAATACACATATGTAAAATCAACAGGCAATGGGATGAGCAGCATCACCTTCAGAAACCTACCCTCAAGATAGGATGGGAACCATCTCAAAACAGTGCCTCCCAGTCATAGCCCAAAAAGGGGGTCCAGAAGAATACCCGTGGTCAATGGTGAGGAAAGCTGCTGATAGATCCAGGAGAAGCAACAGTGTTGCACTCCCTTTGACCATCTCCCAATGCAAGTCATCCACCAGGATGACCAAGGGTGTTTCAGTCTTATAACTAGACCTGAAATCAGACTAGAAAGGATCTAAACAATCTGCTTTATCCGGAAATGCTTGAAGTTGTCCAGCCACCTTCCTTTCAATCACCTTGCTCTAGAATAAAACATATGAGACTGGTCAATAATTACTGACATCTCCTGGGTCCAGGGTAGATATACTTAGTAGTGGATGCATGATGACCTGTTTCAAACTTAATAATGAGCTCACGAACTGAACTGTGGCAGTCTCTTCTCTTAAGGGAAAGGTTTTATCTACATATACAACAATGTAGAATTTCAGGATACAGTTTACATTTCAGTTCCCTAAAGATTAGTGAGGATGAATTTATCACTGTAGTCTGGCTCATCGCAAAGACCAGGTTTTTTAAAAAGAGATTTGCAGTATCTAGTTATCTGCAACATTTGTAATTTATGCACACACAAAAAACCTCCAAAACATTTCTTTCAGAACTATCAGTACAATAGCTCTCCATAGCTATTTAAGCTATTTAAGCTGTGCAAACTGGAACAAGAAAATATATTAACATCAGGGCAGCTCTTGTTATGGGGAGATCACAAAGAAGGTGCCCAAGTAAGTGATTACCAGTATTTAATGGGGTAGGTAAAGATAGTCCCCTGTGCAAGCACCGAGTCATTACTGACCCATGGGGGGACATCGCATCACGATGTTTTCTTGGCAGACTTTTTGTTACGGAGTGGTTTTCCATTGCCTTCCCCAGTCATCTACACTTTACCTCCAGGAAACTGGGTACTAATTTTACCAACCTCAGAAGGATGGAAGGCTGAGTCAACCTTGAGCTGTTTGAACCCAGGTTCCGACAGGATCGAACTCAGGTCATGAGCAGAGTTTGAGCTGCAGTACTGCAGCTTACCACTTTGTGCCATGGGGCTCCTGGATAAGATTAGGAATAGGATTAATGGGTAGGTTTAGGCATATCAGCAATGCAAATTAAATCACTAGAGAGAGATTCTGAAAGAACTTTTCATTCTAATAGCACAATCGTATGTTGTGGTCTGTAGAACAGCATAGGGTCTAAAAAGGCTAAACTACATTCCCATCTCCATATTTGTTGAATTCTAGAAGTGGGAGATGCCCCCACTGTTGTTGCCCTTATGTGACTACCAATTTCCCAACATTAGAGCTAATATCTTTTGGAGGGTCACAGTGGAAGAGGAAAGGGTCTTGGGGTCTTTGTTTCAGTGTAGTCCATCCTAAAGACTACCAGATGCTTACATGGCTTTGTCAGGAGCTATGAAAAGGTTTCTTTTCTGTATGAAAACAAGATGAACGGTCCTGTCTAGTTTGTCTGACATTGGAAACTAGTCTGGCTGTTACACTACAAGCAGAGATATCCCACAATACAACTGGACTTTCCATGGTGGCTGTCATTGAAAGAGCTTGTAAATAGACATGGGCACGAACCAAAAAAACCCCGAACCACATGGTTCATGGTTCATAGCATTCCACAGAACCTCGAACACCGAACTTCCAACCTTTTCCCAGTTTGGGAATTGGTTTGTGGTTCATGACATTTCAGCTGCTGCAGCTGATGCGGGGCATTTGAAACAGACAACCCTTTTCTTCTGCTGCCCAGGCAGCAGGAGAAAGGGGCTGTCAGTTTCACAGACCCTGTGCTGGGTTCAGCCGATGGGCAGCAGGAGCGGCAGGAGAAAGGGACTGTCAGTTTCACAGCCCCCATACTGAGGTCAGCTGCGGGGGTCTGTGAAACTGACAACCTCTTTTCCTGCTGCTCGGGCTGTCAGTTTCACAAACCCTGCACTGGAACCGGTGCAGGGTCTGTAAAACTGACAGCCCGGGCAGCAGGAGAAAGAGGCTGTCAGTTTCACAGACCCTGTGCCGGTTCCAGCATGGAGTCTGTGATACTGACAGCCCGGGCAGCAGAAAAAGAGGCTGTCAGTTTCACCAACCCCATGCTGGTTTCAGCCCATTGCCCAGAGCAGCAGGAGAAAGGGGCGGTCAGTTTCACAGACCCCATGCTGGGTTCAGCCAATCGGCTGAAACCGGTGAGGGGTCTGTGAAACTCTGAAACGGCCATGGAATGGCTGGAAACATTCGTTAGTTCTGGAAAAACGCGGTCCCATGGAACATGTTTTTCGCTTCAAATGAACTGGCCGTTCCATATGGAATTTTGTTCTGAGGTTCGTTTCATGCCCATCTCTACTTGTAAATAATAATTCTGCAATTCCGTTTCATAAAGACTGTTTGCTGTTTTCCAGTGTTGCATTTTGTAATGTTTCTTGCATATTTATCTTAAAATAAATTATTGAGAAAAATGTCAGATTAATATTTATTATTGTTTCAGTCAACATTTTTGGCAAGAATACATTTTTCTTGTATTCTTTGATCACAGCTGAAATAAAGTAACAAATAGAATTTGAGCTCATCATACTGGTATGTTTTGATGGATGAATGTACAATGGTGCAAAGGTCTAACTAAAACTGAATAACATTAGTGCCATTATGTCATCTTGTTTGCTGCAGAAGATACATTTTTTAAAAAAACTTCTTTTGGAAACTATTTATTTTCCTTTCCTTATTTTGCAATAATTTCTCATAGTATTTTTTAAAAAAAATAGACAACGCTTAATTATTCTTGCATCATAGCACTGGATATTCAAGTTCTTTGAACATTTCTTAAGATGGCTATGGGCAAACAGAGCTTACAGATAATGTTCAGATATTGAAATTTGTGGGACAAAAGATGAGTGTCATGGATTGAATTCATAGGAAAATCATTAGAAAATCTGGAAGAATGTATTTTACTCTGGCTTCTGTTTCCTCGAGCAGCCTGCTGTTTTCTCTGACATCCTCTCTGGTTCTTGGAAAAGACTCACAAACCACAGAGCAAGGAAGGACGACTTCACCACCTCCTCCCACAGCCAACCACCTGTTAGAAACATAGGAACATAGAGCTGGAAGGGACCCCCTGTGTAGTGGCACGGAAAGGGACATTTAAACCCCGGGCCCTTTCCATGCTCCAACGGTAGGGCTGCCAGCTTAAGCCATGCTCCGAGCAACGGGGAAATGTCAATTTAAACTGGGACCGGGCTTAGCTGGCTGACCAGGAGCTCCCGGCTGGCCAATCAAGCCCCACTCACAGTTTAAATGGCCATTTCCCTGCTGTGGGTGGAGCTTGGCTGGGCAGCCGGGAGCTCCTAGCTGGTCAGCCAAGCCCAGCTTTTTAAATGATCAGCTGCTTGTCGGGGGATCTCCCCGACAAGCAGCTGATCCGGGGGTTTAAATGCCCCTTTCTGTGCCACTTCACAGCGGTATGGAAACAAGCATTTAAACTCCCACTGGCTTGGATCAGCTGCTTGTTAGGGAGATCCCCGACAAGCTGGATCCATGGGTTTAAATGTCTCTTTCCGTGCTGCTGCGAAGTGGCACGGAAAGGGGCGTTTAAACTCAACGAACCATGAACTGGTTTGTGAACTGGGGCAAGTTCATGGAAATTCGTGGTTCATGGTTCGTTTCCCCCCCAGTTTGTGCCCACCTCTACTCCAGAGATAATGTTCAGAGCAAACAGCACACTGCTTGGGAAGCGGAAGGCAGAGAAAGGCATAGTTCTACCCTCTCAATCCATGAGTCTTTCTGCTGGAGTAGAATATTTTGGCTAGAAAGGCTTTAAAACATTGAAGAATTGCAATAAATAGGAATGAATATATAGAAGATTCCCACTAGACCAAAAATCTTATACTCTAGGTTGTTTGCTTTCCCAGTTCATCTTTTCAAAGGCGGTAATCCATTATCCCAAATGGACTTCTTTAGGCAGATCATTTTCTGCTGTTCAGTGTCTCTCTTGATCATGGTCTCTTAAGTATTTCTGTGTATGCCCATGACCAGGTATGTCAAAGTGCTTGAGGTTGTGCAACATACTAACTTTAATAAAAGTTTTCCTTCCAGTGAAGAAAGGTAGCTTCTTCTTAGTTCTAGTGCAGAGATTAAAATTCCCCCTAGCAAGTAACTGTTGTCCTTCAGCGATAGCACATGTGCCTCCCCAAATGCTGCCTTTTCCAGGGACCTGGTGGAGGCTTACTTGCAGGCTAGCAAGGCTGGGCACAGCCAGTGTTCTGTTTAACTCTGAGAAATAATGCTGTAGTGGTCCCACTGTATTATTTGTTCCAGCTGGCTTTGCAGGTAGTCTCTGTTTTTCTTTCCAGCATAAGAAGAAGGGGTGTGGAGGACTGGGCAGTGAGAAAAAAGAGAAAGGGAGCAAATTGTTAGGAGGTAGGCAAAAGGCAGCAGGTCCCTGATTGCAAGTCTTTGTTGGTATTTTGGAAGTAAAACAGACATTGAGGAATGTTAGTAATTTGAGGAATGCTCATGTTAAGAAATAGGCTAATTACCACTTGAAAGGTAGTAAGATTTTGCACATCCTGCTCTTACAAGGGACTTGTACTTCCATTGTTCAACTTGTTAGCTTTAAGGCAAAGCATCTAGTAACCTGGAACAAAAAGAATTTGTAAAACCATTGGGTTTTTAGACTATTTAGACATGAATAAGTTTGCAGAAAGACCATACTAGAAGGCTTTTGTTATGTTCAGAGTAAAGCAGGTTCCTTTACTTAGGGTCAAGTATGACAACTTTTACTAATTGAAGGAAGCTTTTACAAAATTTATTTCTGAATATGAGCCAGGCCAAAAGTTTAGGAGCCACACGAGGTTTTTCAGCATTTACAGTTGTGTATTTTAATAACAAATATCACACTTTCTTTTCCTTAGTACAAAATCTGTTTTTTCTATGTTCAGCTATCATTTTTCTACCTCAGATGTTAAAACCTAAAAAGCACATGCTAAGATAAGATGTAGTAATTTGCATCTTTCTCTGTAATATTTATTTACTTCATCTGTGCCTCACCTTTCTTCCCAAAGGAGACCTAAGGCAGTTTACTTCATTATTCTCTTCTCCGTTTTTTCTTCACAATAACCCTGTGAGATTGGTTACATTGAGACAGAGTGACTGGCTCAAGGTTGGGTATATTTGCACTTCTGCTTGAAGAAAACTGTTTCTTGTATACCTGTTTGTAGACCATTTCTATACCTTTCCTTTTTTCCTACCTTTTTTTTGTTTTATTTAAAAAGAAAAGGTATGAATAACAATAGAAAGTGCACAAGAACTTATATAAGCACTGCATTTGAATTAGATTTAAACTAACAAAAATATATTCACAGTATATAACAACACAACTAAATTATATTATAGATCTCTTCCTCGCTCCTTAGTTACTTATACTCAGACTTTAATGTCAGTGATTTTAATTGGTCATCTTTTTTGTATTTTATCTCGATAATATAATTACCTTAATTTATCTTAGTTTTAACCTAAATAATTGAAGAAATCTTTCAATTTTTTTCCAGAATTCCGATACTGGTCTGTTGTGCACATAGGAAGTTAATTCATACATCTTGTCTGTCCAGTCAGGCATGTCAGGGCACGAATCTGTTTTCCATTTTGCTGCACAATAGTACTCTCGTGGCTGTTACTATATATCGATAAAGATCTCCCTGTTCTTTTGTAACATTATTTGGTAAAATAATTAATAGCATATTTTTGGGATTCAGCTCAGACCTGAGCCTAAGAATCTTCTGTATCTCTTTATGTTTCTTTATCCAATATCTTCATGCTTCCTTGCATGTCCCACCACATGTGATAAAATATTGCATCCATACATTGACATTTCCAACACTGTCCACTATAGTCCTTAGTTCTCACGATATCTTTGGGCACAGTATACTATCTAAAGAACATTTTGTACCAGTTCTCTCTTAACAATTGGCAATCTGTAAATTTAATATCTTTGGTCCATAGATCTTCCCATTGATTCAGGGAGATAGTTTCTCTGAAGTTTCTCATTCATTTTAACATACAGTTTTTAACTTGTTCCCTTTCTGTGTGGTGTTGCAGTAGAATTTTATAAATTTTTCCTAGTAAATGCTTCAAGTCACCACTTATTAGTAATTCGAACTCTGTATTTTCCTTTAATCTGCAACCTTCTTTGAGAGTTTGTTCTTTGAACTTAGATACTATTTAATGATACATCAGCCATGGAATGTTTTTCCTTTGAGCTTGGATTTCTTGCCAAGTTTTCATATTACCTTGCTTATTTGTCATCAGGGCTCATTTGGAGGGGGAACGTGCTGGAACGGCATTCCTGTAGCTCTGAAAAGAGGTCACGTGGGTTTTGGCCCCACCCATGTGATTCCTTTTCCTCCCCGCTGCCCATGTCTTTAGAAGCAGGCAGCGGCAGAGGCAGCAGCAGCTGTAGCACCACTACCGCCACCCCATCACCACCTCCTGTATTCCTTGGTAGGAACCCGGGGGGGCTGCATGGGGGGTGGCGGCCACATGGCCTGTGGGTGTTGCCTTCTGACATACTTCCGGTGATGTCAGGGTGTGTGACATATGCTAATGAGATATGCTGATGAGTTATGCTAATGAGTTCCTGCAGGTTTTTTTCTATGAAATGACCCATCTGTCATAAATTCATAGCTGAACTGATCAATTCTATTTCTGGTGGTGGCATCATAATAAGCGTTTATTGGTGACATCAGTGGCGAGATTGGTCGGCTCAATCTATTTCTGCATTGAAACCATATTTTGAGTAGTCTGTCTCTTAGTAGATCTCTTAGTATTTTGAATTAATTTTACTGATTTCTTAAGACATAAATAGTTATGAATCCCTCTTTAGCATCAGTTGTCTCCAATTTGATGTGTCTTCTTCTACTCGGATTTATAATACAATTGGTTATCCACACCAATGCACTGCCTGGCAGTACAGTATAATATTCGGTATTGCCAATCCTCCTCATTTTTTTCCATCCTGTAATACTTTAAATCTTATTCTTTTCATGAGTTTAGATAGTTTAAAGTGATAATGACAAGTTATGTCTATGTGAATTGGGTATGTTCAAGTGTACAGTTCATATTTTGTTGGTGTTTGTATGGCTTATGGCTTCGGCCGGAAAAGCAATAAACATATTATTATTATTATTAAACCTTATTCTTGGTTTCTTCCTTTTCCATATAAAATCATTTATTACTTTCTGCCACTTATTTAGAATCTTTTGATCTATGTGAATTGGCACCATTTGAAACAAACAGTTCAATTTGGTAGGATATTCATTTTAACAGCAGAAATTCTTCCTAACCATGATTCAATTTTTCCCATCTTTGCAAATCTTCAGTAATGCTTGTCCACGTTTTTTGATAATTGGCCTTCTATAGGGTCTCATTTTGTGCCGATACATTTATTTCTAATTATTAATAGCACAGTCCATTATTTTTCCAATCTCTTGTTCTTCTGCTGTTGCTGAAAGAA
Source organism: Eublepharis macularius (assembly GCF_028583425.1). NCBI lineage: Eukaryota > Metazoa > Chordata > Lepidosauria > Squamata > Eublepharidae > Eublepharis > Eublepharis macularius. The sequence continues at coordinate 57,061,132 of NC_072798.1, forward strand.
ACATTATCTTTGTTTTCTTTTTATTCAATTTATATCCCGAGTGCTGTCCAAATTTTAATATTTGTTCCATTACATAGATCAGAGAATTGTTTGGATTTGTCACTGATATAACCACATCATCTGTATAGCTTTCATTTTATATATCTCTTTCCCCTCCTTTATTCCTTTGAATCTGCAGTCTTGCCTGATTCTCACCACCAGAATTTCCAAAGTAATAATAAACAGTAATGGTGATATTGGGCACTGCAGTCATATTCCTTTTGTTATTTCAATTTTCTCCATAAATGAACCATTAACTAGGATTGTGGCTTACTGGTTAGTATAAATACTTTGCATCCAATTCTAAAACTCAGTCCTACAGTTCATTCCTTGCAAAGCTTTCATAAGAAATTTCCAAGACACATTATCAAATGCCTTTTCAGCATCCAGAAACTTAAATGTAGTTTCCCCCCACCCCCTCCTTCTTATTAAATTGCATTGAGGAGATATCTAATGTTATCTTCCATGTATCTCTTTGGGACAAATCCTATTTAGTCTTCATAAATTACACCTTCTTATTCTTTCCACCATTATTGTTGTAAGTACCTTATAATCCACATTCAATAAAGAAATGGGTCTATATTGTTGTGGTAATAATAGACCATTCCCCTCTTTATGTATTAAAGTTATATTTGCCTCTTGCCATGTCTGTGGTAGGTTCTTCCTGTCTTGTATCTCCTTCATCACTTTTTGCAGGGGTATAGCTACTATATCTTCAAAACATTTATAATAGGCAGCCGTCAATCTATCTGGACCTGAAACTTTTGCTGCCTTTAATTTTTTGATAAGTCGAAATAGGGAGCTGCTCGACTTCCGGTTTGGGATTCATGGAGGTCTAACGCAGCTCAAAGAGCTGGGCTGTCCGTGCCGTTGTTTGTGGAGGCTGGAGGGGCGCAAACTGCCTGCAGCCCCCTGTTCCCAGGCGGGGAACAGGCAAGCACGCTCAAGAACCTGAGGGCGCGTTGATCCCAGGTGTGAGGGGGGTTCTACACAACGAGCCCCCTTCCACCCTTGAGGTCCCACCTGAAGAAAGGTTTGCTAAAATCTCTGCAGCGGCTCTGGAGTCAGTTTCTGACATAAGACCTCCATGCCCAAGCTTCAGTAAACCAGGAAGGGAAGTGGAATTGATCGGATAATTGAAGCAGCAATTACAACCCAAGAGAAACATCTAAGAAGGTAAAGATTGCTATCTCTCAGTACGGGACAGATTATAAAAAGGAGTAAAGAGATAAAGACGATTTAAAAACTGCAAGGGACTTGTTACATACAGGAGAGAACTCCAGCAAGTTAAATTTTTTAAAAAGTGACATTATAAAGAGAAATAAACGCAGAAAACTGATTATTGTTTACATAACGGTGGCTAAGAGGAGATAACGAACTGCGAGAAAGTTTTAACATCGCGAGAACTGCCATGAAGAAAGGAGGAACAGGAAGTGCGTCAAAATCATAGAGAGACCAGTGAGAAGTGGTCTGCCAAAAGCGGAAGTAGAAAGTCGCCATCTTGAAGAAGGGCAAAGCTGTGGCTTCAAAGAAAACAGAAGTAGGCCATCTTGGATTAGGGTAAGGGCGATTACTTCAATATAAAACCATAGAGAAAAGACGCCCGAAATTTTGGACCGCGCAAGCATTAACTTTTAAAAAATAAGCTGAATCGGGACATTTAAAATTAACAGAAAGGAGCAAATTAGCGCCACGGAGTTGAGGAAAAGAGCGGACTCGTGGGAGCGAAGTAGATCTAGCCCCACAATGTCAAAGAAGGAATGGCAAACTGCGCTGGAAAATTTGGACAAAAAAGTTTCAGAAGGAAATAAAGAGCTTAAAGAAATGATGCAAGAGAAATTCAAAGATTTTAAAGAGGCACTCAAATCGGAGATGGCAGAACTCACAAAGAAAATTGATCAAGTACAGAACGAACTGCAAGCTACATGGCAGAGAGTAAATGTAGTAGAGAATACAGTGGACACCTTAGTAGACGTGCAGAGAACAGAGATGAGAGGAATGAAGGGAAGAATGGCCGTAGCTGAATGTAAACAAATGGAAAAACAACTTAGAATGCGCGGAATTCCGGAGATTACAGAAAAATCAGCCCAAGAACAGATTTCAGAAATTTTGGCAGGCTACCTGGGAAGAGAGGAAGAGGAGATTGCAGCTCTCCTGGACGTGGCATACAGAATTAATTCAAAATTTGCAGCACAGAGGAAGTTACCAAGAGATATGATTGTGCAATTTATGACTAGAAGTATAAGAGAGACAATTGTAAGTAAACAATTCCAAGAACCACTAGAAGTCGATGGGAAGGTGGTGAGAATCATGAAAGAATTGCCCAGATCGGTGTTGGTGGAGCGGAAAAAATACAGAGAGCTGGTCCAAATGTTAAAGGACTTGAAAATTAGATATAGATGGGAAATACCGGAAGGACTGGCATTTGAATTTGGTGGAACAAGGAGGAACATTAGATCTGGCCATGAGATGGAAGTTTTTATTAGGGACAATGAAAAGGACTTACCAAAAAGTACAAGAATGTAACCATGGAGTGTAAAATTATATCTTGGAATGTAAATGGACTAAATTCACCTTGTAAACATAAGGCTAATTTCCATTGGCTTCTAAAACAAAAATGTTATATAGTATGCTTGCAAGAGACACATATTAGAAAACAGGACTTAAAGTATTTAAAGTTGGCAAAACTGGGAAATGAATTTGCAGCTGCCTCCAAAAAGAAGAAGAGAGGAGTTGCACTGTACATAAAGGAGGAGCTGCAGCCAAAACTAGTTTTAAGCGATGTAGAAGCCAGATATCTAGCGGTGGAAATAATTTGGAACTCAAAAAAGATTTTGGTGATTGGAATTTATGCACCGAATGGCGAAAAAGAAAACTTTTGTAAGGACTTGCAAGGACAACTAGACGAGTTGACTTATGACCAAATAATTATGGCGGGCGACTTTAATGGAGTTACAAGCTTGGAAGAAGACAATAAATCTAAAATTGCACAGAAAAAAAGAGGACTTTTGCCAAAGTCATTTTTTGCGATCAAAGAGCAAGAAAGTCTGGAGGATGTATGGAGGAGACAAAATCCTAAAAATAGACAATATACTTTTTACTCTGCAAGACATTTTACATTATCAAGAATTGATATGATCTGGGCTTCCAAAGAACTGACGTTGTGGACTAGAGATGTGGAGATTATGCCTAAGGTAAGCTCAGATCATAACCCAATTATGTGGAGATTCAGAAAAAATATTTAAAAAAAAGGATGGAGGATAAATGAAGACTTGCTGCAGATAGAAGACAATATGGCGTTGCTGCGAAAGGAAACCAAGTTCTTTATACAATACAACATAAATAAGGATGTGTCAACTCACAAGGTATGGGACACTTATAAAGCGGTAATTAGAGGAATACTGATGGACTTAAATGGAAGAGATAGAAGGAGAAAAGAAGAAAAAAGAAAGGAAATAATGGAAAAAATTAAAGCCAAAGAGATGCAACTTAAGAAAAGACCAGGGAAGAAGCGAATATATCAGGATATAAAAATATTGCAGGAGCAATTGACAGCAATGAACAACAAAGAATTGGAGTGGAATTTGAAAAAAATGAATAAAAAAACATTTGAAGGTGCAAATAAACCTGGCAAATACCTAGCTTGGCAATTGAAAAAGAAAAAAGAGAAGAAAACTATAATTAAAATCCGAGAGGAAGATAGAATATTATTGGACAAAACAGCCATCAGTAAAGCCTTTTATAAATTTTATGCAAAACTGTTCCAGAAAAAAGATGTGAACAGGGGTTCAATAGAGGAATACCTGGAGAAAATGAAACTACCAACGATGTTGGAGGAATGGAAAGAAAAATTAAACAGAGAAGTGACAGAGGAAGAAATAAAAGAGGCCATCTAATCAACGAAATTGGGGAAAGTACCAGGACCGGATGGACTAACAGCAAAGTTCTATAAAGTGATGGCTAACGAACTGGCACCTTTTTTGAGAGAGGCAATGAATGAAACTATGCAAGGCCAAAAAATTCCTGATTCATGGAACGAAGCTAACATATCACTGATTCCGAAAGATGGACTGGACTTGACCAATGTTAAGAATTATAGTCCAATTTCGTTATTGAACAATGACTATAAAATATTTGCAAAAGTTTTGGCAGAAAGAATAAAAGGATGGCTGGTGGAATTCATTGCAGAAGAACCGGCAGGATTTTTACCTAATAGACAAATCAAAGACAATTTAAGGATAGTAATAAATGCTATTGAATATTATGACAAGCATTGTGATAGGGAAGTTGGTTTCTTTTTCGTGGACGCAGAAAAAGCATTTGACAATCTGAACTGGGACTTTATGTTTGCCACTATGGAAAAGCTGCAAATGGGAGAAAGGTTCATACAAGCGGTTAGAGAAATTTACAGAGACCAAAGTGCAGCGATTGTAGTGAACGAGGACTTAACTAAAAAATTGAAAATAAGCAAAGGAACAAGACAGAGTTGCCCTCTGTCTCCATTGTTGTTCATTCTGGTTTTGGAAATATTGATAGTTCAAATACGAGAGGATGATACAATCTGAGGTATAAAAATAAAGGAATTTTCCTACAAGGTCAGAGCATTTGCAGATGACATAATGTTAATAATAGAAGATCCAATCGAAAACATGCCAAAGGTAATAGAGAAAATAAAGCAATTTGGAGATCTAGCTGGATTTTATGTGAATAAAAAGAAGTCAAAAATACTATGCAAGAATATGACTAAACAGAAGCAACAAGAACTAATGGTGACAACGGACTGTGAAGTAACTAACAAAGTAAAGTATCTGGGTATCGAACTGACTGCGAAAAATATAGATTTATTCAAAAACAACTATGAGAAACTGTGGATACAAATAGAGAGAGACTTGATAAAATGGAATAAATTGAATTTATCATGGTTGGGAAGAATAGCAGTAGTAAAGATGAATGTTTTACCACGAGTGATGTTCTTGTTGCAAACAATTCCAATTATTCAAGACTCAAAACAGTTTGATAAGTGGCAAAGGAAAATTTCAGACTTTGTGTGGGCAGGCAAGAAACCATGCGTGAAAATGAAAGTATTACAGGATGCGAAGGAAAGAGGTAGCTTCCAACTGCCCAATATAAGACTTTATTATGAAGCAATATGTTTGGTATGGTTAAAAGATTGGATAATGTTAAAAAATCGTAAATTGCTGGCCTTGGAGGGACATAAAAAATTATTTGGAGGGCATGCATACATGTAGTATGATAAAGTAAAAGCGGACTCGATGTTTTTGCACCATTACATTCGGAGAAGCCTCTTCACAGTCTGGAAAAAATATAAGGTTTACATGGAAGATGGAATTCCTTCATGGGTGGTTCCGTATGAAGTAATAGATCCGAGAACTGTCAATAATGAGCAGCAACATCTAACCTACAAGGAGATAACACAAGTACAACATTCAATATTAAGAATAAAAACAGAAGAAGAGTTGTCTCCTTGTTATGGATGGTTTCAATATAGACAGATCAGAGATCTTTATAATTCGGACGGCTTAAAAGGAGGTATAAGAATGGAAAATTCTGAACTAGAAGAAGTGATGTTACAAGAAGGCAAGAAAGAAATATCTAAGATTTATAAATTACTTCTGAAATGGCATACGGAGGATGAAACAGTTAAAATCCAGATGATGAAGTGGGCAATAAACTTTCATAAAGAAATAACAATGGAGGCGTGGGAACACCTGTGGAAAAATACATTGAAGATTTCAACTCGTACGAATATTAAAGAGAATGTATACAAAATGATCTACAGATGGTACTTAACACCAAAGAAAATTGCGCTAGGGAATACGAATAAGTCAGACAAATGCTGGAAATGTAAAAAGCATGAAGGATCACTGTATCATATGTGGTGGACTTGTGAAGTAGCTAAGCAATATTGGGGAGATATAATTGAAGTAATTAATGAGATTTTACAAATTCAAATAAATAAGAACCCTGAATTGTTGCTACTGAACTTGGGGATGGAAGCTGTTCCAATGCAGCATAGAACATTGCTATTTTACATGACTACAGCGGCAAGACTTTTGTATGCGCAGAAGTGGAAAGTACAAGAAATACCAACCATAGAAGACTGGATTTACAAATTGCTGTACATGGCAGAAATGGACAAAATGACAAGGAAGCTTAAAGATCTTGACCTAGGACAATATATTGCTGATTGGGGGAAATTGAAACAATATTTAGAGAAAAAATGGGATGTGAAAGGAGAATTGTGGCAGTTTGAGAATTTCTAAAGGGCAGTGATGTAAATGGAGGAGAGAAGTGACTTTACCATTAAGGGGGACATTTAACTACAACAATCTAAGCTAATATTACGATTAAGAAAATTTGATTTAGATTATATAGTTTAACAAAGGAAAAGTAAAATGGATACATCAGAAAATTTATACTATACACTATATATATTATGATGTATGGTGTTAGTATATTACACTGTATACTATATTGGGATGTTATATTATAATGCATGCTATGTTATATTGTAGGGAATAGTATACAACAAATACTATATTGATAGTATATTTGATAGAGAATATGCATAAAAGAACTAGAACATGTTTAGAGTTAGAGATATTACAATCTGTGTGTGGCAGATAAATATATGTTATGCTATATTACAATGCATGCTATGTTATGTTGCATGGTATAGTATACTGCAAATACTATATTGATAGTATATTTGACAGAGTATATATTTGATAGTATATTTGACAGAGTATAAAAGAATTAGAATATGCTTAGAGTAAGAGATATTATGATCTATGTGTTGCAGAAAAATATAAGTGAAATAGTATTAAGTAACAAAAGGGGGTAAGGGTTGGAAAGCTGTTGGAAGTCAATAGGGAGGGAGGAGGAAAAGGGTGGGGAACAGAACTAATTAGATATGAAGGGAATGTATGTATCAAATTTGAAAATTCAAACTCACCAATAAATTAAAAAAAAAAAAGAAATAGGGAGCTGCTCCAGGGGCACACTATGGGCTAGAAAAAACAGAAAACCCCCGGAGTATACAATCACCAAATATAAACAATAGTTTATATATTTTTAAAGTGCTAATGTGCTCAATAAAGTCAATTCCAAATACAAATATATAACAGCACTTCATATATAACATTAACCAATGGTGGTACAACAAACAGGTACAAAAAGTACAAGAATTCAACAAATTCAATAAGTACAATTTACAAAGTTAAACTGCTTGGAAAATGTCCCTCATGGAGCAGAATTTTGCAGCAATAATATAGATTCAAATTGGTAAAACCCTCCTTCTGAGTAATTCATGCCACCTATGGGTTTCACCGGCATGTAAGGAGTCCAGTCCCCTTTTGTACAATTGGCTTCTTCACAGGCAAAACATAATGAGCGTTACAAGCAGTATCATTCCTCCATTTCAGTTTGTTCTAGACAAACTTTCTGTTTTTAATTTTTTGATGGCAAAGTTAATCTCTTGTATGGTTATTACTTGATTTAGAATATTTCTGAGCTCAGTCATAAACTCTTTGATTGGTGTCTCTAGCAAATATTTCTCCATCTCTTCTTCCTCTACAACTCTTCTTTGTAAAGATTAGAGAAGAAAGTTCTAGTTTGATCCTTTAGTTCTTGCTCTTTATAGATCACTTGATTCTTTCCTAATGCCAGGTATCCTTTTTTCCTTTCTCTTTTCTCATACAGTACGCCAAGTATCTTCTAGGTTTGTTTGCAGCTTCGAAACGTCTTTGTTTTAAATATTTCATTTTCTTCTTAGTTTCTTCTACGTCCAGTAAATCCAGTTGATTCTTTAAGTGCTTGATTTCTATCTCTTGTTATTTTCTTTACTTGTTCTTCAGTTTGTGTACTTGTTCTTCTGTTTTTGGATTAGATTGTCCATAACTTTGGATTAGATTGTTCATAACCTTTCTTTTTTCTTTCTGGACGCTATTGCTAACAAGATCCCTCTTATATCGGCTTTACTGGCTTCCCATATGGTTACTGAATTAACATACATTGTAGTATTTATCCGGAAATAATCTGTCAATTCTTTCCTACATTTTTGTAATACAGCCTCCTTTTTTTCTTGACACAGTCAGTACTCAGGCAGATGACAACAATGAATAAATGCAAAATATTAATATTGAAATTAAAATCCAGTTAAATACAAGTATTTAAAAAAATGTTTATGACTAGCCCATTCAAGCCACACCATAAGTATTTAGTTTAGATTATGATGAATGTAGCTCCAGCACTCCACAGGGGAAGGAGGCTGGTTAAAATGGTCCCACTTGGGTAAAATGGTTCCCATTGCATTCTCTGGAGTTTATTAGGATTCTAAATACTCTGCATAGGCTGCAGTGGAAGTTTGGAAAATGAAATTCCTAGAAACTATCACTAAGGCTTCCCCTCATCAACCTCTCCCACCCTTGGGTCAGAACTCAGCCCCTTGAAGCTGGATGACCTGACAGGGCAAGCAGATGTCTAGAGTGATGCTGGCAGAAAACTTGTGCTGAATCCAACAAAGTCTGCTATAGAGCTCATTTGAAGACTTACAAAGCAATGATAGGAGCAAAGAAACATTTATTTCTCTACCATTGTTGCATCAGGTAGTTCATGACGATCCCAACTGTTTTAAGATATCTTGGCATCTGTGCCAAGGATATAGTCAAAGAACAGGAAATCAGAAACAGTTGAGATGCTTTTGTAAAGTGTTTTTGCTGATAAAAACTCTGGTATACATTCTGAGTTGGATGTGAGCTATAACATAACTCAAGCAGAAGGTATGTCATTTTTTCGCAGTTACCATGGTGGATGTTAACAGGATCTTGCGATCTAGGAAAGCCACCACTTGTACTCTGGAACCCTGCCCATCTTGGCTGCTGAAATTATGTAAGGATCACATCAATGAGCCTTTGATGTCCATCCTAAATCACTGACTCAAGGTGTCTTTTGTTGGGAAAAGGGTTAAAAATAGTTTAAACTCAAGAATTGCAATTGATCTTGAATCAATAGAGATTCAGATGCTTTGTTTGCTTTTAAGAAAAGTTTACTTCTAAAGGAAAAGGGTGCACAGAGTTGCTACAAAACAAAAAAATCTATCCCCTACATCTTGACAATACAAAGTACAAACTTAGATTGAGATACCTTGCCTGCTATAGTGATCTTCTTCTTGGCCCTAGAAAAGAAATCACCTGATCAATTGACCAATAGCAGTTTAAAAACACATCTTAGTTTCCCTGGGGTTTGAGTTAGATTAGGCTATTGGCTTTCTGCCAGGTTTCCCTTCCAGGTCAGTACAAACAAGAGCACACTATGTAAACACAATAACTCCATAATGGCTGAATGTCAGGCCCTGCAGCCTATATTCCAACATCTTTCCCCAGCAATTCAAAAAAGTAGTCACCCACTATTTAAAAAGCTATCCCTAAAAAAAAAATGTTGTGGCCAGTTATCATCCTGTCTTTAATTTGGCCTTTCTGGGCAAGGTGATTGAGATAGCATTGGCGGACCAACTTCAGGTGTTTTTGGATAGTTCTTCTGCTCTGGATACTTTTCAGTCTGGTTTCAGCCAGGCTATAGAATGGAGACAGCACTGGAAGCATTGGTTGATAATTGCCATCTGAGTGGAGAAAAAGGCCACGAGTCTTTGTTACTCCTTACTATATTTATCTGCAGAGTGGATCATGTCATCTTACTGAGGCATTTTGGGGCAGAAATAAATATTGGAGATGTACTTTGAACTGGTTTAAATAATTCCTTATGGACTAGTTTTAATGAGTTGCTATCAGAGACTGAGGCTATTGTACTTTAGTCATATCCTGAGAAGACAAGATTCTCTGGAAAAGTCAATAATGCTAGGAAAAGTGGAAGGCAGTAGAAAAAGAGGAAGACGATGGCTTGACGAGATGGCTTGACTCAATAAAAGAAGCCAAGTCCTCCAGTTTGCAGGATCTGAGCAAGTCTGTTGATGAGATGTTTTGGAGGTCTTTCATTCATAGGGTTGCCATAAGTCGGAGGTGACTTGATGGCATATAACACATCAGAGACCAGTTGTCTTCAGTGTGGGACTTGTCCTGTTTGCTTGTGCCTTTTGTACAAAGGAGATTTTTAATTGCCTGAAAACTTTATCCTGGTAGATGCGAAGGGGGAGAATTTGTGATGGAAATAAATGAAAAAGCTGCTTTCACAAACCTTGGGTAATGCATTTCCAGTGCACTTTTTTGCAAGTGGATTTTCCTGTTTCATACAGGAAAATCCAGTTGCAAATGGTTGCTAAAGTGCACTGAAAGTTCACTATCCCACACATGTGTACCTAAGAATCTTTAAAACTAAAAGAAATTGAAATGTGTGCATCTCAACTATTTTGTAGTGCTGAAATATCTCTCATAAGTCTTTTTAGGGAAACTGTAAAAATGGAAGACTTATTGATGAGACTTGTTATCTAGCTTTATCTTGCCCCATAATTGTGCTTGCATTTATCTTTGCCTCTGCTCAGTAGGTTGCTGCCTGCATATTACTGCTAAAGTATTTGTTGGAATTCTAACAGATGTAATTATCTGCTAACTCACCAGCTATTCACCACCTAATTTCTTTGCTTTATCTGCTGATTCTATACACTAAAGAGACATGTTGGTCTATCTCTGCATAGTTGTGTATAACACTTTATGGTTGATATCATGGCTGCTATTGTAAGGCATGTGAGTACAGGAATTAGGGTGGGAGAGTGGTAACAGCGCATGGCATGCTGGTACTTGGAGACAAAATAGTAGGTCTGGGAATATAGTTTTCTGGAATAACACGTTGACGTCTCTAAATATGATTGGAATGTTTTCAGTACTATTTCTCAAAATAGATATTTGCCACCTGTACTCTGAGAAATTGAGATTGTTGCAGTGCTGTGCAACTATTGTGGGGCACACGTTAAATATATTTAACATACCCCACAATAAATATATTTGTGAGTGTGGAGAGAGAGGGAATATGACTGAGTGAAAACGGCATGCCCATGGCTTCCTGGTATAAGATTGAATCTTGGAGAAAAGCAAGACATGCCATTAGGCTCTCTTGCAGGTTTTAAACACACTCAAAGAAGTTGTAGAGTGCTTGAGTACTAATGAAGCCCCAGTAGAAGTTTCTTTTCTTCACCCCCCTTTTCACTGATCTCAGTTTCTGTCTCAGGAGCTGTTATTTGTATGCTGGATCACAGAAGTACAATATTAGTGCGTAGAATGGAGCAACTATATGTTGGTATGGTAAAATTTAAAAAGCAGTGCAAAAGGAAAGGGTTTTTAAACCTTCCTTTCTCCAAGTTCTTCAGCACCAATTTAATCTGGTCTCTATGGCTGTTTTCTACCTTTTAAAAAGGAGGGTAAAAAATCAAAACTGTCCGTGTTGCAGTTCATTGCAGCCCTGAGGTTTTTTAACTCAAGACCCAGTATTCTTCCTTGCAATTGATGGCACTCTTGTCTGGATCCTGCATGCCTTCCATTTTATAATACTCTAATTTCTGTATTTGCCAAAAAATAATGAAAAATCATATAGCTTTGAGTTTCTAACACTTTGTTCTTTGCAAAGATGGCTTTATCCTCACACTGTTGCACAACCTCAGAACTCTCCTGTTAGAAGGTTTCCAGAGTTTTTACTTTTTGCGGTTATTTTAAAGGTTGCAGAGGGACTTAGTTTTGAATAGTAATCATTAGAGGTATGCATCAGGGGGGAAAAGAGCTGAAAATACACACAGAAATGACTGGTTTGGCCTGTTGAAGCAACTTCTGGAATGATGGAACAAATTTGAGAAATGAGGCTGTAATGATTTCCACCCTCTGCTGAAAAGCTGTGTGTTTTGTTTTGGTTCTTACCACATAGAGGCCGCACAGGCAGGCCAGGCAGTTGGAGTGGAGGGGCACATGGCAGCATCACAGCTAGTCTGTCTGCACTCATCAGTGATGCAACCAATTGGCTCTAAAGGGAAGAGACAGCCCTTTTACTTTGTTCCAGGGAGTGGAACAGCAGACAGCATGGTGTCGTTGGCACTATCGTCACTATTGCCATCCTTTTTTGTGCATTTTTATGCACAGTGCAAGGAAAGGCTGGTAATGTCCGTGTGGGCTTGCACACGTGGGTTTGAGAAGGGAGAGGTCGGCTTCATCCTCCAAGCTACCAGCTGCTGCAAAGGCTCATATTATGCAGATTAGGCTTAAAATTGGAAAGAAAAAGCAATTATGAAAGGAGAGTGCCACTGAGGAGGTCCCAGGCATGTGGAGCTGGTTCATGCCCATTTTGTAGCCTTCTGTAGCTGCTATCCTTCACTTAAGTGCCATGATACCAGAACCACCCCTGGGACTAAAGAAGTCCTCCAAATATAGCGGATCTGGAGCACCAGGAGGAATTTCATTTTGATTTTCTGATTAAAACTGTTAACCTGGCATTAAATGACAGGGAGGTAGCAGGCATGTGCATTGCACACTCACACATATACACACACCCACGTCTTTCTAGATGAGTATTCCATGTGGAAAGATTGATCTGATCTGACTTTTTATTTGCTTGTACACCAACAGAACTTCCCAAGTACTCCCAAGTATTCCTCATGGTCAATAAATATGGAACCCAATTTTTGCATGCCCTAAAACTTGGTGGATTGATGATTTAGAGGGAGGACTGTGCTCTGTGCAATTTTGGTACCATTAACTGCAAAAACAGCTACCCAAGAGCCTCATTTCTCCACCCCCTTGAAAAGAACATCATATGCCTGTGCATGTGCGGCCAATGAGTGTACAATGGGCCAAAACTTATGAAAATGAAAAAACCCCGAATGGATCAGTTCCAAGCTGGCACTAGTCTATCTGGAACAAATAGTAATGGAACGAAATTATTCTGGAGCCCTCTGGAACTGAAACTGATAGGGAAATTATCTCGGTGCACACCCCTAGTAATCACAGTGTTTTCTCCCCCCTCAGTAAATTAACATATGTTTCTCATATTATCTTCTGCTATATGGCCATATATGAGGTCAGTTGTTCTTTCTGTAAAATATGTCTTTCTAAGAAATGAAGCTTACAGAGAAGTACAACTAAGATAGCAAGTGCCCCCAGGAGGGAGATCTCAGACTTCACACTTGCATACACTTATGTGGCTTCACTTCATTTTGGATACTTTAGCACAATGAAATCTGAATATATGAAACTGTCATGCAACATCAGATTGTTGGCCTTATACTGTCTGTTCCATGTCTACTTTCCCCAGTACCGGTGTATGCATTCTCTCCTTTTCACACCCAAATATCTGGGGAGATGTCCTGCTCTGCAATTCCATTTCTCCCACACAGAACATAATTTCCACAAGAGTTTAGAGATGTGGAATGGAACTTGAATTTACTTTGAACTTCCTATATACATATGCATTTTGTAGTGCCACTATTCATGGTCTCCCTCTTGAGGCCCATGGTAACTTTAACTGGGATGAAATAATCTTTGAGGGTGTAAATGAGCATGGGCTAATTAGCAGTCATTTGCAAGCTGGATTTGGCCCATGGTGCAACTAGTTCTTTGCATATGCCTCAAAGTCTCTCTGTATGAAGACTGAATTATCAGTTTTGGCTTTCAGCTAGGATCTAAATTTTCCATCTGCTTTACTTCCTTTTACAGTTGCAGACATTTTTAAAATGCTGTTGAAAAGTGTAAGAGCTGTGGTAACCAAGTGCTATAACCTCTTTCCTCCTTTGATCATTTGCTTTTTGTTTAATTGGTATTCTCCAAGTGTAATATTCCATTTAATGAAACAAACATTTGGTGACTGATACATGCATTTTATTGTAATATTGTGAACAGTTATGCTGATATTAAGCATTACTATGTTTTTATTTTAGAGTTTAGATGAATATGATGATGATGAAGCAGGACAAAAGGAGCGCAAAAGGGAAGATGCAATCACACAGCAGAATACAATGCAGAATGAATCAGCCAATACAGACCCAAGTGCTTCATTCATATTACAGGTGAGCAATTAAATTTTCAATTCAGTCTCATACAATTTCAGTTAGTAGGAGTGGGTTATGTTTCTTCATCTGTCATCAGCGTAGGTTTACATAAATATTTGTTCAATATTCAACATCTGAGCATAATCATTGCTTTGCCCAAAAGTATTAGGGCTACTCTTAAAGAGTGCTTGGAAGCTGCAGCTAGTGCAGAATGCTTCGGCTAGACTGCTGGTCTGGGCCAGCTACCAGGAACATGTGACCCTGATATTACACCAATTTCTCTGGCTCTTAATCTGCTCCCAGTCCAATTCACATTGTTGGTTCTATCCTTCAAAGCCTGTGTGGCTTGGGACTAGTATATATGAAGGATTGTCTTCTTCCGTACTTTTCTGCCTGGGAATTAAGATCACAGGGAGAGGCCCTCCAACTGCCCTAGCAATCAGAGAAACTTGTGGGTACATGAGAACGTGGCAGCTCCACAATTATGGGACAACATCCCCAGGGAAGTGCGCCTGGCCCCCTCACTCTCTATTTTCAGGAGATAGTTTCAGGAAGAGATGGGCACGAACAGCAATACGAACAAAAAAAAGCCACAAACAGCCCAATCTGCTATTCGTGAACAAGCTGTTCATGAGGCCTCATTCTAAACAAACAGGTGGTTGTTGCAAGCCTCATTCGTTGCTGTTGGTTGCTGTTCGTCAAGCCAGACAGTCTGGCACCTGCATCAATTCCCTTGGCAACAGGAGGCAGGGACTGCCTGAACTCTGTCTGAACTCCTGCTGTTGTCCTGGAAACCCCAATCTAAGCCCAGTTTAGCTTGATAGGCAGGTCTTCCTTTCAAGTGTGGAGCTCCAAATTTGTTACAAGTGAGCAAAGAGCAGCGGGGGGGGGGGAGGGTTAGAGGCATTGGAGCTTGAATTTTCTTTGTGTGTGGTGGGATAGGGATCTACCCCTTCAAGTTCCAGGGCTGCTGCCAGGCTCTGGGCCAAGCTGTTATTTATTATTGGTACCTTTCCTGCTGCCTGCTCAGGTAAGGTTTCTGAGAGTGGTGCAGTAGGGATCTTAACTTGGATGATGGCTGGAGGAGAGCCTGCTGGCCCCCACAAACAGCCAACCACGAATATGTTCGTGAACAGGGCCATGTTCGTGGTTGTTCGTGAGTCCCTGTTCATGGATGGCAACAAATAACGAACATCATGTTTGGGTTTTTTTTTCTGTTCGTGCTCATCTCTAGTTTCAGGTAGGTAGCTTTGTTGGTCTGTGGTAGAACATCAGGATTTGAGTCCTGTGGCACCTTAGAGACCAACAAGACTTACTAGCTTTCAAGAGTCTAAACTCTTAATCAAATATCTGACTTGCAAAAGCTTATACCCTGGAAATCTTGTTGGCCTCTATGGTGCTACTGGACTCAAATCCTGCTGTATCTTCAGGAGGCAGCTATTTTTTATTTTGGATGGCTTTTGTTTTGCCATTTTTTAATGTATGAGTAGTTTTAAGCTGCGTTTTTGATGTGTTTTTATGGTTCTTTCAGTTTTATTAGGTATATTACATATTTAGTCTCTTAAACAAACAGCTGTCTTTTTTTAAAAAATAAATAATTTTAATAACTGAAAATTGCGTCCAATTTTCAGTGGAAAAGCCAAATTTTAAAAGGTGCAACTGAGAGTGAAATACATGCATGTGGGTTATTTGAGTTCTTCTATGTCACTGTGATAAGAAAGGATAAAAATATTAAAGGTTGCCTGGCCTTTTCTCCAAACAATGAATGGGAGCTATTGCTTTAATTTCATTTCCTTTAGTGTCTAAGATGCCATTATATGTAGATATTGATAAAAATCACATTTATTTACTTGAATAATCTTATAAAATAGATGATGGATCAACTAGAAGTTATTATATCAGTTGATGTGAATATAGTTAAATCTATGTGGCACTGGATTTACTTATTTTAAAAACCTTTGTGGAATAGTTCCATATATTTATTATTATTATTTGTTTGCAGCCTTACAAGAAAGAATTCCATTGAGCATTCTAAATTGAATATTGAAATTATATTCAATATTCTATCTTGTGTAATTTTTCATTGCTAATAGTACAGTTTTGAATAGAACTAACCGTATGTTTAGATATTATGCATTCAGTCATCTTGATGTTATTAGCAGAATGACCTTTTAAAAAAGAAACAGGGTTGTTATCTATATTTTTAAATCCTTTCTTGAGGGCAGGGTTTGCAAGTACTTTGCTTCATATTTATATTTCTGAGATGGCTCCTATTATAGATTCTGTAATTGAATTTTGACCTGCCCCCAAAGAAACATAAAGAGCTATAAAATATAAAAGTAACATTATAGTTACAAAAATTTCATCAGCCGTTTACAATTATTTTAATAATACAGCTGCCTATGTTCAAACTAATTGTAACTCAAGGGAGTACTAGGTCACAACACTTGCTGCAACCTGCTGCCTGTTTGTTGCTAGAATTTTCTGCAGATGATCTGGAGTTTATGCCCTGAGGCCATAAACTGGATCAAGCAGCATTTCTGAAAGGGAGGCAGGAGTGGGTTCCAGAACCACTTCCCTTATCACAGACTTCATAACCCTGCATGACTGTTTCCTGCCCTAGGTGGAGAATGTGCATTTTTTTGTCATGGCTGCATACTGAGTTGACATTTTCATCAAATGTTCATCACAATCACAAAATCTCTTTCCTTGATAGTCACTGCCAGTTCAGACCTCATCACTTTATATTTAAAGTTGAGATTTTTCATCCGTGTGTATCATCTTAAATTGAAACCAATTTGCCATTTTGTCACCCACTTATCGGTTTGGAGACATATTTTATGAGTTCCTCACAACCAGTTTTGGAGCTCCTCACAATCCTAAATAATTTAGTGTAATTTGCAAATTTTGCTGCTAAAGCCTAATTCCAAATAAGTTGAACAAATTACAAAGTGCTATCCATAATAGCAATTTCTGTACAACCCCACTGCTTACTTCGCTTCTTTGTATGGACTGTCAATTTACTCCTATTCTGTGATTCCTGTTTAACTTGTTTCTAATGCTTGAGAGGTATTGTTCTGTTGTTCCATGACTGCTAAACTTACTAAGGATGGAGTGTTTGTCAAATATTTTTTTGGAAATTCAAGTACATAATGTCTACTGAATTGCCTGTCTGTATGTTTGAGAGGGTTAACGAGGAACTTCAAAAATGGTAAAACAGGACTTTCCTTTCCCTGGCATTGATTGTGTGGGACTGGTGTGGAGTGCTGAGGAAAGTTTGGCTGTCTGTTTGGTGTACCAACTGCCTAGCGCACCAGCAGACGCCCTGCCACACCTGCTGGAGGTGGTTGTGGGATGGGCCTTGGTGTACCCCAGGTTGATGGTGCTGGGGGATTTCACCGCCCATGCTGATGATGCCACCTCTGGGCAGGTTGCAGACCTGGTGTCAGCCATGGCAACCCTGGGACTCTCCCAGTTTGTATCGGCACCCACACATAAAGCGGGCCACACGCTGGACTTAATTTTTGGGATGGGACTAGATGTGGTTCTGGATAAAATAGAGTCAGTGCCATGGTCAGACCACGTGGTTCTGGAGGCTCGGCTGTGGGTGCCACACACATCCTGCAAGGGCGGTGAGCAAATTTATGCTTGCCCGCGGAGACTTATGGATCCAACTGGCTTCCAGAATGCTCTACGGGAACCGATGCTCCATGGCAGTTCATTGGATGAGCTGGTGGAGGACTGGCAGGTCCGGCTCTCTGAGGCCATTGATGAAATCGCTCCCCGTCATCCTCCTCATTGCCATACTCGCCGAGCTCCCTGGTATACAGAGGAGCTACGGTGACAAAAATGGGAACTAAGACGACTTGAGCGCGTATGGCGGCGATCTCGTGACGAGGTGACAAGAACATCCTATAGGTTGTTTATGAGATCCTATGAGATGGCAGTGAAGGCTGTGAAGAAGGAATACAATGCAGCTTCCATTGCATCAGCTAGCTCACGCCTGGCTAAATTGTTTAATGTAGTTTGTTCATTGGTCGCCTCATCAGGCCAAGACCATCAAAATTTGGATTTGGAATTAAGCTGTGAGGACTTTGCGAGTTTTTTTGCTGATAAGATCTTGTCTCTCCGCCACGACTTACCAGCCACAGTTGATACAGTATGTGAACTAGAGGCCCATTGGCTGTCTTTGGGGCAGATATTTGATCGTTTCAGCCCACTTTTCGGGGAGGAGGTAGACAGGGTTCTGCAGGTGGTGCAACCTACCACATGCCCCTTGGACCCGTGTCTGTCATGGCTGGTAAAAGCCAGTGCCGGCGGACTACAGGATTCCGTGGAGGCGATTGTTAACTTATCCTTAAGCTCTGGAGTTTTTCCTAAGGCACTAAAGGAAGCTGTGGTACGGCCTCTCCTGAAGAAACCATCTTTGGATTCTGCCGATCTGCTCAGCTACCGCCCAGTCTCAAATTTGCCATTTCTGGGTAAGGTGGTTGAGCGGGCAGCGGAGAGACAACTGCAGAACTTCCTGCAGGAGACCTCAGCCCTAGACCCCTTCCAATCCAGTTTCCGCCCAGGACATGGGATGGAGACGCTGCTGGTTGCCCTCACAGACAATCTCCACAGGCAGCTGGATCGGGGTGGATTGGCGCTGCTTATTTTATTGGATCTGTCAGCAGCGTTCGATACGGTCGACCATGACCTTCTGACTCACCGCCTCGCCGATGTGGGGATACGGGGGACAGCACTACAGTGGCTAGTCTCCTTTCTCCTTGATCAGGGACAGAGGGTTGCACTAGGGGAGAGGCTATCGTCTCGTAGGCCACTAGAATGCGGTGTGCCACAAGGAGCGATACTCTCCCCGTTATTGTTCAATATCTATATGCGCCCCCTCACCCAGCTGGTGCAGAGTTTTGGGCTTGGGTGTCACCAATATGCAGATGACACCCAACTTTATCTGTTGATGGCCGGCCGGCCCGGATCGGCCCCAGATGTCCTGGAGCGTGTTTTTCAGGCTGTGGCTGGATGGTTGAAACAAAGTCAACTGAAACTGAACCCTACGAAGACGGAGATCATGTACTTGAGTCGTGGAAATGTGGATTCGGGACCCCGGCTTCCTGTGCTCAATGGGGCAGTGCTTACACTGGCTCTGAGAGTTAGGAGCCTGGGGGTAATTCTTGATTCCTCCTTAAAAATGGAGGATCAGGTCTCGGTGGTTGCCAGGTCCTCTTTTTATTATCTCCGTCAGGCCAGGCAGCTTGCCTCCTATCTGTCATCTCACAACTTGACTACAGTGGTCCAAGCAATGGTCACCTCTAGACTGGACTACTGCAACACACTCTAAGCTGGGCTTCCCTTGAGCCTGATCTGGCGGTTACAACTGGTGCAAAATGCAGCGGCGCGAGTTATCACCAGAACACCAATATGGGAGCATATAACACCAGTACTGCACCAGCTGCATTGGCTACCCGTGGAGTACCGAATCAGGTTCAAGGTTTTGGTACTAACCTATAAAGCCCTAAGCGGACTGGGACCATCGTACCTGCGGGACCGCCTCTCCCCATATGAGCCCCAGAGGACTCTTCACTCGAGTGATAAACATCTGTTAAAGATCCCTGGCCCTAGGGAGGCCCGCCTAGCATCGACCAGGGCCAGGGTGTTTTCAGCCTTGGCCCTGTCAGGTCTGACATAAGTTCCTTGTGTGATCTAACCAGAAAGACTCCATTTTAATCCTGTCAGTGTTTTAAACTCTTCTTTTGCAGGTGACAAGCAGTCCAGTAACAGTTATCTCAAAGAAGAGGAAAGTTTTGACTACAGTCTTTCCAGCCTTGGGAAAGTTTCACTCTCTCAGTTTCAAGCCGTTTGTTTTGAGAACTGTGGGGAGAGGATGGGATTTGATGGGCTATGCTACTCTGTACCTTAACCTTTATCTTCATTCGTAACAATACACGTGTACCAGCTAAGATATTGCATCTTGGCCAGTGGACTATAATGGTTGTTTATATTCAGTAAAATCTTTTGAAACCAATGGACTCATGTCTAATTGCAAGAGAGAGTCTGGATTGCAACTTTTAATAAGCCACAGTCTGACGGGCCCCAACCTGGTGGAATGCTCTGTCTTGTGAGACCAGGGCCCAGCAGGACTTGTTATCATTTCGCCGGGCCTGCAAGACGGAGCTGTTCCACCAGGCATATGGGTGATGCTGGGCGGTGCCCCTCCCCCCAGTGGGGGGAGGTGAGTTTCTGTGCCCTCCCGCCCAAAGTAATCTCACATCATTATATGATCGTCTATAGGTGAATGTATAACGTGTTGCTATGTTTGCAATTTTGATAACTGTATTTATATGGTGCCAATGTTTTAAATGAATGATTTGTATTATTTATATTTTAAATGGCTATTGCTGATGTATTGTGTACTGTGTTTTAAATTGTTGTAATCCGCCCTGAGCCCACTTGGTTGGGGAGGGCAGACTATAAATCTAAGTAAATAAATTAAATAAATAAATAAATTTACAGAAGCCATGATGATGCTTTCTCAGTAAGGCTCAATCCTCAATGTACTTAATAATACCTTTAATAACATTTCCCACTAGTTTACATACAACAGTCAGTAGGCCCAACTGGCTTGTAATTTCCTGGATTCTCTGGATCCTTTTTTAAAAAACTGACAGTTAACAATGATTATCTTCCAGCCCTCTGAAAGGGAGGCTGATTTTAATGATGTTGTATATTTTGTTAGGAAAGCAATAATTTAACATCTTTAAGAACCAATGAATGTATGCCATCTGGTTTGGGTGACTTGTTAAGCTTTAAATACATCCATCATTTTGTGAACTTCGTCTCTTGTTGCTTTGATTTGACTCAATTATTCTTGCGCCTTTACTAAAAATAACAGTTATAACATGAGTAACTGCCCTACATTTTCTGCAGTGAAAACAGAGATAAATAATTCAATGTCTCTTTTGCCTGTCTTAATGATGCTAGCAATATATGGGAAGCAGTAAGGTCACTGGCCAGTATGGTTTTTTATTAGCCTTCATCATAGTCTACATTCATGTCACATCACACAGTGTTGCATTTTCTTGGCATTCATTCCAGCCATTGTGTTCAAAGCTTTAAACTGAGAATGGATTTTGTACAAAATGTACACTGGGTCTTCCATAGAGAAAGGACCTTGTGCCTTCAGCTGGTATTGCATGGACTATTAGAAGGCTATAAAATATGTACACTATCACTAATTTCAAGCTTAGTTTATGGGGACTGTGTCTGTAAGTTCATCAGTTCATCATTTAGTGCATTGAAAACCATGCCTTATTGCTGCTAACTGACCAGTTGCAAAAGATAATAGGTGAGTTAAGTATGAAATTAAAACAGCTGATTATGTACAGCTCAATTACTAGTGCCCAGGAATTGAGGTAAAAGTGATTAAGATGAGTTTACTAATCCATTGCTTAATACTGATTTCAGTTAACCTCTTTCCTTTAACTATTGTATCAGGCTTTCTTTTAATAATTAAAATCTTCAATAGCGTCACTGGGGGAGGGAGTTTCTGAAGAATCCCAGAAGAGTTTAAATAATTAAGTAATATTTTTCTTCTTAAAACAGATGGCAAGCTGACGTTAGATTTATCTACTTCATTTATATCCCACCTTTCTCCCCAGTGGGGACCCATTTTGGATTTCATTCTTCTCCTTTTTTTTTTTTATAAATTTTTTTATTTTTCATAACTACAAAACACTACACCAGACTATCACAAGGAAAGGGAAGAGGGAAGGGACAAAGGGGAGTGGAAAAAGAAAAAGGGGGGGGGAATGAACTACAAACACTAAACACTACACTTCAATGTTTCCCTTCATACTGTCATAATACAAAAATAGCTCCATAGAATAATGATGGAGTGGTTAATCATACAGAGAATAAACATTTCAAATTCTGATTAAACTTTCCTCCCCCTTCTGGGTCCCGGACGCAATTCTCTCTGTGCAACTGCTGTTGCAATGCTCTCCTCTTCCCCCCCCCCTCCGGCTCCTCCTTTTCTTCGTTCTTGGTGCAGCAGAATTCTGGGTTTTTATTCTCAAAATCCTTTAGTTGATCTTCTGATAATATCTTATAGGCCTGATCTTTATATCTGAACCATATTCCTTCCGGGAATAACCATTTGTACTTTATTCCATGGTCCCTCAGAAGAGCTGCAAACTTTTTATATTTAAAACGCCGTTTCCGGACTAGAAATGGAACGTCCTTCAAAATCTTGACTTTCAAACCCATAAAGTCCAAATCCGCATTGTATGAGTTATATAGGATGGTGTCCCGAATCTTTTTAGTTGAAAAGTCAATAATGATCTCACGAGGCAACTGTCGCTTTGTTGCATATTTTGAAGAAGCCCGACGGACCTCCAAAATGGCGCTTTTAACCTCTTCTTTAGTCGTCCTCGCGGGTGTCGCCAGTAGTTCCGAGACCAAATCCCACAGATCCTCATTTTCCTCCTCTTTCACGTTTTGGAGACGCAAAATTGTCTGCGTTCGTTCCACTTGTAGCCCGATCAGTTGGTTCTCCACCAACTTCAACTCCTTTTTTGTAGCCTTCACAAGTGACGCACTTTCCAGAGCAGACTTTTCTGCCCCCCCCCGCTGCTGCCTTAATGGTTTTCACCTCGCTTTCAATTAAGCCCACCCTTTGATCAGTTTCGTTCAGCTTGTCAACAAAGGGTTTTATAGCTTCCACCACCGCCCTGCGCACCAATTCTTCGAGCGACTCCCCTTTCTGCAAGGTGGCCGAGATTGACTTACCGAGAGCGGGACTTTGCTTCTTTGCTGCCATTTGGGGGGGGGGGCGCCAACAAAATTCTGGAACTCCACGAAGGGGAAGAGCGAGTCTTCTTCAGATCAACCTCTCCTTCACAAACGCTTGTAGAACAGAAGGGATTCGCTTGTTTACAGGCTTCCGCCTGTTTCTTTTACTTGCCGTTTCTCGTTGCCCGGCGGCACTCGAGGCGCCGCGCACATCTGCCGGCCTCCATAGGGACAAACGGGCAATTCCCTCCCCGCATTGATTTCGGGGAGTTCTTCCCGCCGCGTCCCGGACCCTGGCTCCCTCCCTGGGAGTCCTGGGGGCTAATCCTTGCAGATCAGCCGCCCGGTCAGGGTGCCCGGTCGTTTCCTCCCGGACCAGCCGAGAGGAGCGTCCGGCATGGCTGAGAAAACGAAACCGACTCCCTTCTCCTATCTTGCATTTCATCCTCGCAACAACCCTGTGAGGTGGGTTAGACAGACTGTGTGAATGGCCCAAGGTCACCCAGCAAAGTTCCATGACAGAGTGGGGATGTTGAACCCAGGTAGGGGTTTTTTTGAGGGGGAACGCTCCGGAACGGCGTTCCTGCAGCTCTAGAATTTGCCCATGTGATTCCTTCCTCCTTTGGCCCTGCGGGATCTGCAGAGGAGGTTAAGCTGCTTCATTCTGCTTTTTTTCATTCCTCTGTGAGTAAGTGTGTGAGAGAGAGAGAGAGTGTGCAAGCAGAGCTGCTGGGGTCGGCTCTCCAGAGGAGGCTAAGCTGCTTTGAGTTCATTCTGCTTTCATTTCATTCGGGGGTTTCTGTGTATGTGTGTGCTGCTTTGAGTTCATTCTGTTATTTTAATTGGGGAAATGGGTGGGTGGGGTTGTGGCTACTTTGAGTCAGTTTGGTATAGAGGTTAAGAGCGCGGGACTCTAATCTGGAGAACTGGGTTTGATTCCTCCACTTGAAGCCAGCTGGGTGACCTTGGGTCAGTCACAGCTTCTAGCTCTCTCAGCCCCACCCACCTCACAGGGTGTTTTGTTGTGGGGATAATAATGACATACTTTGTAAACCACTCTAAGTCATCTGAAAGGGTGGTATTTAAATTGAATGTTGTTGCTATTCATTCTGCTTTCTTTTCAGGGGTGTGGGGCTCTGTGTGTGTATGTGCTGCTTTGAGTTCATTCTGCTTTCATTTCATTCAGAGGTTTCTGTGTATGTGTGCTGCTTTGAGTTCATTCTGTTTTATTTTCAGTTGGGGTGGGTGGGGCTATGCATGTATGTGTGCTGCTTTGAGTTCATTCTGCTTTCTTTTCATGGAGGTGGGAGCTGTGTGTGTGTGCTGCTTTGATTTCATTCTGCTTGCTTTTTATGGGGGTGGGTGGGGCTGTACGTGTGTGTGTGTGTGTTGCTTTCATTCTTTTGTTGACTGAAGTTGACATTGTTATGGTTCCCACAGCTTTTCAATGCAGATTGGTTCTGTGCTAGTTAAATATATCAGTTATGGTTATTTGTATTAGTTAAAATATCAGTTATGGTTATTCCAGTTTTATGCTAGGAATGGATAGCTGTGTCCAAGTCACAGAAGGCTTTCATCAATATATTCATCAGCATATAGGTGTTCTTATGTCTTAATAGCTGTAACGCAAATGGTTCTCCCCACCTCAGCTGATTAACATCACTGAAATTGCAGTGGACATATGGGTGTTTAGGAAGTTTCTATGAATATTGTTTGTCTGGGACATTGGAATATTTATGAGCATTTCACAATGTCACAACAGCTTAGCCATTGGTAAGGTAGAGTTGGCAGGCAACAAAAAAAAGCCATTTTAAACTAAGTATAACTCTAATGCAGCTAAAGTTGAGTATCTTCTTTTTAATTGCTCCAGTAAAGCAAAGCCCTCCCTGAAAATTTGAAAATTCAGTATTCATTAGATTAGGAATTTCAGACTGTGGAATTTTGAGAAAGAATTTTGGATTTTTTTTCTACACTGGCAGAGGGAATCTGTTAGAATTTAGATTTGTGAGATGGGTTTTGTATTTTTAGAGGGCCCCTCCTTTTTGCATATTTTAAAATATGATTCCAAAGAAATGAAATGTTTGGGAAAGGGAATGGAAGATTTTACTTTTTGTAGAGGATACAGAAGGGGAAAAAAACCCTTTCTCATAATAGTGTAATTTTCCAAGCTTTCTAACATTTACCTTGTCGTAATGCATTGTGCTGGGTTCTGGGAAGCGGCGTCACTTCCGGAAGTGACATCATCGCACATTTCCAGGAGCTCGCTTGCTTGCTTTATGCACACGCATGTGATAATACAGAGTTCCACCACCTCTTTTCCCAGCCCTGAACCCAGGTTTCGCAGATCCTAGTCTGACACACTAACTTCTGTACCATATTGGTACTGTCAAAAGTACAGGCTGATTATCAGAATTCATTTGGCTTTTTAAAAACAAGAATAAGTAATTTTCATTTCCAACTTGTTGAGTGACAGACATAAAATGCCTTAATCTTTCTTGCCCTGGTGACGTTTCCCCATTTGGTAAAGATTGGATAACACTTCACTAATTTTAAAAATGCAGGAGAAGAACTCTTTCGAAATTTAGAAGTGCAAGTACCTATGTGTAATTGTTTCAGAGTAATTCATAAGCATATTGGTTTCAGGTAGTTCATAAGTGTGTTTATTTATTTATTTACTTACTTACTTACTTACTTATTTATGTCATTTATAGTCTGCCTTTCTCACTGAGACTCGAGGTGGATTACATAGTGTGAGATTAGTAGAATCAGTATCAAGGACATTTCCATACAGTATCAAGGACATTTCCATAAACAATGTCATAGAATTTTACAAAGATATAGCATTAGCAAGGATCCATTACAAAGTTGAAGAATTGCTGAAACAGAACATAATTAATTCTAGGACTGACATTAGATACATTAAGCACAGGTTGTATGTTGGAGTACATATTCAAAGCAACAAATAATATGCAAGGCAACGTAGTGGTGAAGTCAGTGGTCCCTAAGTTATTAGCGAAGCATCTGAGACCCCCTCCCTGCAATGCTTCCCTCCAAATAATTCAGTTTTGCATTGTTTGTGGAAAGCCAGGAGAGTGGGTGCTCTCCTGACCTCCTCAGGTAGGCCATTCCACAGGGTAGGGACCACCACAGAGAAAGTCAGTGTGCAAGCTGCTGTTGATTTCACCCATGTGCAGGCTAGCACTTGCAAGAGACCCTGTTCAGATGAGTGAAGCTGCCGTGGAGGGACATAGGGAGGGAAGCGGTCCCGTAGGTATGCTGGGCCAAGGCCCTGAAGAGCTTGGTACGTAATAACCAATACCTTGAATTGAGTATGGTAACTGATAGGTAGCCAATGGAGTGACTGTAGGATGGGAGTGATGTTCATGTTCCTGCTTGCTCCTGCTAACAGTCGAGCTGCAGCATTTTGCACCAATTGGAGCCTCCTAGTTAACTTACATGGGAGACCAATGTATAGTGCATTACAATAGTCAAGTTTTGATGTTACCATAGCATGAATCCAGATCCCCATCGAAAGTGGGGAGTAGAATGACTATCAAGATCTCTGCCTTCCCAACAAGCATCACTTAAGTCTTGTCTGGGTTCAATTTCAATTTGTTGTTTGTCAGCCATTTCACCATGGCTGTCAGGCAGTGATCTAAGATTTCTACTGCATCTTGTGGGGACCTGGATGTAATGATTTCAAGATAAGTATGAATCTTCAAAGGTAGGTATGAATCACAAAGACTTATTTCCCCCCAGTTGCTATTTAGGCTAATAATATTCACAATGAAAAGAACACATACACTTCTCTCAGATTATGATATTTTACTCCTTCTCCTTCTTTGCTTAGAACAGCTCTGATCAGCACTAGAACAACACACTAAACTCTTTCCATCAGAAAAATTGTAACTCAGCTGCACTCCACCTCCTAGTGTACAGCTGCCATCCAATTATAACACACTTCACTCACCCATCCAGCCCCCACTTCTCTTAGAGGACTGCATTTTAACTACAGTAAACATAAATTCAAATCTCAAATTAATTAGCTGAAACAAAACACACAAAAATATTTTCATGGCAAAACATTATAATGCTAAAAGGAGGAAGAGCCAGGTCTAGAAGAGTGTTATAGGCTTCTGTGGGAAGATCCTTTGCAACATTTTTGAACCACTTAGATGTACCTATGACCTACTTGTTTAAAGATACATGCTCGAGTTGGATGTTGTTTCCTTACAGAATTTTGTTCAGAAGAAGGGATTTTACGGGAGTTTTAGAGTGTCAGTGGATTGGCAAGAAACCATATAGTTATCCCCTTCATGTTATATTGGAGTCATGGTTAGGTACAGCAGTGCAAGCCACTGCCCATATAAACAGCAGAGGATCACTGATTTTCTTTTAAGATATATGCCTTTCTTCTTGAACATAATAACTTGATTTGAAGCATTTTGTATTCATCTGTGTACGTGGGAGAATCTTCTACACTTATCCAAACAATTTCCTTTCTTGGTTAATTAATACTTGCACCTAACTTGAAATTATCTTCTTACCTTGATAGGAAACTTGTAAATTTTTTATGGTGACAAACATTCATTTAATTTCTACAAATGAATGTGTTAAAAGGATTTTTTCCCTCTTCTTGTCCTAAGGACTGGAGATGCTTATCATATATTCCAATGTATCCCCCATTCCCAGAAGTTTGCAATAGGATTGTTAGAAATATTGTTCATTCATGTTTCTCTGGGCATAGTTAATGGTTTCAAGTGGGTAGCCTTGTTGGTCTGCAGTAGAAGAGCAAGATTTGAGTCCGGTAGCTCCTTAAATATCAAGTCCAACAAAATGTTCAGGATGTAAGCTTTCAAGAGTCAAAGCTCCCTTCATTAGATACAAGTCAGATACTTGAATCTGACAAAGGACCTTTGACCTATCTCCTGGAAATCTTTTTAGTCTTTAAGGTGCTAGTGGTCTTGAATCCAGCATGGTTTCTGTATTCTTCAGTGAGGAGAATGGTTTGCACTGGACAAATTCCTGATTGCTGTTTCCACAAACAGCGTAAATTTACATTACAGTCTATATTCTTATGCACAATAGTCTTTGATATTTCTCTAATGGGAAATAATCCAAAATTCAAGAAAGGACACCCATGTGTGGAAGAAGGCATCCATGTGTGCAGCTAGTGTGCATGCGAAAGAACATCCAGAACATATGCTCATCTGAATTCAATGCTGACTGGGCCTGTTGAGTTAATTGATATATCTTTTGATGCGCATAGGGATTCGTTCCCATCTGAAGTCATAGCAAGTTTTTGTGGCTTTATTCTTCTGTTAATGGCTTTTCTGGAATTGATCCTATGCCAAGCTTTTTCTCTCTCAGGATACACTCAAGCCAAAGTGAAGCACATAATTTTTTGGCATTGGTCATTGTGTGTCATTCGAAATTCTTCCCAAGGAGATACTACTCCCCATGAGAATCGTAAATGTATGCTAGCTGCCGAATGAGCCTTAGGTTAGGCTATGGTTGCCCCTAGAGAACTTTCCCATAGGGGAAATTATTCAGATTTGGTTGGATTATCAAAGCTGTTAATGCTTACTTTCAGTTTAGTCTCAGCACTGCACCTTTATCCTAAATCAGAATTCTGTTGAAATCCAGTGAAGCAACAAAATGTGATGCAGTTTTGTTCAGAAACCTTCATTAAATCCAAATGTGTATTTTGGAACCGGCTATGTGCTGCCAGTACTAAAACATGACGTAGAAGTACTATTCCAACAACGTGAAAGGCAGTATGTAAAACTAATTTAGTGTCTAAAAGCCTCCAGTGACTATTTAATTGTGTGGGAATGCAGAGGTTTGATGTATTGGTATGGGCTCCCATTAGTAAACAGAGCTGAAAGCCTGTCTGACACCAGTTTCCCTAGAGCTTTGTAGATGCATGCTAATTGCCAAAAATTTGTTCCAAACAAGGGGCTGCAAATTGCATGGCCTGCTGCTGCTGTGGAAAAGGCTTTACAAAGGACAAAACCAAGAAAAAGTATTCTTGCATTTCAGGTCTACATCTTAGTTGTTCCAAGTTGTCCAAAAGAGCACAATGCCTGATGTGGGGCTGTTTCAAGTATATTAGAACAGTGGTTGTCAACCATACTGGGACCCCCACCATTCATCCAAGCAGCTCAGGACAGCATACATGATTTAGCCCTCCTCTGTTTTATCCTCAAAACAGCCCTAGTTAATACTAAGAACACAATAGAAAAGAGAGCTGTGTTTTGGCTGAGAGAGCACTGCATTCCTATGTTTTCATTTCCAACTGATGAAAAACAAAAACGAGTGTGTTTGCAACTTCCTGAGTTGTGTGCAGTTGTATAAAGTGGAGGAGGAGAGAGTGTAAGTGTGAAAATGAGAGGGAGGAACATAGTTGGTATTTAATTGACACCCACTTAGTCCAACCAGAAGAGTTAGCAGATATTCCCACCACAGCAGATTATGTTGACAGGTTTGTTTGTGCACAGCATTCCTTCAATCATTATATCTCTGTTGTTGAGATGGAGCTGCTGTAGCATAGCAGTTAAGTGGCTGAGTTGTGAATCACTACTCTGCTGGTTCAAATCCCACTACTGCCATGAGCTTAGCCGATGGTCTTGAGTAAAGCACTCTCAGCCCCAGCTCCCCAGCTGTATTGTGGGGGTAATAATACACAAACTTTGTTCATTGCTCTGAGTGGGACACTAGTCTGTCTATATGAGTGGTATATAAGCACAGTTATAATTATTCTATCCCTAGCTCCATTTTGTGTTCCAGTAGCAGTTCTTTGCTGCTATATTGAGCTGTGTAGTATGAGACAGTGTGATCTCCTGAAGAGTATGTGTAAAAGATAGAGAAACTTGTAAACTCTCACTATTTAGATGCTGTTTGAGGGTTTAACTAGAGGTGGTATGAGAAATTCCATTCTGTCTAATGCCAGTTTTAGTTAAATCTTCTGTGTATGGTCTTACCACATACAAGACACAATTGTAATTGGCTTTTAAATAGGATAACATTCCAGCTTGTCTGTAATTTGGAAGGGAGAACCCCACAGAGTACAATTGCTGGGAATGTCATCCTAATTAGATAGAAAACAAAAAAGGTCAGCAGTGGAAATTGGTTTCCCAATAAACCCAAAGCTAAAAAACAAGAAGTAAAGTGAATAACAACAAGCCAAATGGGAGTGATAAGAAAAAACACAAAAATAAGAAGAATGTTTGTGTACTTCCCTACTAATAATCTAGACTGTAATTTTCCATAGTGGGAATGGTAGCATGGTTTTAGAATATGGCTGGAATTTTAGATTTAGTCCTTTTAACACTTTGGCTGTTTGAGGAGTTCTCAAGTTTTCTCTTTACTCCTTGTAAGGTGTGTTTAGTTTATTTAGGGCACTGGGTGTCATGAGATTGTAAATTCACCTAGGGAAGATCATACAGAACTAGGCTATGCTAACAGGCATATAAAAGACTCTTTTTTATTCTTCAGGAGTCTGGGTCAATTAAATATTATGAACTTTTAAAGTATTTTTTTTTATTTCTTGGCCCATGGTTGCTGTTTCCACTGAGAGCCAAAAGTATATGTTGCATAAAGTACATATTTACTGTTGGCTGTGAAGAATGACATAAACCCAGATTTGCAACATAACCTAACACAACCATTCTAAAATAACAAAAATAACTGAGTGTAATATAGTGATTTAGAGCACAATCAACTTTTCCAACAAAAGCCCCACTGAGATTAATCACACCTGCAGGAGTGTGCAGTAGGATTATGCTCTTACTTCAAAATGTTTTAAAGGTATACGTATTTATTTTAGCACATTTGTAACTACATTGGTGAAGCAGTCACTGTATGCAAGAAGCACAGTCTAGCTAATGAATGCTAAAGTCTGAAGCCTCGTGTTCCATACCTGCAGTTAATATGGTGTCTGAGAAAGCGATCATGCATAGTGGCGGTTATTTCGCTGCTATTATACTTTGTAATTTAGTCTAATAGGACTACAGCTTCTGTCTAATCCAATATACATCAATAATGTAGTTCCTTATGCAAACTGCAGTTGTGTCCTTCATTTTTCCCTTCTTTAAAAGCTACATGCTGATGTTTGGAAAAGCCACTGTGTAAACAATCAAGAAGAAAGGGTCAAGTGGGTTTCTGTGACTGAATGTCAGACCAGAGAATCCTCCCAAACTGAATGGGGGTGGGGTCATTGGGGGGGGGGTCAATGCTTGCTGGAGCTGTTGAGCTTTAAAGGTGGCCAGCAGCGGCTTGAAGGGCTATTTTGGAGCTCGGGTGGGTGTGGAGAGGTGGGATGGGAATCCTGCATCCTGCCCCCCACCAGCCTCACTCCCGTCTCTTGCTATGGCATAGAGCTTCACACTGCTGTCCTCTTACTTGCACCACTGCCCTCTCACTCGCACTGCTGCTACTCTGCCTCTGCTGTGGCTGAATAATCCAGCCCAAGAGAGTTTGGTTCCTTGAATCAGATCCACGATTCTCTAATGAGATCTGGAATAGCCAGATGATGCCAGATCAGCATAAACTGGCTATAGAACTGGATCATGCACCCTGGCTTCTGCACCCCTACTTGAGTCATTGTATTGAACTAACACTTGTGACTGATGCAGTTTGAAAGGATGACTAAGGATGACTCTGGCACAGATCATATTCCTGCTATCTGCATGAAAACAATGTCATGGAAATAATGATTTCTGAGTTTTCAAAAACTATTGTTGGAAGAAGATAAAATGTCCCATAGTAACAAAGAACTAAGTACTAAAACCATACATCCTTACTCACCTATTGGTTTTAATTATTATTATTATGTTGCTCTGCAGAAATGCTAGCTTGATATAGTAGATTTCTACATAGCCCATCCATAAATTTGTTACCTTGTTTTGTTTGTCATATTGCCTTTTTTTCACGCTATGATAATCAAGGAGACATAAAGGAAATAATATCACTAATATAAAACTCCAGCATCCCTCCCCTCCCCTCCCCTGGCTACAGCTTATTATTCAACAGCCTCTGAATATGCTTTGAAACCATCAACATAATAGCCCAGGGAAAGGGACAAGTAGAGACACTGGCCTTCGCACAGCCTTTGTAAACCACTTTGACTGCTGGTTGCTGGTAGGGTTTTTTATTTTTTTGTACCATATCAGACACAATCAGTTTGGCTGCTGGTTGCTAACAATTTGTCTTTTTTACCTTTTCAGACAAAGTTTGCTTGAGTTCCATTTGTAATATGAGGTTGAGGCAGGTTTTTTTTAAACCCTTCCATTCTGAAGTGTCCTGTGAGCTGCTCGTTCTCTGCAGTACACTGTTTGAAATGCTGGGGGGCTTTCAGCAGTGTCACTATTAAAATAAAATTCCCACCCATTTCCAGTGTTTCCTGTTTAAGTATCTAGCCACTATCGTTACTATCCCCTATACCTATCATTACAACCCTATCGTGATATTTTTATGCCAATTTTTAAAAAACACCTCGCAAAAGCTCTGGTGACCCAGAGAGAGTCACTTTTGGTGCCCAAAGAAGTGGCAACTGTTTGAAATGGCCATAGTGATTCACAGACAATTTATAAATGGATGTAAATGCTGTTTACATGCCCCCACATCGCTTTAGACCATGTTGGGGCAGTAACAGATAACTGGGTTAAAATGGAAATGTGAAAAGGGCCATTCTAACAATGGAAGGCTATGTTAAACAGGTACGACTTTGTAGGCACCTTAAAGATACAGTAGGCAAGAATTGATGAGGACATTCTGGGGTGCAAAGCCCCACCCCTGGAAGATACCTGCCCACCTTCCACTGAGGGTGTAGAATATCTTAACCGGTGGCTCTGCTGATTATCTAACATGATGTATAGGTTCACAAGACAAAATGTGGTCCCTCAGATACCATGGTCCCCGATCATTTATATCTTTAAAGCTGAGTGTTTAAAGGTGAGGCTTCTGGACATAGCTATTTGAAGTGACTGGGAGTGTATGGGACTATAACTGGATTATGAAACCTGTATTATAAGCCAAAAAAATTAAGTTCTTTAAAATTGGACACTTAAATTGGGCAAGGAAGTTATGGGCCTCATGATACATGAGCCATCTCTGATAAAGGGTCAATATTCAGAGTAAATTTAGATGTGGGTTATACTGATCAGAGAATGGAATTGCTGGCCACATTCCAGGTGTGTGTGCAGCTTTATAGTACTTTCATATTCTGGTTTTATTTTTGTGATTATGATTCTTAGCAAGTATAGTAAATAGAATGCTAACTTTGCTTTAATGTTTTTAACAGGAGAATTCTAGGACAATTTCAAGCAGATATAAAAGGTAAGGAACTTCTTATCCCTCAATTATGTATTTTAAAGTGAGTACATTATATACATGCCCCACAAACACCACCAACAAAACAAATATTAGAGGTGGCTGCCTTGGGCCCACTTTGTGGGCAAAGGCAGTGCACAAATATTTTAAATAAATCAATGTTACGATTTTTTTTGCTCCTTGGAATTCACAGACTTAATATTACAGTAGGGACACTGAATGAAAACTTTATTCTGGAGTGCTTTCTACATGCATCAGTTAAGTACCGAGCACTAGGTGTTGTGTGATATCGTCTTGTTAAGAACGTAAGAAGGGCCCTCATGGATCATACCAGTGGTCCATCTGGTCTAGCATCCTGTCTTGTACAGTAGCCAACCAGTTACTCTGGAGGGCCAACAAACAGGGCATAGAAGCTGAAGCCTTCCCCAATATTGCTTTATAGGATAATCCTCTTATCCCTAAGCTTACTCTGGAGTCATTGATGAGGTACATTGTCAAAAGCCTTTTAAAAGTCCAAGTACATAATGTTTCTCAGGTCACTGCTATCTACATGTTTGTTCACTTTCTCAACTGCAAAAAGCTGGTAAGGCAGGATTTCCCTTTGCAGAAGCCATGCTGATTTTCCCTCAGAAGGCTTTTTTCCTCTATATGCCTAATAATTCTCTCTTTGATTACTACTAGTTTGCCTGGGGCATACATTAAGCTAGCTGGCCTGTAATTTCCTGGTTCTCTTCTGTACCCCTTTTTAAATTGGTGTAACATTTGCTGCCCTCCAGTCCTCCAGTACAGTGGCTGATTTTAGTTACCAGTTGCATATACGTGCTAGCAAGTCAACAGTTTTATTATTGAGCTCCCTAAAAATCAAGGACCAGAAATGTAATGATGTAGTATAGTGGCTAGATCGGCAGATTACTCTCTGGGTGACCCAAGTCCAACTCCCTTCTCTGCCATGGAAGTTGTCTGGCTAACGCTGGGCCTGACACGTGATCTCAGCCTAACAGGCTTCACAGAGTTGTTGTGAGGCAAAAAATAGAGAAGAAAATGTTGTAAGCTGCTTTGATTCTCCATTGGGGAGAAAGCTGAGGTATACATTTTAAAAAATGAAAAATTGCCCAGTAGGTCTAGAATGTTATCTCTCATCACCTTAGTTTGATTCAGTTCTTCAAACTCCATTCCTGCAAATTACCTGGGTACATTTCCCATATTGTCCACAGTGAACACAAATGCAAATAATTCATTTATCTTCTCTGCTGTCTCCCCATCTTCCTTATCATTTTATTCCTTGGTCCTCCAAAGGCTTGACTGCCTCTCTGGCTGGTTTCCTGTTCCAAATGTTTTTTTTAAAATGCTTATTATATGTCTTGATGGTTTTAACAATCAACTTCTCAGATTCCCTTTTTGCTTGTGTAATCATAGGGTTGGAAGGGATCTCCAGGATCATCTAGTCCAATCCCCTGCACCATGCAGGAAATTTACAACTACTTCTTTTGCCTGACCCTTTCTCCACATTGGGAACCTAAAGCCATTTACATCATTCTCCTCTCCTACATTTTATCCTCACAACAACCCTATGAAGGAAGTATGGTGACTGACCTTTTCACACTCTGTCACCCATCCTAAACCTCCCTTCACAGGTATGGGGCTTCCCAGGCAGATAAAATCTGGTCATCACACACCTCCTGTCTAGACTCCAATTTAGCAGGCCCTGACCCAAATCCTCACAGGGTTCCTCTCTCCTTTTCCAGAGGCTTCACCAGACAGGCAGCCTGTTCCCTTTATTTACTTCCACTTACCCTGCTACTGCCCAGGGCTATTGGGGAAGGGGAACTTAGAGTTTATTTTCCCTATGTATGCTGGCACCATTTACTTAAATATGGCCCATTAAATGTGACCAGAGTCACATTTTTTTATTGTAAACATGGGGCTTTTTCTTAGGTTTGTAGAAAGAAATATCTAATGTCCATGGCTCTAATTTCTGAATTTAAGTATTCACAGATTTGGCCATGTTGTGAACTAGATCTATTGATTATTTACATGTTCAGCCCACCCCCCCTCCAAAACTGAGCGAACTCAGTTATTCTAATCAGTTATAGGCTCTTGCAGCTGGTCTGTGCTCTTTAATAGTTTTCATGTCACAATTTCCCTAAAGGCTGATTTTTCAAACAGGGTGCCAGTCATAAAAGGAGCGAAGCAGGGTTTTGTTCTTGCTCCGTTTCTTTTTATTCTATATAAATATTTTAGTTCTGTGGTGAACTGAACAAAATTCTTTCCTTCTATAGTCAGCAGATTTATCTGTTTTACTTTATGCTGATGACATGTTGTTCATCTCTCATGCAGAGATTGAATTATATAGAGTACTTTGTGTTGGAAGATAAAACAAAGATTGTAGTCTTTTAACCTAACTCACCTAAACATAGGTGGCAAGTCAACTCCCATGATACTAAACAAGTGAAGATATTTATTTATCTGTGTAGTAAAACAGACGCTATTGTTACCTAAAGAGGTCCCTGTGTCAGATCTGTTACAAGCAGAGTGTCTTCTACATGTGTAGAGTCATACATGCATTCTGGGGTAATTATTTGGAACCATTTTAGTCTTGTATACATGGATCCCTTTCTAGCAGAATACCCTTAAGAAGAGGAGACAGATTTTAAACAAGGATGTTTCCTGATCAAAATACAGAGCCAGGATATAAAATGCAGGAGAAAGCAAATGCATAAAACAGCATTGCAATACAGTAGCACAGTCTAGCTCTGCTGCCCTTAGTTGCTGACTAATCAGGTTGTGCATGGGAATCTTCTAAGGGAAAATAAAGCGAGAAAAATTGCCTGTCCTGAGGCTTCCTGTTCTAAAAAGAAGAGTGCAATGCAATGGGCTCTGGAGCAGGAGAAGGAAAAATTACTCTGAGTTGGGGTGTTCCTGGTGTGGAAAGAGGTTCGGAACCAACTATGGAGTTGGCAGGGATACCAGGTACCAGTAGTGGGCAGTCTCCCAGCGATTTGATTGCTTGCCTGCTAGTCGCTAGTGTCTGGTGGGAGGTTTCAGGCTTCCCTGTGATCGCCTGCCACTGGTAGGTGCTCTGGGAACACGCGCCGCACATGAGCTCCCAGTGGATGCAGTTACATCACTTCTGGAAGTGTTGTCATCATGCCAGCTGCACTGGGAGCATGCACAGAAGACGTGCTTCCAGGAAAGTGCCTACCCCCCCTCCCGCCAGGAGGGTATAGGGACCTGGGAACCCTAGGAGTTGAGGGTCTCATGATGAACAAATGTTCAGTAGCAGAAGGAGGTGATTCAGTGATTTGGCAAGGATAAACAAAGGTCTTGGAGCCGAATCAAGTACTAGGAAGGAGGTCTGGATACAGAACCAGCTACAAAGCTGGAGGAACTGAGGTGCCCTATTCATAACTTTTGATGAGACTAATTTCAACAGAGAAAGCCAGGATATAAACAAACAAACAAACAAACAAACAAACAAACAAACAATTATTAGCCCAATTTTGTGCAGAATTTAGAATCTGCAGCAGGATTGCATCAGTGATATTTGTATTCTGTCATCTTCCTGTATTTAAATTTTGGGTGAGTGTTGACAGAGAAACATTGAGGTGGAAGTAAAAGTCCAAATATGTCCAGACTAGGGTTTCCACGCCACGGTCCTTTCCTTCCTCAAACCCCACTTTCTCCAGGTTTCACCCCCCAGATCTCCAGGAATTTTCCAACTTGGAGCTGGCAACCCTAGTCCAGACTAGTTTAGATGACAGGGACAGCAAAGCAACTTAGGTAAGGTAATTGTCCAGCGATGCTGGCCTTTTGTCCACCCTCACCACCAGCCCTGCAGCAGCAGACACCCCCTTTAGGCCCTGCCGCACAGCCTCTGGCAGTACCTCAGTTGCAGGAGCCCTTACAGGCCTCCAGGCCTCTCTCACCCTTAGGCCAGTTGCAGCCGACGCCCAGGCACATCTCTGGGGAACAGCCTGCAGCCACTCAGCAGAGTCACCTGTCTCCTGCAGTTGCCCACTTCATCCAGGCTCACAGGAGGTTGCCATCAGCACAAGTCAGGCAGGCACAGGCCCCAAAATGCCAAGGGAGCCACTGGGGAGGGTTCAGAAGCAGCAGGGGTGAGCCAGGCAGAGAACAGACCAAATGCCCCACCCTAGGTGGGGATGGAGTGGGTGGGGCCAGGAGACTGCAGAGTCTACCCAGGATCTACTGTGAGGATCCTCACAGTGATTGGGTACCTGAGTGGCTGACCTGTTTGTGCTGATTCAACTAATACTAAGCAGTGGCTTGATGGCATTCCCTGGTGTTATGGTTTGCCATGTAAATAGTTTGTATTTTATTCATGCTAGTTAATGTGGAGTTTTGAACATATGTTTACTGTAGTTAGAAGTGGAGGCCTCTAATGAAAAAGGAGGGGGGCTTGATGAGTGAGTGAAGTGTGCTATAATTGGATCGTAGCTGTACTCAAGAGGGGCAGAGTGAACTGCAGGTTTTAGTCAGAGTGCTGAAAGTAGTCATTCTGTCTGTGAATTTATCTTTTTTATCTTTCTCTCCTCCCTCTGGAGTTTTCAACAGTTCATCTTTCTCTATTTTTATCTGTTGCTCCCTCTCATAGTCCAATTTCGTTTCCTCAAGTCTTACATTTCTTTTGTAATCCCATAGCTATTAATCTATTCTGCTCTTTCTGAACCTCTGTGTACTCTGAGAATGTAGAAATTGCCTCAGAACTTGCTGAAATTTCTACTTTACCACTGCCCATTGCCTGATGTTGTATTAGGGAAACCCTTAACATCTCCACAGATTTTTCCTGTGGAGGGACACTTTTCAATTAGGTGTTTGTCAATTAGTCTTTTTTCATTCCCAGAAAATCTACTCTCTCTTTCTTGTGTCTGTGCTAATCTCAGCTATCAGTAAAGTATATTTCTACTCCTTTTCCTCTCATGTCAGTACCCCACCACTACGACCCACTTGTAATGTTTTTGTTTTAACTTGCCGTGGTCCTTTATTATAGCTCCGCTTTACGTTACCTTACCTGTTACTTCAGGAGGGCCCTGGTCACAATCAACATTTTAAATTTCTATTCACAGAGAGCTTCATGTGTTTTCTACTTTTCCTGATCTTTTTATCTCAAGAACATATTGCCTTTCGGGTTTGAACCCCACCACTAACACCACCTGTGGTGTTTTGCCTCCTTTGTGTGACCTAGGTGTTACTGCCTCCTGACTTCCTCGGTATTCCTAAAGGGTTTTTGCTGCCACCAAAGGCATTTGCCTTAGATCTCTTCCCTTTAACTAGGAAGATTATCGGAAGGCTTTATTATAGAGGGAAGTATGACATAACAATAAGAAAAATCAGTGTGTGGGGGTGGCTGTGAGGTAAAAAAGAGATTCCATATTTCATATGAATTAGGCATTTTGTTTAACCAGAAGTAGAATTTATTTATAAGTACATGTGCATGATGGTTGAAGAGTATTGATAAGCATGTTGGTGTCAGGTTCTGGCAGTTAGATCCCCATAGTACTCCACTGCACACACTCCAGTGTAGGAATTAACTTTATTAGAAATCCATCAGTATCAGCATACACAGACAAGAGTATTGGCAGAAGTGACGTGGAGAGGTTTGGAGGGGTTAGTTGTAGGGCACGTTCCCGCCTGTAGGATATGGACAGTTAGGATTCTGGCGCGAAAGAGCCAGGAAGGGGGGAAGGGGGTTTGAGATAGGAGGGAAGAAGAACTGGAGAAAAGAAGCAAAAATGACATCATTTTTAGTTCCCAGGCTCAAGCCAGCACTCAAGGACACATTCTCAAGCGGCTGCAAAAACGAAAGTAGACACTACAGTAGGCACCTGTAAGATAAGCAACTCCCAGCCAAACAGGCTACTGATATACAACTTCATATACTCTCAGAGGATCAGTACAGAGCACAGAATACAGAAACATACTCATTGCAGATATGTAGACAGACATATATGACAGTTGGTTTCAGAATTGGTTCATAAGCTTAGTGGTTTCAAAGTAATTATGTATTCTTAAAGGTGTATTCACAGAACCAGTCACAAAGACTAATTTTCCCCACAGTTTTCAGTCATAGAATGATACTATAACTCTCTTCTCTCACCACACGAACTTCCACGCAGAATGACTGAACTAGAAAGAATCTCTCAGATCTAGATAGAATAAACTCTCACAGAGATACTCACAGACTGACTACTTTCTAGTTCGCCTGACCTAGCCAAAAATGAATACTTCTCAGTAATGACTAAAAACTGCAGTTCACTCTACCCCCTATGGTACAGCTAAAGTCCAAGTACAGCACGCTTCACTCACCCATCCATCCCCCCTCCTTTGTTCTTTAGAGGTGTGCACTTCTAACCACAGTATATTCAAAAACCCACATTAACCCGCAGAAATAAAATACAAATTATTTACATGGCAAAAGTTATATCTGGGCTTGCAATTGAATTACTGGAGAAGGCCATATTGTAGAGAGGGCTCTACCATTGTCCAACAAACTTAAGTTAGTTACTTGTAGCCATAGATGTGAAGGTGTGCCAGGGTCCCTGTGGGTGGCGGGCTTATAAGGTATTGCAGGCACTTTGTTCTACCACAGAGAATGTGGGATGTACTCATCTGGTCCATGTCTCAAGTCACTAGACCTCAATGAGGAGGTTGCCTCTCCTGCTTTTTTCCACCCCTCGCCACAGTATATGCAGCATTCTTTTTCAGTGCTGCCAATGGGTGAGGAGTTAGATTTATCCCAAACCCTGCATTTCTGTCTCTTAAGAAACTTCTACAAGAATCAGCCTCCTATCTAAACTACTATGGGTTTATAGAAAAACCTTAGAAATTCCACTTGCTTGTCAAACCTAGAAAAGCAAGATTTGGGTCCAGTAGCACCTTAAAGAGCAACTAGATTTCCTGAGTATGAGCTTTTGAGAGTCAAAACTCACTTCAGGGAGCTTTCTGACAACACATCTGATGAAGAGAACTGTGATTCTTGAAAGCTTATGCTACAATAAAGTTGGTTAGTCTTAAAGGTGCTACTGGACTCTTTTCTATTTTGCTACTACAGACTAACACGGCTAACTCCTCTGGATCTATGTTCAGGGAGCTTTGACTCTCAAAAGCTCATATCCTGAAAATTTAGTTGGTCTTTAAGTTTCTAATGGACCTGAATCTTGCTCTTCTACTTCAGACCAACATGGCTACCCACCTGAAAGTATTTTCAAATCTAGGTAGGTATCTCCCTGCCTTCTTGGTGAAATGGGGGCGGGAGGGTGGTCTGGACAATGGCTGAGGAAATAAAGTTAGAGGGCAAGGAGCTGGATAGAAGATGGTCGGAAAAACTGCACGTGTCTATTATAAGAATATTCTCACTTCTCAACATCTAAAATCTTTCTTAAGAGGGCTGCTAAAGGTGTCTACGAGACTTAAAAAAGAATATACACTGGCAGCACTTTGATGTAATTATTTGTGGTCTACATTTTTAAGTGACTTGACAGATAACAGGAACTCTTTCATCAGTTGCCAAAAATTTGTTTTTATTTTATCAGCCAAGACAACAGACTTCTACAAGACGAGTCTTCATGTGTGTTGTCAGTTTAATTAGTTACTGAAAGTTGCAGATGTTGTGACAATATAGTTAAAGAACATTTTATTTTCCCTTTCAGCCTCTGGAGAGTTTTTGTTGAAATTACTCTCATCCCTGAGGTCTCGGTTGTAGTGCACAAGGAAACTGAGGGAAAACATGCAAAATACCTGTCCTTCTGGGTTTTCAAGAATTAATGCCTGCAGGTGGGAAAGAGAAGATGGACGAGTAGTTTGCAAGTCATACTTGTTTGTTTGCCATGGAGATGTCATTCACACATCCCTCATGCTGCTTATCTCCCCCTCTTGATAGCTGATCCACAACTCACATATGAACTTCAGCATAGTTGCTAAAGGGGAAAAAAACACCTGTAAAAGTGGAGGAGTGCCAGAATTTAGCACCGCCATTTTGAAGCTATTGCTAAGTTCCCCACCTCCTTTGGATTGGCTTCAGGCACAGCCTTCAGAGGGAGGCTCTCCCTACAGCTGGTGCACCATTTCCCAATTAAAGGTAAAGGTAGTCCCCTGTGCAAGCACCGAGTCATTTCTGACCCATGGGGGGATGTTGCATCACGGCATTTTCTTGGCAGACTTGTTACGGGGTGGTTTGCCATTGCCTTTCCCAGTTTCATATTTTTGGAGAAACATTATGCAAAAAAGTGATACAGTTTCTAAGCCTAATTCAAATTGAACCTTTTACTTTTATAAATATTATAAATACATGAAGGAATAAAATAACAATGCAAAATTTTAGTAATTGAAAAGTATCTTTAATCACTCTGGCCATCAGATAGAAGCTGTTGCTGATTTGGGAATAGTCTGAACAAAGGCTGTCGATTTTCTGCATTCTGTATACTAGCTATTTCATAAATACTTACATAAAATACAATTATTATTCAATATTGTTTAGAGAAGTCCATGGATATAGATTTCAATAAATACCTTCTCAGTAAAGCAAAGCATGAAAGATAAAATGT
The DNA here is from genome assembly GCF_028583425.1 of Eublepharis macularius. Lineage (NCBI taxonomy): Eukaryota > Metazoa > Chordata > Lepidosauria > Squamata > Eublepharidae > Eublepharis > Eublepharis macularius. The sequence goes on from NC_072798.1 coordinate 57,102,856, forward strand.
GCAGGCAGGTTTTAACTTTATATTAACCTTGTGTGCACTGTATTGATTATGACAACTTGTTATATATGCTTTAAAAATACTTGTGAAGCTTTCAAGACTGTCTAAGAATACATAGAAGATACCATAGACCAAGGCACCCCAACCTTTTAGAGACTGCAGGCATACTTGTAATTCTGACACAAGGTGGTTGGCTCAAACACTCAGCTTTCATTCAGTCACCATTAGATATCCTTATACTATTGTGCCAGCTCCTACAAAAGCAATTATTTAAAACTGTTCACAACCAGTCAGATCTCCAGTGGCTGATAAAAATCCCATACGAAAGCTCCACCTGGTAGGCACCAGGTGCCCATGGGCACCATGTTGGCAACCCCTGCCATAGACAAAAGAATCAGAAAATAATGGCTGGCTCTAAGTACCTCTGAATAAGATTCGAATTTATGTATGCATACTTGTCAGCTTGCAGGCAGAGGGACCTGGTCTCAGCACCAACCTACAGTCTTTAGCCCAGTAGGATTGCCTGAACATAACATCCTGTCTTCCTCTATAGATTTATTCACTCAGTCTGAGCAGCTTGTCCTTCAGTACAGGTTGATTTGCTACTGATTGCCTGGTAACCCTGCCAGAGCCTACTGAGTCACTGACCTACCTTCTAGTGCTCATAGTTAACAATACCCTTTCTCTTCTATTTTACAATCCCTTCTCATGCACCAATATGCTTATGGATATATTTAATACTAAGAAAAAAATTCCAAAAGACTTATATGAATTGCCTCTGAAAACGATTTCATACTTCAGAAGTTTTGCACAGTAAATGAATGCTGTTCTTCTTGTTGTTTACCCTTCTCTGTTTTTGGCAATATTAATCAGTTCTCTGAAAATGGTTGCTTTTATGGATTTGGAAACAATTAAATGCTTGGCCTCCTGGATTAGGCTTATATCCTCTCATCTAATCGATCAGTTCAATAAGAGACCAATGAGTATAAGAATTGTCAAGGTCCAACATTTGATTTCCAACAGTGAGTAGCAAACCTGGTAGTTTTAGAAGTTCAGGAAGAAGGCCATCCACATCTGGATGGCAGGGTTTTGCTGTGGCTGTGCATGGCAATTCAGTTTACCTGTTGTGGCTGTTGATAGAATGAATCTATCCAGTCTTTTAAAAAGCAATTTAAAGCACAATATAGTTCAGAGGTTAGTTAATGTATTGAGTGAAGCAGAACTCTGTTGAACTACAGAAAAGATAGAATTCCAGCTTTTTATACTTAAAATGAGATCTGTTGATTTAAGACAAGGTTTATACTTTCTACATCAACTCCTTTATTTCTCCCCTAAAATTGAGATTTTACGGGTAGAAGACTCATGGTGTAAACTTCCCTGTAAGAATTTCCTGTACTGTTTCCCCTTCACATAGGTATCTGAAGAAGTGAGTTGTGACCCTCAAAAGCTCATAGTAAAATAAATGTTGTTAGTCTTTAAGGAGCCACTTTGTTTTATTTTGCTACAACACATGACCACACGAATCTGCTTTATATTGAATCAGACCCTTAGTTCATCAGGGTCAGTCTTGTCTACTCAGACGAGCAGTGGCTCTCTAGGATCTCAGGCAGAGGTTTTTCACATCACCTGACCCTTTCAACTGGAGGTGCCAAGGATTGCATCCGAGACCTTCTGCGTGCCCAGCAGATGCTGAGCCATGGCCCCTCCTCCAATTTACACTTTTGCAGTCATTACAAAATGGCAGTGCCTTTTATCCAAGCTGTGGTTCTTTGTTTTGATTCAATATACAGTCTCCTTGAACCCCTTGCTACAGAAGCTATAGGAGGATAGGGGATTCTCGGTAGGTATGTTTCTGCATAGGGAGTCAGTGGTGTGTGTGTAACACCTCCTATGTTTAAGCTTTTGCATTGTTAAATATATTAACTCTGGAATTAAGGGTCACTGGGTGTGATTGTGTGTGTGTGGGGGGGTATTTGTGAATTTTCTGCATTGTACAAGGGGTTGGACTAGATGACCCTAGAGATCCCTTCCAACCCATGATTCTATAATTATATTTTTGAACCCTTATGAACTCAGTCAGCATTTTCTCCCAACTTTTAATTGCAGTAGTCAATCAATAGCAGGAGAGTCATAGACAAGAACAAGAGAATGGGTAAACATGTTATTAGCAAATCCAAAAAGTTTTGGATCCTCATGTCTTTCCAGATCCTCCTTTAGTTTTTAAATAACATCTGTGTAATTAAATTTAGCTAACACTGAAAGCTCACACTTGTTCTTTATACTCAGGCACCTGGGCAAACAAATGAAAATGTCTTATTAATCTGAATTTTAACTTCACCCAGTTAATTTACACTGATTCTTAGACCTATCTCTATTTTATCTGTAGCCCCAAATTACGCTTCATATTTATACATTAAGATATTTATACCCTGTCTTTTCTTTGAAATAAATAGTATTTTGCTAGCCCCTTTTGGCTAAATTTGCTTTCCATCCCTTCAAGATTTTATCTCAGCACAAACCGAGACTATAGAAACAATCCAGGAATGCTTCTGTGCAACAAAAAGGTTAACATGTGAAGCAAAGAGGCAGAAGATGTGTTTTTACTAGTTGAATGGGCCTTTCCTGCAGTATTAATCGAGCAGGATTTAGAGAGTTAAAATATAAACTTGGTATGTTGCAGCATGCATATCCTGTTTTTAAATAGATTTTTTTTAAAAAATCTGTCATGGTAGATTAAGCAGTGCCAAATATGGTAATAGTATTAGGCTGCAAAATTCCTTACAATTGTGTCATCATGCCCTGGAAGAATCCAATATATTGTAGCCCAATGCTATTTACTTCCATGAAACAATTGTATTGTGCAAAGTTTACGTATTGTCTCTTTAAAATCTATTTAATATCAGCAAGAGTGCTTTCAGATGGTAATATGAAAGATCTTTTCCCACAATAAAATTAAATATTATTCAGTTTGAGGGTATATAGGTTCTCAAAAAGAAGCCAAGAATTCTGTGGCTGGCTTATAGAGTTTTGTTAGTCCCGAGAATTACAGCTTTAACGTTTTAAAAAAGCAATTAACCTGAGGGTCTTCTTTGAAAAAGCCCTGGAAGCGGGGGTTGGGGGGAGATTAAATGGCCAGCATACCTGAAACTGGAGGAGTGTGCTTTTTGAAGCTCTAAATTGGATCTGAAAACATCTTTTGGATCTGTAGAACCTGAATAAGCTTGATTGTAGAATGTACATCCCTAGTTCTATTTGATCTATTTTTAGCCTGCATTTCCAACATCTTACTCAAGGTGACTAACAAAACAAAAGAAAAAATAGTAACTAAAAATAATTTAACAATAATTCAATTAATTCAAGCAAGTTATGGATCAAAAAGTTCCCAACAATAAAATCCTTGTAGTTAAACCATCAAAGCTGTAAAAGAATAATCAATAAAACCTATAAACCTAATGTCTGCTTTCATAGACATAGTATTTATTTAAAGACATAATTATAAAGTAGAAAAGAAGGCGTTAATGAGAAAGTTGGTTCTGCAATAGAAAGTCCTTTACAAGAAATTTATTTATTTATTTATTTACATTATTTCTAGTCTACCTTTCTCACTGAGACTTAAGGCAGACTACATAGTGTAAGACAATATGAACTCCTGCTGGAACATCCCGTAAGCTATGCAGTTGGTTACAGCAACAGTCGGTACACAGTAGTATAGTGTTTGGTCCCTATCCCTTTTCCAAAGCATCTCTCTGAACCATTTAGATACAGTACTGCCTGAATAATTCTATTTTGCATAGTTTGCTAACATCCAAGAGATTGGGGGCTTTCCTAACCTCATCAGGCAAGCCATTCCACAGGGTGGGGGCCAACACAGAGAATGTGCATGTGCAGGCAGTTGTTGATCTTACCTGTCTGCAGGTGGTATTGAGCTGCCATGGCAGAGCTTAGGAGAGAGAAGGTCTTGGAGATATGAGTGACCAAGGCCTTGAAGAGCTTTGTATGTGATAGCTAATAATTTGAATTGAGCCTGGTAACTTATGGGTAGCCAATGGAGTGACTGCAGAATGAGAATAATATGCATGCTCTACTTAGCAACTGGTAAGAACTGACCTGCAATGTTTTGCGCTAACTGGAGTCTCTGAGTTGACTTCAAGGAGAGAACTATATACAGTAGTCTAAATGTTACTGTGGCATGGATCCTGGTGGCCAGATTGTCCATGTCAAGGTATGGGGCCATCTTCTGGGCTAGATAGAGTTGGAAGAAGGCCTTTTTTGGAACTTCATTAACATGCTTCTGTAGTAGTAATGCTGGATTCAGTATAACCCTTATGCTCTTAACCAAGGGACAATTGAACCCCATCAAAAGTGGAGAGAACAATGTCCTTCATGATCTCCCCTTTCCTAACCAGCATCACTTCTGTCTTGTCTGGGTTTCAACCATTTGACCACAGCAGTCAGGCAGCAATTCAAGACCTGTATTGCATTACCCAGGGATTTTTGATAGCAAGATAAAGAGCTGGATATACTTTGCTAACACTTCAATAGCAATGGGATTGGAAATAAAACACCCCATAGCAGCATTTGGAATGCCAGGTACAGTTTTGGTCACTACATCTCTAAAAGAATAGTGCAGATTAGGAAAAGGTGCAGAAAAGGAAATAATAATAATAACTGTACTTCTATACTGCTCTTCTAGACAGATTAATGGCTCATCCAGAGCGGTGAACAAGTTAGTGTCATTATTATCCCCACAATACAGGCGAGGAGCTGGGACTGAGAGCAGTGGTTTACCCAAGGCCACCTACTGAGTTCATGGCAGTAGTGGGATTCAAACCAGTAGAGTGCTGATTTGCAGCCACACCACTTAATCACTGTGCTACAGCAGCTCTTATCAAAGTATTTGACTACCATCCTGATGAGGAAAAGCTGAAGGATTTGGGGCAGCTGTTTAGAAAAAGACGACTGAGAGCACTTTCATGTTGCTTCCTTATGCCATTTTTCTCCATTGCTGCCCGCTGTCAATTTCTGTTCCATGGATCTTCCCAAAAATTTCTGCACTGATAAGATCAGGCAGAGACAGATTCAGTAAATGGATTTTTTAAATTTAGGAATCACAGTACAACCAACACAAGGCAATTGCCAAGAATGACTGTTTAACTGTAACAATGCTGACTATATACTCCTTGCCCCTCCCTTTTCCTATGGAACAGAACTCTTGGCTTTGACAGCCTTTCAACGCTAGAAAACTAAACTGCAACTATGTAACTTCCCTACTATAACTGACAGGCTAACTCCAGTCAGACCTTAAACTGCAACTATGTAACTTCTGCCTTCTATGCCAGACAGGTTAACCACTGTCTGACATTCTGCCCCCCTTATTTTCAGCTCCCCCTCGGTTTATCTGGATATCGTTTGTGAAACTCCCTAACTAATTTTGGAGCTTTAACATCTTCCACTGTGACCCACTCTTGGTGACTTTGATTAAAATGTTTCCACCAAATAAGGTATAATAGTTTCCCTCGTTTGCGTTTTGAATCCTGAATAGATTCTACTTCATGATGCAGTTGGCTGTTCACCATCGGGGGGGGTGAGTCCCCAGTTCTGGGTGCTACTGGTCCAGATCTGGTGCCCTTTTTAGGAGGCTGCAATAGAAAACGGGGTGGACACTCTTTCAATTCTTTGGTAGTTTTAATCTTACTGTTACTCCATTAATGACTTCTATTATTTCGAATGGGCCTACGAACTTCCAACCTAATTTTTTACTAGACTGTTCTCCCCATAAGTTCTTTGTAGATATAAATACCCGTCCTCCTACTTTTAAGTCCCTTTGAGGTGAGCGATTCTTGTCTGCTTGGGCCTTATAATCCTCTTTTGCTTTTCTCAGGGTCTGTGAAATTAGGTCCCATTGTTCTACAATTCCCCTCCACCAATTGTGGAGTTCAGTTTTCTCCTCTCCTCCTTTCTCTGGATGAGTGTCTCTAATAAACGGCATCACCTTGCCCTCAAACCCTTGGGTGATCTTTAAAGGCGACGCTCCAGTAGAGCTGTGAATGCTGTTGTTATAACAATATTCAGCAAAAGCTTCTCGGCCTTTTGGCTAAGATCAAGCGTAGTCAATCTGTTCTTATCAGTTTAATTCAGCAAAAGCTAAATATTCTGCCCAGTTATCTTGCTGATAGTTTATATAACACCTTAGAAATTGTTCTAACACCTGATTGACTCTTTCCATTTGCCCATCCGTTTCTGGATGGTATCCCAGTGACATCCCTTGGGTGATGCTGGTCACTTCCATTAACTGTTTCCAAAATTTAGCAATAAACTGTGGGCCTCTATCCGAAATTACTTTATCAGGGGAAGAATGAAGCCTCACTACGTGCAACATGAACAGACTGGCTAGCTTCTTGGCTGTGGGTAGCTTGGCACAAGGGACAAAATGAGCCTGTTTAGAGAAGAGGTCCACCACCACCCAAATCACTGTATTTCCTTTACTTGGAGAAAGATCCGTGATAAAATCCATTGATACTACAGACCAAGGTCAAGGGGGTTCTCCATTGTTTGTAACAATCCTGGTGGTTTTCCCCCTCTCGGTTTTCCCATTAAGCATACTTGACAGGTGGCCACATCCTTCCTCATTTTGGGCCACCAGAACTGCCTTTGGGTTAGATTCAATGTTTTGAGGTAGCCAAAATGGCCTGCTAGCTTACTATCATGGCAATTTTTTTAATACTTCTCCCCTCAGTCCCGGTGGAATATACATCTTCCCTTTTTGATACCAACATCCATTTATCCTCTTTTCAAATTGCTCTGGTAATCCCTCCCCTGATTCTTTTTCTAGTTCTCTCTTCAATCCATGGAAAGGGAAGGCAGTGGGGAAGTCCCCTTTCTAGTTTGGTCCCTAGTAACTACTGCCCCCCAATTGGGCAGGGGAAAACTTTGTGTCTACCACCTCCTTTCTCTGGCTGGCATGCTGTGGGAGGCGAGACAGGGCATCTGCCAAAAAATTCAACTTCCCCAGGAAGTGTTTAGGGGTGAAGTTAAATCTGAAGAAAAACTCTGCCCATCTTAGCTGCTCCACTCCCAGTCTGCACGGTTTTCTCAAAGCTTCCAAGTTCCTGTGGTCTGTCCACACCTTGAAAGGTATCCTGGCCCCTTCCCGCCAATGCTGCCATGTGCTTAAAGCCAGTTTAACAGTGGTTGCTTCCTTATCCGAGATCACCCAGTGCTGCTCGGCATCTGAATTTTTTTTTATATGTAAGCACAGGGATGCATCTTCCCATCTTCTCCTTCTTGTAATAGAACTCCTCCCATAACCACATCACTTGCATCTACCTGTATTACGAATTTATGAGCTTCATTTCGGTGGTGCAATACCGGCTCGGAGGTAAACCTAGATTTTAATTCCATAAATGCTCTCTGGCATTCCCCAGGCCATACTAACTTTGTGCTTGGTTTAGTTTCATTTGGGCTTCTCCCTTTGGTTTTTAGTAAATCAGTGAGCAGTAATGCAACTTAGGCAAAATTCCTAATAAAGGGTCTATAAAAATTTGCGAATCCCAAAAAAGATTGCAGTTGTCTCCGAGTTCAGGGGGCTTCCCACTCCAACACTGCTTCAGTTTTTGCCGGGTCCATTCCCAAACCTTTGTGGTACACCTGGTAGCCTAGGAAGTCCAATTCTTTCCTGTGGAAATCACATTTAGAAAGGTTGGCAAATAATCGATGCTGAAGCAGGGTTCTTAAAAACAGTGTTTCTTACCAGTAACTGTTGTTCGTCGAGTATCTTCTGTGCAGACACACATTGGGACTGCGCATGCGCAGGCCGGCCGCGGAAAGATTTGACTAGCTATAGAATCGTGAAGAGGGGGACGCCCGCCGGTTCCGCGCGTGCGCGGATCCGTTCCCGCCAAAACCGGCATACTTAAGGCGAGCGTCCCCCACATTCCCTCAGTTCCCCTGAGCCGCCGGAGGCCAAATAGTACGAAACAGCACTCACAGCGGGGCAGGAGGGAGGGAATGTGTGTCTGCACAGAAGATACTCGACGAACAACAGTTACTGGTAAGAAACACTGTTTTTCGTCGTCGTCCTTCTGTGCAGCCCCACATTGGGAGTATAGCGAGCTACTCACCAATGGGGGCGGGTGTGAGTGTCACTGAAACAACGAGTGCAGGACAGCAGTCCCAACTGCCGAGTCACGTCTCGCATTCACGTCCACAGAGTAGTGTTTGATGAACGTCGACGGAGACGACCAGGTGGCAGCTTGACAGACGTCCCGAAGCGGAACTCCTCGCAGGAACGCAGCAGAAGCAGCTTGCGCCCGGGTAGAATGGGCGATCACGGAGAAAGGACACCGCACACCAGCTTTAGTATAACAAAGTTTAACGGCAGACACCAACCAGCGGGAAATGGACTGTGGGGAAGCAGGCAGACCCTTACAGGGCCCAGAATAGCAAATGAACAATGCAGGGGACTTCCTACAAGTCGCTGTTGCATGCAAATAAAACAATAAAGCACGTTTCAAATCAAGAGTGTGCAAGGCTCGTTCCCCTGGGGAAGAAGGGTTGGGAAAAAATGTAGGGAGGATAACCTTCTGTTGTAGATGAAACTTGGTCACCACCTTCGGGAGGAACTCCAGACTAGGGTGCAGGACAACCTTATCAGGAAAGAACTGAAGAAAAGGGGGATCAGCCCGAAAGGCAGAGATCTCCCCAACCCTTCTGGAGGAGGTAATAGCCACCAGAAACACCACCTTTAATGTCACCAATGCCAGTGGGCAGGTAGCCAGTGGTTCAAAGGGCGGAAGCATTAACTGTGCCAGGACCAAAGGTAAACTCCACTGTGGAACCGGGGGTACCCTGGGAGGGAAGGTTTTGAAAAGCCCTTTGAGAAACTGTTTGGACAAGTGATGGCTGAACACGGTCTTCCCATCAATCCGCTCATGAAAAGCGGAGATCGAAGCCAGGTGGACCTTAATACTGCTCACAGCCAGCCCACGTGAGTGCAGATCCACCAGGTAATCAAAAATTAAAGGTAGAGGGCATACAAAAGGGGAAGTCCCTCTGGGAGCCAACCACTGGGAAAAACGGGACCACTTGCGCTGGTAAGACAGCCTAGTGGAGAGCTTTCGTGAGTTTAAAAGGATCCGCAAGACCTCAGCAGAGAAGGTCACTCTGGGGCCAGCAGGAGCCAGGCCGTCAACTTCAGAACCTCCACATTGTGGTGCCACACACCGTCCCGTAGCAAGAGGTCCGGGGCGGTTGGGAAGGGTAGGCAACATCCCTTCGAGAGGGAGAGCAGGAGGGGGAACCATTCCTGGCGAGGCCAATATGGAGCCACCAGGATGCAGTGGGTGTGATAAACTCGAATCCTGCAAAGAACCTTGTGCAGGAGCGGGGTTGGAGGGAAGGCATAAAAGAAGCCTGGGGACCAGGGTATCTGGAAGGCATCGCCCAGGGAGCGAGGATCCACCCCAGCCCTGGTGCAAAATTGCGGGGCCCGTCTGTTGGAGGCCGTAGCAAAGAGGTCTACCTCCGGAAACCCCCACTGGCGGAAAACTGGAAGGAGATACTTGGGCTGAAGGGACCACTCGTGCTGCGGGAGAAATACCCTGCTGAGGGTGTCTGCGGACACGTTCAGCTCCCCCGCGATGTGAATCGCTCTGGGGTAGACATTGTTGTGGGCCGCCCAAGACCATAGTCGTGCGGCTTCCTTGCAGAGCCTGAGTGAAACCGTTCCCCCTTGCTTGTTCACGTAGTAGCAGGCCGTCGTGTTGTCGGACAGGACCTGGACCCGCTTGTTCCGGAGCACATCTGTGAAGGAAGCAAGGGAGTACCGGATTGCACGGAGTTCTAACACATTGATGTGCAAGGAGGCCTCAGAGGGCGACCAGACATCTTGCACTGTCAAAGAACCACAGCGGCCACCCCAGCCGAGATTGGAGGCATCAGTGGAGACAGTAACGTCAGCCACGAAAGTGCCAAATGGAGAGCCCCGGGACAAATTCTCAGGGAGGGACCACCAAACCAGAGAGCGCAGCACACCCCTTGGGATGGAGAACTTCCGCTGAGGGGACATCAGAAGAGGGTTAAAACGTCGAAGGAACCAGGTTTGCAGGGGCCGCATATGGAGGCGTGCCAGAAGCACTACACTCGTAGTGGAGGCCATAAGCCCAAGGAGTGTCTGAATAAGTAAGGCCGTCTGGTAGCGATGAGACAGGAAATAACGCACCAGAGAAACCAGGCGGTTTAAACGGTCCAAAGGTAGGAACGCCCTCCCTAAAGAGGAGTTCAGAACTACCCCAATAAACCGTATCATTGGCGTAGGCACAAATATGGACTTCCCAAAATTAATGAGAAGGCCCAAGCTATTAAGCAGTGAAGTGACAAGGGAGAGCTGATCCCTGAGCCCAAGGGCAGAAGGCCCAACCAGGAGCCAATCATCTAAGTAAGGGTAGATGATACATCCATGAGAGCGTAAAAAGCCCACCACCACAGCCATACATTTGGTAAACACTCGGGGAGCGGAAGCCAACCCGAAAGGCAAAACAGTGTATTCATAGGCCACTGACCCACAGAAGAATCTGAGGTATTTCCTACAACCCTCACGTATAGAGATGTGAAAGTAGGCGTCTTTCAGGTCAATAATGGCCATCCAGACTCCAGTGTCCAAAAGCTCTATAACCTTGGACAGGGTGAGCATCCTGAATTTCTGGGTCACAAGGTAGGAGTTGAGACCCCTGAGGTCTAGGATAGGGCGAGAACCACCATCCTTCTTATCCACTAGGAAGTACCTAGAATAGAAACCATAGGGAGAGGTGGAAAGATCAACCACACGCACAGCACCCTTTAGAAGCAACTCCTGAACATTATTATTCAACAGTGAACCAGAAACAGGTGTATAACGAGGGGGCAGAGAGAGTGGGGGGGTGCAGGTGAACAACAATCTGTAGCCATGCTCTACAATAGACAACACCCAGGAGTCAGTAGTGATAGTCCGCCAAACGGGCAGAAACGGTCGGAGCCTCTTCCCAAACAAGGGGGTCTGGCCAACATCCTGGGAGGCAGGCAGGGCAGCGTCCAGATCTAGTCAGAAGAGCTGCTTCGGACCCGACGCGGGGCCTTTCGGGGAGCGTTGAGGTCCCTGCTTCCCTCGGTTCCGAGAAGACCTTTTAGCAGCACCCTTCTGCGAACCGGAGAAGGAACGGTGGCCGTAGTAAGTGGAAGAATAGCGGCCTTGGCGCTGGTGGTAGGGTTGGGAAGACTGGTAAGGCGTTTGGAAGGACTGGAACCGAGGAGCACGATACCTCGAGGCCGACTGGTCAGCAATCACGCCAAGGGACTTAGCCGTTTGGTGATTCTTCTTCATGAGGGACAGGGCTTCATCCGTCTTCTCCGAAAATAAAAGGCTCCCCTCGAAGGGGAAATCTTTAACCTTCGTCCGCTTATCCAGAGGGAGGGCCGTGGAGCGGAGCCAAGCATGCCTTCGGAGGACCACAGAGGAAGCCATGGAGCGAGCCGAACAGTCAGCCACATCCTTCCCGGCTGTCATCTGCTGTTTTGCGAGTTTCACAGCCTCAGCTTGCAGAGCCTTGACCAAGGGGCGACTGGCAGCGGGCAAGTCGGCAATGTAGGTCGACAGTCGGTTCCATAGGAACAGGTTGTATGATCCCATTATCGCTTGAAAGTTGGCGATACGAAAAGCGAGGGACGCGGAGGAGTAGACCTTGCGACCCAGGGCATCCAGTTCCCGGCCTTCTCGATCCACTGGAGCGGATTGTGAGTTTCGACGGAACCGAGCGTTGACCTCGTCGGCGACCAGGGAAGAAGGCTTCGGATGGGCGAAAAGAAAAGGACAATCTTCCTGCTTCAGCCGATAACATTTTTCCAGGTTCCGGGCAGTCGCCGGAACCGAGGCCGGTGCTTGCCACAAGTTGTGCGCGGCATCAACGAGATCCTCCACCGGAGGGAAAGCCACAGATGCCGAAGAACCAGAGGACAGCGCCTGGAGGACCTTACTCTTGTGCTTCGTGGCAGAAGAAGTGACATCCAGCTCCAAAGCTTCTGCCATACGGATCATCTGCTCAGGAAGCATACGATGATCTTCGGTGGGAGAGGATGCTCTGGACTCACCCACGGCGTCGTCAGGGGACGGATCCCAAGCCAGGTCGGAGGAAGCTTCAGAGGGGGAAGCCAGACCCTCCTCGTCCTCGGAACCGGAGAACTCTGGAACCTGCGCAGAGGCAGATGGCATCGGTTCCGCGCGGGAGACCGGAGGCAGTGTCGGAGGAGCGACCGCGTGCCCTGGCTGTCTCACGGACGTCTCTGGCACGGCCGACGAGAAGGCAGGTACCGATGGGACCAGGCCAGCGCGCTGGACAAGCGCCGCCAATGACTGGAGCCAGGACACAAAAGATGACCAGGTCGCCACATCACCTATGCCCGGGAAGTTCTGCACCGGAGGCAGCCACGGGGTCGGAACCGAACGGGCGTCCGGGACCTGCTGTTGGGGCCAGAACGGAACGGATGGATCAGTAGAGGCAGGAGCGGATGGCAAGCCCTGTTCGAAGGCCACGATCGGATCCGGGAAGTTCGGAACCGGGATGAAATCATCCTCTATATGCGGTGGAGGCGTGTGTGGCGGCGATGGCGTGTGCAAGGCATCCGGCGGAGGAGCTGAAAGGGACGCCGACACAGGCGAAGGGCCGCGAGTGGCGGGAGCGGAGACGTCTCGTTTGTGATGCTTCGAACGAGACTTCGACTTTTTTGCCGGGGGCGCCGAAGCAGCCCGTTCCACAGCGGAGCGCTCCGCCGAGCGCTTCTTCGGGCGGGTAGCACCCTCGGTCCCAAGGGGGGTAGCCGGCACCGCAGCCGGTTCCGAGGGGGTCGGATCCGAGGAACCACGAGCCGGGTCAGACGAAGGCCCAGGAGCGGGAGAAGCGGCCGAACGAGGCGCATCCTGCTTACCCGCCTGATCCTGGGGCAGAAGATTAGACCCCCAGAGGAAGGCCTTCAGTCGAGCGGAACGGTCGTGGCGGGCCTTAGGTGTAAACGACTGGCAAATAGCACAGCGCTGAACAATGTGCCCTTCCCCGAGACAGAGAAGGCACAAGTCGTGCCCATCGGAGTGGGTCATCTTCGTCGAACATTTCTGACACTTTTTGAAGAGGGCCATAATGAGAGTTGGAAAAAAGAACGCTAGCAGAACCAATTCCGACGGCGGCGAAAAAGGAACTGAGGGAATGTGGGGGACGCTCGCCTTAAGTATGCCGGTTTTGGCGGGAACGGATCCGCGCACGCGCGGAACCGGCGGGCGTCCCCCTCTTCACGATTCTATAGCTAGTCAAATCTTTCCGTGGCCGGCCTGCGCATGCGCAGTCCCAATGTGGGGCTGCACAGAAGGACGACGACGAACACTTCTCTTACTAGCTTCACATGGGAAGCAAGGTCCTATGTGTACACCAGTACATCATCCAAATAGACCACCACCCTTTTGTACAAATAATTATGCAGAGCGTTGTTAATTAGATTCATGAACACTTCTGGGGCCCCTTGTAGACCAAACGGCATTACTCGGTACTCGAATTGGCCCAGTGGGGTGTTAAATGCCATTTTCCATTTGTCACCCTTTTTTATTCGTACCCTGAAATACGCATCACGTAAATCTAGCTTTGTGAATATCTTTCCTTGAGCTACTATCCCCAAGTTATCCCTAATAAGTGGGAGAGGATAAGCATTAGACATGGAGACCGCAGTAATTACCTGATAATCGGTACATAACCTCAGCCCCCCATCTTTCTTTTTCCTGAATAGCACTGGTGCAGCATGGGGAGATTTCGCTGGGTGGATAAAACCCCTAGCTAGGTTTTTATCTATGAACTTGTGTAATTCCTCCCTCTCCCCTAAGCTCATTGAATACAGTTTCCCTTTTGGTAGCTTTCCCCCCGGTATTCGATTGCACAATCAGTTGACCGATGAGGGGGCAGTTTGTCTGCCTCTCCTTTGAACATTTTGCTTAGGTCCTGATATTCTGGAGGAATATCTCTTCCATGGAGGAATATCTCTCTTCAATGGTTAAACATATAGCCTCGGTGATAGGAGGGAGTTGGGACCCCCACTGGTCGCTCCACGTATGTTTATGACAATGTTTCAACGGGAAATCCAACTCGCCTGCTTTCCACTTAACATATGGCTCATGATCGTACAGCCATCTCATCTCTAGCACCAGCGGGAACTTTGTGGCTGGGCTGACCACGAAAGTCCTGTTCTCGCAGTGGTGCCCTATCCCCATTGGAATTGGTTCGGTTTCAAATCCTGTGTGTGTGTGCGGGGGGGTTCCCTTCATGACCGTACCATCCATTTGTTCAAACACTAATGGTTCTGGCAGTTGGTGTACATTTAGTCCCAGTTCAGTCACTAGAGAGGGGGCAATCAAATCTCTAGTACACCCCGAGTCGATCAGTGCCCTAACTTGGAGATTGGTCCCCCACCTCAGATTCAGCAGGGCAATGACACGGACGCATAGAGCTCCCTTCTATCTCACCTTCGTTGGCACCTGCTCCTCCATGACCTGCCAACAGGTGCCCTTTACAGCAGGTCTCTGTCGTTTCCCGCAAGTGGTTTGGTGTCTACTTCATCAGTTGAGGATGACCCCCCCACACACTATATACCTCAGTGTCCCTGTGCGCTTGAGCCACCACCCCTGCCGTCTCCTTCTTCTTGGTGTGACAAGGTCTGGGTCTAGGCCACCTCTCCTGAGTCCTTTTCAGCTTCCGTCTTTGTTCTGAGTACATTCTTCTCGTCTCGGGGCACTCTGCTGTGAAATGGCCGCCCCCACATTGTAGGCATAACCCCTGGCTAATCCTTTGGCCCTTCTCATCCAGAGGGAGGAGGCTGTTCCATTCCCTCCTTAGATCTCGTGGTTGTCCTTCCTCGAGGTTCTTTCGCTGTCCAGCCTGGTGTTGTAGATGCAGCAACTTCACCACCTGTTCCCTATTCTCGATCTTGCAAGCTAGCTGGATCCATTCTAATAAGGTTATTGGATCATCCTGTACTAGGGCCTTAGCCACCAAATCTGGATTTAAGCCAGCTCGGAAAAATTCAATTTTCACTCCCTCTGTCCAATCCCTCAGCTGTGTGCTCTCTAAACTTGGCTGCATGCTCACGTACAGGGCGATTGCCTTGCCTCAGGCGCTTCAGGTGGATTCTTGCTCTCTTCCTCCAAAGTGTATTGGAGGAATTCATATTGCTCTTCAAGAGATTGCATGAACACGTTTACATTTTGTAGCTCGGGGGCTTGTGCCACATAGAGAGTTACGTACCATTTGGCTGCTGACCCCCCTAAACGGGACCCAATATAGTTCACCTGGCTAAGGTCACTGGGGAAGGTATGGTCCCACTCATGTAAAAATTCCCCCACCTGTACCAGGAAGTACGCCAAGTCTTCAGGGTCCCCCTCAAATCGTGCTTCTAACTTCTGCCAAATCAGGGGGGCTTGACCCTGGATCAAGGGCCTCACTGGTTGATCATGATAATATGGTGTGTGGCCTCCCTGTTGAAAGGGTGGTAAGGGAGAAGGGTCCCTGGGTAAATTGGAACGTCTCTGTAGCAAATCAGCTGGGGGTCTCAATACTTGGGTGCTTTGCAGGAGTTCCCTCATTCCTCCCACTATCTCCCTCATTGCCACTTTAAGCTCTTCCACTTCCTCCTGTAGAGCTCGTACTTCCTGGGTGTCATGGCCTTTGGAGTCTTTCCCCTCATCACTCAGGACGGCTTCTTCATTCCCCCCACTCGGCATGAAAAGCTTAGACCTCCTCCTGTCTCTAAGCTGTCTGTCTGCAGTGGCGTGGGAACGAGGAGCTCAGCTTCGGGGAGTCGCTGCCAGCCAGGGTAGGAAGTCCAGGTCTGTCTGCGGTATTATCCCGGGCCCCCTCACCTCTTTCACCTTTAGCTTGGATTCCTCCCACTGAGTTCCTTAGTCTCCTTTGGATTTCACCAGACTGCTCTTTCTTGGCTCGACTGCCATTTCACATGGGCCAATGGTGTGTCCTCTGAGGTCCATAGGAGGAAAAGATGATTCTTGGCAAAATGTCAGTTTCTGTTCCATGGATCTTCCCCAAAATATCCGCACTGATCAGATCAGGCAGAGACAGATTCAGTAAACGGATTTTTTAAATTCAGGAATCACAGTACAACCAACTAACACAAGGCAATTGCCAAGAATGACTGTTTAACTGTAACAATGCTGACTGTATACTCCTTGCCCCCCCCTTTTCCTATGGAACAGAACTCTTGGCTTTGACAGCCTTTCAACACTAGAAAACTAAACTGCAACTATGTAACTTCCCTACTATAACTGACAGGCTAACTCCAGTCAGACCTAGGGATGTGCGTTTCGGCATTCAGAATGCCGAAAGAATGCCGAAACAAAAGTGTTTGACAATTCCTGTCAAAAACACTTTATTTCTTGAACAGCTTTAGGTTACACAGCAGGGGGGAACACCAAAGGGCATGGCAGCACTATCTTACACAAAAATAACACAACTCACTTAATGTATTGTCGAAGGCTTTCACGGCCGGAGAACGATGGTTGTTGGGGGTTTTCCGGGCTGTCTTGCCGTGGTCTTGGCATTGTAGTTCCTGACGTTTCGCCAGCAGCTGTGGCTGGCATCTTCAGAGGTGTAGCACCAAAAGACAGAGATCTCTCAGTGTCACAGTGTGGAAAAGATGTAGGTCATTTGTATCTACTCAGGAGGGGTGGGGTTGAGCTGAGTCATTCTGTAAGAGTTTCCCAGGGTGTGGAATGCTAATGGCGGGAGGCTTCACTGTATCCCGAGGCGGTTCTTTTGCATATGGATTGGTGCTTGATGTGCTAATCTTCTCTGCAGGGCTATTGTCGGGTGTGGAGTGTTTTGTTGGCCTGGTGTTTTTCAGAACTGGAGCCCATGCTCTGTTCATTCTTAAGGTTTCTTCTTTCCTGTTGAAGTTTTGCTTATGCTTGTGAATTTCAATGGCTTCCCTGTGCAGTCTGACAAAGTAGTTGGAAGTGTTGTCCAGTATTTTGGTGTCCTGGAATAAGATACTGTGCCCTGTTTGAGTTAGGCTATGTTCAGCCACTGCTGATTTTTCAGGCTGTCCAAGTCTGCAGTGTCTTTCATGTTCTTTTATTCTTGTCTGGATGCTACGCTTTGTGGTCCCGATGTAAACTTGTCCACAGCTGCAGGGTATACGGTATACTCCTGCAGAGGTGAGGGGATCTCTGCTGTCTTTTGCTGATCGTAGCATCTGTTGTATTTTTCGGGTGGGTCTGAATACTGCTTGAAGGTTATGCTTTTTCATAAGCTTTCCCATCTGATCAGTAATTCCTTTGATATATGGCAAAAACACTTTTCCTGTGGGAGACTGTTTTTCTTTGGTTGTTTGATTCATCCTGGGTTTGATTGCTCTTCGGATTTCATTTCTGGAGTAGCCATTTGCCTGAAGTGCGTGGTTTAGATGATTAATTTCCTCATTGAGAAAGCACGGCTCACATATCCGTCTTGCACGATCCACTAATGTTTTCATTATGCCTCTTTTCTGTCGGGGGTGGTGATTGGAGTTTTTGTGTAAGTACCGATCAGTGTGAGTTGGTTTCCTGTAGACCTTGTGACCTAACTGAAAGTTTGCTTTGCGGATGACCAAGGTATCCAGGAATGAGAGTTTTCCCTCACTTTCTTTCTCCATTGTGAATTGTATGTTCAGGTGGATGTTGTTGAGATGATTCAAAAGTTTTTGAATCATCTCAACAACATCCACCTGAACATACAATTCACAATGGAGAAAGAAAGTGAGGGAAAACTCTCATTCCTGGATACCTTGGTCATCCGCAAAGCAAACTTTCAGTTAGGTCACAAGGTCTACAGGAAACCAACTCACACTGATCGGTACTTACACAAAAACTCCAATCACCACCCCCGACAGAAAAGAGGCATAATGAAAACATTAGTGGATCGTGCAAGACGGATATGTGAGCCGTGCTTTCTCAATGAGGAAATTAATCATCTAAACCACGCACTTCAGGCAAATGGCTACTCCAGAAATGAAATCCGAAGAGCAATCAAACCCAGGATGAATCAAACAACCAAAGAAAAACAGTCTCCCACAGGAAAAGTGTTTTTGCCATATATCAAAGGAATTACTGATCAGATGGGAAAGCTTATGAAAAAGCATAACCTTCAAGCAGTATTCAGACCCACCCGAAAAATACAACAGATGCTACGATCAGCAAAAGACAGCAGAGATCCCCTCACCTCTGCAGGAGTATACCGTATACCCTGCAGCTGTGGACAAGTTTACATCGGGACCACAAAGCGTAGCATCCAGACAAGAATAAAAGAACATGAAAGACACTGCAGACTTGGACAGCCTGAAAAATCAGCAGTGGCTGAACATAGCCTAACTCAAACAGGGCACAGTATCTTATTCCAGGACACCAAAATACTGGACAACACTTCCAACTACTTTGTCAGACTGCACAGGGAAGCCATTGAAATTCACAAGCATAAGCAAAACTTCAACAGGAAAGAAGAAACCTTAAGAATGAACAGAGCATGGGCTCCAGTTCTGAAAAACACCAGGCCAACAAAACACTCCACACCCGACAATAGCCCTGCAGAGAAGATTAGCACATCAAGCACCAATCCATATGCAAAAGAACCGCCTCGGGATACAGTGAAGCCTCCCGCCATTAGCATTCCACACCCTGGGAAACTCTTACAGAATGACTCAGCTCAACCCCACCCCTCCTGAGTAGATACAAATGACCTACATCTTTTCCACACTGTGACACTGAGAGATCTCTGTCTTTTGGTGCTACACCTCTGAAGATGCCAGCCACAGCTGCTGGCGAAACGTCAGGAACTACAATGCCAAGACCACGGCAAGACAGCCCGGAAAACCCCCAACAACCAACAACTCACTTAACATCAGAGAATCACAAAAACACAATTCCTGGCAAAAACACTTTATTTCTTGAACAGCTTTAGGTTACACAGTAGGAGGGCACAACAGGGCATGATAGCAATGTACTACAAAAAATAATACAACCCACTTCACCGTTTTTGACAGCAATTGTGTTTGTGTGATTCTCTGATGTGAAGTGAGTTGTGTTATTTTTGTGTAGTACACTGCTTTCCTGCTCTGTGGTGCCTTCCTACTGTGTAACCTAAAGCAGTTACAGAAATAAAGTGCTTTTGACAGCAATTTTTTGGTGTGATTCTTTAATGTGAAGTGAGTTGTGTTATTTTTGTTTAAGATACTGCTTCCATGCCCTTTGGTGTTTCCCCCCTGCTGTGTAGCCTAAAGCTGTTCAAGAAATAAAGTGTTTTTGACAGGAATTGTGCTTTGTGATTCTCTGATGTTAAGTGAGTTGTGTTATTTTTGTGTAAGATAGTGCTGCCATGCCCTTTGGTGTTCCCCCCTGCTGTGTAACCTAAAGCTGTTCAAGAAATAAAGTCTTTTTGACAGGAATCATGCTTTGTGATTCTCTGACGTTAAGTGAGTTGTGTTATTTTTCTGTGTGGGGGACTGCTGGTGTAATGTGTCATAATGCTTTGCCTACTTGTACTTTGGAAGGGAGAAAAAAATTTAAAACTTTATTTTGTGTTGTTCTTGTTTTATTCTTTGTTGTGCAGTTGGTTCCCATCATAGGGAACAATGGGGCTGGCTGGCCAGCCATCTCTGTAGGTGGTGGGGGAATTTGAGGGAGGGTGTCTGTGGTTCAGGTGCTCTTTCACAGGGACCAGCTGGCACTCAGAAGTGTGCCCACCATTGTGGCACCCCTGGGCTGTGCAGAATTGCCCTGGGAAAGAGAGTTTAGAAGTTCCCAGCATAGGGAACAAAGGGAGAGGGCTGGCCTTTGCCAGCCTGTTCCTGGGGTTATGGGTGTGGGGCAGGTGGGGGTGGATTTGGGTCTGTGAGGGGCTAATGTGGGGATTTGGGTCTGTGTGTGGCAGCTGGGGGGGAATTGGGTTTGTGTGGGGCTGTAAGGGGTGGACTTTAGGGGCTGAGAGGACCTACTTGGGGAGGCCATGAAATGGCCCCCCCAAGTGGGAGCAGTCTGAGCCTTGGTGGGGGGTGGGAGGAAGGGTGGGAGAAGGGCCCCAGAGGGCTGGGGAGCATTTTGCATGCAAAATGCCACCCCTGGCAAGACAAGCCTCCCCCAGCTGTCAGTGGTAGAGATGAGAGCAGAGCACCTACTAGGGGAGGCCATGAAATGCCCCCCCCCAAGTGGGAGCAGGCTGAGCCTTGGTGGGGGGTGGGAGGAGGGGTGGGAGAAGGGCCCCAGAGGGTTGGGGGGCATTTTGCATGCAAAATGCCACCCCTGGCAACACAAGCCTCCCCCAGCTGTCAGTGGTAGAGATTAGAGCACCTACTTGGGGAGGCCATGAAATGGCCCCCCAAGTGGGAGCAGGCTGAGCCTTGGTGGGGGGTGGGAGGAGGGGTGGGAGAAGGGCCCCTGAGGGTAAGGGGGCATTTTGCATGCAAAATGCCACCCCTGGCAAAGGAAGCCTGCCTCTTCATTTTTTCCCCATAGGAAATAATGAAGAAAGATGAGCAGCAGCATGCTAACAATATGCTGCTCCTTCGCTTTCTTATGGGAGGATGGGGGACCTGCTTTGGGGGGCCATAACATGGCCCCCCAAAGTTCAATCTGTCTGAAACTTGGGTGGTTGTTAGAGAAGGGTTAGAGGAAGGTCCCCACCAATTTTGGGCTTATTCGGTGGGAAAATGCCTCCTCCAGGCGTCCTGGAAGACGGAGGCATTTTCCCTTAGAAAAAAGCCGAAAGAATGCCGAAAGAATCCTGAAAGCCGAAAGCCGAAAGAGATTCTTGTTTCGGCTTTCGGCTTTAACGATAGAGAATCTTCTTTCGGCTTTCTACTTTCGGCTATAGCCGAAAATTTTTGGCTTGCACACCCCTAGTCAGACCTTAAACTGCAACTATGTAACTTCTGCCTTCTATGCCAGACAGGTTAACCCCTGACTGACACCAGCCTCTTTTTCATTCTTCAGACTGCATTTAGAAGGAGCAGGAAGGAAAGGAGTCAGCGCTTAAAAGGAACGCACTGCAAAAGTCCCAGTTTATCCTGCAGAGGCAAAGCAGCCCTTTTATACTGCTAATTTATTGCTAGGAATGAAGCCTGCAAAGAGTGCTCAGATTTGCAGAGACAATGCCATATGAGGTAATAATCTGAGTAGTCAGTCAACAGCTATATTGCATTAAAGGTGATTTGAAAAGCCATAGGGGGGTGGGGTGGAGAAAATGCAGAAGGAAAACAGATTAGACATTCTGTGTGAGAAAGGT
This sequence comes from Eublepharis macularius, assembly GCF_028583425.1. Classification (NCBI taxonomy): domain Eukaryota; kingdom Metazoa; phylum Chordata; class Lepidosauria; order Squamata; family Eublepharidae; genus Eublepharis; species Eublepharis macularius. The sequence goes on from NC_072798.1 coordinate 57,124,182, forward strand.
ACCGCAAAAAGAGCTGCACTTTGCCTGCTATAAACCAAAGCAAAAATCCTGTTTGGGAGCACCCTAAGCAGGGACGTGATAAACATTTATAAAATTACAAGTGGTGTGGCCTGCAAAAATTGATGGGTGGAGAGGATTGCAGGCAGCTATGTGGGGCTTTTCCTCTCCCTTGCAAGCACTATTGTCCTCCCCCACCCTTGAAATAATCATTTCCATTTGGCCCCTCTCCTTCTGAAATACCCTTCTCTTTCTCTCCCTCCCACCACCTTCCCCTTTTAGCCCCCCTCCTTATGAGCATCCATTCCCTTGTCCCCCAAAGATCCTTGCCCTATACCTGCCCTCTCTGCCAGACAGCCTTTCCCACCCTCCCTCTGAAATGCATCCCCCTCATTTCTTACCTTTGGCAGCAGCCGTGTGTTGGGATGGCATGGACTCCCGTGGTGCCGTGGTTCCTGGAGGCTGGCCTGTGGTGCCTCAGCACAAACACAAAAAATACTTTTGTGGTGTGTCTTGCTTTTGGAGCGGGGGTTAAACCTCCCGGTGTACTTCAGTAACATTTAAGGTTTTTTCTGCAAGCTTGGGTGATACTCCCATTTTGCAGAAAGATCTGTTGTGTTTCTCAGTGGCCCCGATCAGTGAGTTCAAGGATCCACAAGGGGAGACTTCCAAGTTAGATATATGATGCATGATGTGATGATAGTAGAGCAAGAGAGATTTCTGAGGTAGGGAATGTTTTGGAACATTTGTACAAATTGAAACTTAATCTGGGAAAATATCAACTGTAAGGCCGCGCTGCCATCTTAAACAGACACTCTTTTGTAATATTTCTTTGATGCTGAAAAACAAATTAAAAAATTAATTGTTGTCTTTGTTTGAGGGGGTAAAAAGGCACTTTTAAATTTTTGCATTCTAGGAAATGTTTAGTAAAAGGGGCTTAGTAGTATCCACTGCTGACAGTTGCTATTGAGGCTATTCAGTTTACCTGAATAATACAACGGTTCCATCAAGTAAAGGCTCAGCCATAGTAATTTATAGCGCAAACTCAGGTTTTGATCCTATTGAAAGCATTCTTTTGATGTTCATTCCAGAAAAGAGTCAGCTTAAATTTCTAGGGAAGTGATACCTACACAGGTCTTAATGACTTGGAATAGATACAGGTAAACACTCTCATCTGATGTTTCACTTTTGTATTTGGTCGTCAAGAGCTTAAGTTTAGTCTGAATAATTATTGCAGGAAGGAACTTGTTATATAGTTTTTTCCCCAGGGAAATTATTTTTGAAAAATTAACTGCATGATGGCATTGAAGACGAGTTTCCATATAACAAACAGTATTTGCAGTTTGGGAATTTACTTATACAGAAACTTGAAGGTAATTTAGTTTAAGGGCTTGTCTATGACAGAGCAAATAATTCAAAGTAGTATAATGCATATTAATGAAATAGTGCACTCCCTGGTGTGCATGATGACATCACTTCTGGAAGTGACATCATCATGCAGGGTCAAAGGTGCTCATGTGACAACGTCACACGCACCGGGGAGGGCAGAGAGAGCGGGCAGCTCTCTCTCACCACTGCCGCCGCACCCCTTGTCCCTTGTCCCTGCCGGCGTGGGCAGCACAGGAGCGGCGGTGGCCACAGCAAGAGAGAGAGCTGCAGTGGCCATGGCCTGCACTCTCGTTGTGGCTGCAGCCGCCCCTGTGCAGCCAGCGCCGGCAAGGACAAGGGGTGCGGCAGCAAGAGAGAGACAGCAGGCTGTGGCAGCCACAGCAATGGCAGTGAGAGCGGCATGCTCTTGCAACCGCCGCCTACTTTCTCTCTGTTGCCACCGCTGCCCGCTCTCGTGGCACAGGAGCGCACCCCGCACCCAGGGGCGCAGCGCGCCACCCTGGGAAGGGGCTCTCCAGGGAACGTGCCCCCCACTGGCTAGGTAAGTGGGCATAGGGGGGAGGGTGGGATCAGGGGATCCCCCGCCCCGAGCAGGGGGGTGGTAACCTTATATCTGAGATATTTTTATACCACTGAGGAAGGCCTTTGGGGTGAAATGCATCTCTCGTTTTATTGTACATCTGTACATATGGGAATGAGTTGTACTATTATTCCTCAAGATGGGTAGCCATGTTAGTTTGTCTATTGCAGTAGAAAACAGCAAGAGTCCAGTAGCACCTATAAGACTAACAAAATTTGTGGGACAGTATGAGCTTTCATGAGTCATAGCTCACTTCTTCAGATACCATCTGAAGTGAGACTTATAAAAGCTCATACCATACCACCATCCCATGGTGCGTTGAATTTTTTGCATGTGAATTGTTTGGTCTGAATATGGAACTTCATGAGCACTTTGGTGGTAACAAGTACAGCCCCTGAGGAAGTGGATGTATCGTGAAACAAGCTGAATGATCCAGCCGGCAGCTTGTAGGGCCAAGGGAGCCCCAGTTGGGCTCTCCCACCATCCTTGAAATCCACCTATCTAAAGAGATAATAAGAGGAAATCATTACTTATTTCCATTTGACCATTACATCGTCCTTACCTGCAGTTTGCAGTTGAAGAATCTCTCAAAGGGCAATTGAAGATTTGTGTTTACCTCATATTGGATGTGGACAATTGCAGCTTTACCTTCAGGAAGGTTTCCATGCTCTTTAAGTAAGAATATACGTCGATTAGGAGGACTCAGAAAAGCATTGAGAGACTTTCCTAAAGGGACGTGATTCAAAGTGACTTTGCTATTTATGCTTGTATTTAGGTTTTCTAAACTATGTGTTAAGTACACTTTGACATTGAGCACCCTTTAAACTATCAGCTGGCAGGCGGTGAGGGGGGGATCCCCCCTGCCACCTGCCAGCTGATAGTTTAAAGGGACCTGCTGTTTGCAAGGCAGGAAAGGGCCCTTTGAACTGTCAAATGCCCCTTTCCCTGCCGCTGCTAAGCGGTTGGAAAGGGGCATTTAAACTCCACGAACTGGTTCATAAACTTGCCCCAGTTCATGCCAGTTTGTGGTTCGTGAAAACCCACAAACCATGAACCTCATGGTTCAGTTTTTTTGTGGTTTGTGCCCATCTCTACATAGGAGTACATATTTAAAACAGCAGATAATACATAAGGCAATATAGAGTCTGTGGTCCCTAACTCATTAGCGAAGCATCTGATTCCCTATCCCTACATATTTCAATGTTTCCTCAAATTTCTGGTTTTTTTCAAAAGAAAAATGGAAAAAAATGTTTCTTCTTCCCTGTGGCTTCAAAATTTCTGGAAATGTTACATCTCTCTACAGCTACCTCTTCTCTTTAGTATGTCTTCAGTGATAAAGAAGCTAAATCTATACATTTAGCAAAATAAGTGGTTTTTAAATTTTACAGAACACATTGAGCTCACTATTTGAATACATCAGCATTATATATGAGTAATATAACTAAAATAATGAATGATGTGACAAATTATTTGATGCATTTGTTCTTACATACCAAATGAATAACAAGTTGTATTTTTACACAGCACAACAAACACACCAGATGACGATGTTTCTAGTAGATATTCGCGAACAACAGACAGGACAGGATATAACAGATATAGCAGGGATGCAAATTCTTCTGGGAATATCATACCAAACAGTTCTTTGGAAAAAAAGATTGAAGATCTTGAAAAGGTAAATATCATTATATAGCTGTCAGGTCTTAAAAATAATTTATAGCATGTTTGTAAAATAAAGGACAACCGAATTCTCTGTTTTAATAACATACACACCCAAATCTGGACTTGGACATGAAATTCATGGTATGAACTTGTTATGTCTTTATATTGTATTTGGGTTTTGCTTTTGGCTGGTATCTTCTTTTACTTGAACAATATTAGTAATTAAAGGTGTTTGTTTAGGGGATATTTAAATATTGCAGAAATCTTAGAAAACCAGGAAATCTTGTGTAAGCTGTACTCCAGGAAGTATATAGTTATCTCAGTGGATGCTCAGAAGCAACTGTGAGGGGCAATCTAGCCCAAGAATAATCTGTTATCTTTAGGGTAGCCTGGCAACCAGTGAAAGGGTTGAGGTGGTGATGTTTTGTGTGTTCCTATGTCACTTATGGGGAGAACCCAAATGTGACATATGGTAGCTCTAGCAATCACAAGAAACTGTTTTTACCACAAAGTTTCCAGTGATTCCTGGAGCTCTACTCAATATCACTTCTGGGATTTCCCCAGAAGGGATGCAGCGGCACACATGATGCCAGTGGGATTTTTTTCTCTTGCCACCGCTTGGAGCGGCAGTGAACAAGGATAATAATGTTGCAGAATTTATTAAATAGATCTGTACTGACTTCATGTAAATCAGTTTGCTCCATTACAAAATCTGTTTTTTAATTATTTTATTAAAACAAAATAGCATTGAACTTTAGAAAAATATCTAAAGCAGAATATATAATGGAAAGTAACATTAAACAGTATATTTCAGCCACATAGTCAAAAAAACTTTCGATTTTCCTTGAAATTCTGAAATTTGCCTATTATGTATATAAGAGGTTAATTTAGTCATTAACTCATAAGCATACAATTTATTTATCCATTCAGTCACATCTGGACAAAGTTCAGCCTTCTATTTTGTTGCATATACTACTTTTGCTGCCATCACCATATATTTAAAAAGTTCACCATGTTCTTTTGTAATATTGTCTGGCAAAATATTTATTAACATATTTTGGGTTCAGATCAAAGTAGAGGTTTAATATCTTTTGCATCTCTTCGTGTATTTTTATCCAATATCTTCTTGCCTTCTTGAATGTCTACCACTTGATACAATTTTCCCCTTCAGGATTACTTCCTCTAATTTTCCTAGACAGTTTCTGTTCAAGCTGTATCATTCTCAACAATAGAATGCAAATTGTTACTACTAGGCTTTTCCAGCACTGTTCTGATGCACCTTGGCCATCAAGGAGCCAGAATAACTATTAAACAGAGACTATGGGACACTTCTCTCCAAGCAGATAGAGAACAGGCCTCAAATGTCCCATTAGTGGGGAACAGAAAACAAATTACTCCACCCAGCTATCTCTTTTCATTGGAGTTTCCAAAATACCGCAGAGCTTTTACCTTAGCATATTTTAATGTTCTCCCATTTGCTGTCTTGGAAGGGACATACGCTCATACCCCATATGCAAATCTCTTGTGCCCCTGTCAATCTGGACAGGTAGAGACAATAGAGCATGCTCTTTTATACTGTCAGTATTATCAGGAGATTCGAACAAGGTACATCTCACCAGTTATCATGGCCCACCAGGCAGACCAAGTCAGTTTTATTCTGCCCTCCTTTTAACTGATTGCTGCAAAGAAATTACTGCTAAGGTTGCAAGGTTCTGTGCTCTGGCTAGTGTAATCAGACAGAACGCTGTTTTTCTTCTAGAAATTTTAAGATTTTAATGATTTTATCCATTTTAGCACACCGCTGTACTTAATTCTTAGACATGTGTAAATTTTAAAATTAATGCACTTATTACTTGTTGTATCTTACAGTTTATCTAGATACAAATATTTATCTTGGATTGTTTTAATAAGAGGAGTAGCATATTGAACAGTATCAACAGTAGTAGTAAGCCATCACTGAAGGAAGCCATCACTGAAGGAAGACACAAACAAGACGGCACAATTTTATGGGATAAGGCTGCTATAACTATAACTTTTATTAGGAAATATATATATATATATATACACACATACACATACACACACACACACACAACTTTTAACCACTAATGTATATTGGTATCATATTTTAGTCATATGTCGATTTTGTACTTTTGGATCATGATTTGGGGCGGTGCGCTTCCCTGTTCCTGTGTTGTGTTGGTCTTTGACTGTAACAATAAAAACTGTGAACTGTTATAGAATGTTGCATCCATGCATTGACATTTCAAGCACCTTCCACTGTAGTCCTTATTGGTTTTTGAAGTTTCCTTAGGATTAATATACCATCAGTTTTTCCTTAACATTTGACAATCCATAAATTTAATTTCTTTAGTTCATAAATTTTCCCATTGGCCCATAGAGATATTGTCTTCAAAGTTTTGCATCCATTTTATCATACAGTTTTTAACTTGTTCTGATTCTGTTTCTTATAGCAATAAGATTTTGTATACTTTTCCTAACAAGTGTTTTGGATTTTCACTGATTAGTTGTTCAAACACTGTTTTTTCTTTTGGTTGACCATCTTCTTTGGATAGTTCTTTGAATTTGGACACCACTTGATGGTACATCAACCATGGAATTTTTTCCCTTGAGCTTGAATTTATTGCTGTTTTTATTTTTATATGCTCATCCATTATATATATGCATAATGTACATGATCAATTCTGTTTCTTGTAGTAATATCATAGTAGGTATCTATTGGTGATGTCAGTGGTAAAGTTGGTGGACTTGGTCTGTTTCTATATTGAAACCATATTCTTAATAGTCCATCTCTCAAAATATGAGTGCTGTCTTGTCTTTGAATAGTTTTTAGTGATTTCTTAATCTATAAATACTTATGAATTCTTTTGTTGGTATCAGTTGTCTCTAATTTTATGTCTTCTGTTTGGATTTATAATCCAATCTGTTATGCAAACTAATGCTGTCATTTTAGTCTTTTCTTCTGTTAAGTATTTTTTTTTTATTTTATCGTATTTGTATTCCGCCCTCCCCGCGAGCAGGCTCAGGGCGGATAACAGCATTAAGAACATTTAAAACATTCCATATAAAACATTTAAAAGTTATGTAGGCAAAAAAAATCTGTTTTGCCTACATAACAAAAGAAAAAACGTTGGCATGTGACATTACTATATACTGCATACTGCGGGGATTTGGGCCATCCAGTGCATTCCTACCTGGGAATATGTCCAAATGATTACAGTAGGATACATGGGATCGGGGGATTAGGGTTACATTATAGTTCTACTTTTTACTGCATCTTCATTTTGTGTTATTTCAGGAGCTAGCAAAAGAAAGACAAGAAAACCTAAGGCTTGTAAGGATAGCACAAGACAAAGAAGAGTTGATTGATAAACTGAGGGAAGAAATTGATTTATTAAATAGGGTAAGTACTTGTTCAGTAAAGGAAGAGGAAGAGAGTATGACCTTATTATAGCTGTCATCCCTACAATTTCAATTTACATTTCAATGCTGGCTTCTTTTTTAAATAGAGGATTTGGCTGAGTTGGTTAAAAAATTATCCTGAATTTTAAGGGAGGGGAGTAGTAAAAATAAATTGTTACAAATATCCCATAATTCATTAACAAAAATAATGTAGCTAACCAGTTGATTTTGTTTCCCCTTTACAATGCTGATGATACATTACCTGTATTGAGCCATAAGCTGTAGGTTGTGGTGGGATCTCCAGATAGTCATGAAATGAAGCCTTTTTCTTAATGAGTTTTCTTTAATCCATTGGAAATCATTAAGCTCTATGACTGTCATAAGGAACCTGAAACGCCCTGTAAACCTTTTAAACAATAAACATTAATTCTTTACTTAGAAATAATTTTTTTTAAAAAGAATCTTAAATAATTTAAAGGGAAATGAATCCTATATAATTCCTTTTGTTTTGTTTCAGCATTTATATTTCAGGCAGTTGTTGTGGTTGGACAGTGTCCAAGCAGCTCATACTTTTAGTCTTTGGAATGTTATTTCTGCTATATAAACATTCCACAAAGTCTTTAAAAATATTTTGGAGTAAATTTTAAGCATTTTTGTCCACATGTCTTAACTCCATTGTGAGCCGTATGTGTGCTCCCAGTCTAGATATTTTATGCTTGACAAGTTAAAAAGACAAAAGTAAAATTGAATGTATTACATTGGAAAGCTTACATTATTTCTAATGTGTCTAATTTCTGAAGTGGATTTCACAAAGTAGTGCAAGTTTGACCCATGTATATGTTTTAGTAAAAGAATAGCTCTGTTATAATGGGCTATTAGCAATAGTTTGAATAATATAACTGTTAAAATTGAGAAATCTTAAAACACGTTTCTGCCCTTAACATCTTCCTTTTATACATTGATGTATTACAATGAAAGCCTTTAAAAATAGGAAATAATTGTATGTTCTACTATATTTTCTTCTAAAAGGACCTTGATGATATAGAAGATGAAAACGAGCAATTAAAGCAGGAAAATAAGACACTCTTAAAAGTTGTTGGACAGCTGACAAGGTAGAAGATGGCATCCTCAGTGAGGAATGAAATATGAAAACTACTGATTGAATGTTAAAAGATCAAGGCTAGAATACTTCCTGTGTTGCAATATGTCAAACAACTGTCTTTATATTTATTGTCCTGGGTGGGATGGGGAGGATTAATGTTTCACATAACGCTCTTCCTTCCTTCAGTAAAACAGTATCAAGTTCTGTGATCGCTCTTCCCAATTTTTGTCTGAGATAAATAATTCAAATATTGACATATCTTAGAACATGACATTCCTGATACTGATGGGCCTTTAGATTTATGTGTATTTGGCCCAGTTACACTCTTTAAAAAAAATCTGAGCATCAAGACTACATTTTAGTAAATGTAGATGTTATTTTTTCTCCTAAATGAAAGGAAGTAATAGGAGTAAACTTTGTTTACACAGATTCTATATATATCTTCCTATATATATAGGAAGATATTTGCTGTTTGTTTAAACAGCTGTAAAGTGCAGGTGCCTTACTACAGTACTGATGTGAAACATTTTTCAGATGGGTTACTTAATCTACAAAGAAATCTTGTATTTTGTGATTTTTTTTTACTATATCTGAAATACTGACAAAGGTAGATAGTATTTTTTCTGTATAGCTGCTCTTTGACAGAAAAAAAATAAATCACCAATCATTATCAACACTAGTGAAGTAGTTTTTAGGAAATACCCTCTGTCGCATACCATAGTTGATCACAATGCTTGCATGTCAACAATGACAATGAGTGCTTATGCAAGGGAAAATCCAGAGAGTGAAGCTCCCTTTGCAATGAATGAAGGCTCTATGAGCGTGGCACTTTGTGTCAGGATCCCATTAAATACAATACAGGAAGCCTGGTGCATTCATTTTTACAATAATAACACATGGGTATATCAGAATCTGATGTGATTCACAAAGGTTTTTGAAGCTGTGATAAGATTTTAATGAATATAGTTTACAAGAGGAAAGGTCATGATGTGTGGGCCCTTTAAGAGTATTATAGAGAAACATCTATTCTAGAATAACACTAATATTTGTGTAAAATAAAGTTTGTTGCATGGTCTGTTTTACACTAATGTCAGCCATCTGCATTACAAATGATGAAATAGTCTTTATAAATAACTGAAATGAGATTTTGTGTGGGAAGTGCATTATTCACTTTTGGTTTAAATAAATGCTGTTCATCTGGGGAATTACCCAAAGTAAAAACCTTTCTTCAAAAAAGCTCTTTCTGGTCAAAAGAAGTTCTGCTGACTTTAAAATGCAGAAGATAAAGAAGTGCATTGAAGGTTCTACTCAACATTCTGTACTGCTAATAGAGCCATACATTCATTGTATTTCTGTTTGCTGCAGTGTCTGTAATTTCGGTTTAGGCATAATTTGTAAAAATTCTCTGAGAAAAATCCAGTATTGAAACATAAAATGCGCTGATTACTAAACGGTGTGTCTATACACTGCTGAGTATATGCAAGAAGAATGCTTTGCGAAATTTATCTGTCATATTGGGGGTGTCCACCATTCCTTGCTTCTTGGAGTAGAGAAGGTTTATGCAGCACTGGCATATCCTTAGAGGTAATAATACCGAGGCAAGGCAAGAGTATGTGCTGGAACTGAATGAGAAATCGGAAAAGCATCACTAGTGCCCTGAAAAAACAATTCTGTCCTTGGTACCATATTGAGAAAGGAGAGGACAGGATATAAGGAGACAATTTTAACTGGACTACGTAGCGTTCACAAGAACATTGAGCTAATAAGTATGTAAGAGCAAAGACCACCTGTAATTTTAGTCCAAAGCAATAGTGGTGCCCCAAATGTCAATGTTCATAGTAAATGTAATTTAAAAGCATTGTTAGAGATTATAATTAGAAATACCATTTTAAACATATAAAAGAATGAAATTTCATGAAGGACTTTGAGTATTGATTCCCCAGAAAGATTGCTGTATTTGAAACAGGCCTTTAGTTATAGTGTGTTGCCCATTGCTCAAAGCCCCAAACAGTAAAATAAGCTATGGAAATTGTTTCAGTGATGATTTTCATGACTACAAATGCATTATAGCCTTTAGGAATTAACCAACTCTTTTTGGTGTGAAGGCAAGATTAATCCTCATCAGTACTTCCCTTTTAAAACTAATAGTTTTCTGTCTTGCAAGTCCTTGAGGGCAAAAAAAAAAAGTTGCGGGGGAAAAGAGTAAGATGTTACATATGGAAATAAAACAGGCCCATTTGTGTTTTTTATCATAGTGAAGCATATCATACACCTTAAAGTGCAATCTTAAGAAGAGTTATTCGAGCCCAAGCCTGTTTAAATCAATGAGCTTAGACTGGTCTGGAATAACTCTTCTTAGGATTGCACTGTTAGTATTCCAATATATATTATTTGCCTTCGTATTTTTATGAATCATTTTTAAGATTCCCGTCACTGCCAAGTGTTTATTTAGGAGATAAATACATCCAAGAAGGGATTGTTCTCATGCTCATACAACAGTTTACAACTGATGATACAAACAGAGTTGATTAATTGATGTGCAGATATCCGACAGCGCTGAATAAATTGTTCACTAATGAGTACCTCATTGGAAATATTGTCAGCACATAATAAAAAGTAGTCTTTAAAACCATGAGAACTTTAATCTTTAAAACCTCTTTTATACTGAAAACAGGGGTAAAACAAGTGAGTCTAAATAGGTATACATTTTCCACTCATATCCTTAAACAGAAGACTATGAAAAAAGACACAGTCTGTCTTTGAAAAATGGTGGTGCTTTTTTCTAGAAGCCAAACTGTTCATTCTACCCCACTGTCTTCTAGATTGTGGAGAAGGAAATACAGCGAATTTTTCCTTTTACTGCAGTAATACACACAGAGGAAGATAATATGAAATATTAAACGTACTACTAAATAGTTGGCAGCTCTAAGTGTTTGTACTGGGAAAATGAGAGAAATTGCAGGCAAGCTCTGTTTTCTTAACTGCTTTTATTTTAGGCTACCTGGTGTGAATTGACTAGCTGGCACAATCATTATATACAAAGCTTTTCATATAGTCTCAAATGTTATTTTAAATTGTATCAAGATATGTTTAGCTTACTTGATATCACAGCAGTGTGAAAATACACTGCCATAAGAGGCCCAGAAGAAGGAGCAAAGAAAATATTGCTTTGTATTGAAGGGAAAAAAGGACTTAGGACATATTGCAGATAGGGAGAAATAAGGACACAATAATATGATCAAGGCATCAAATATATTTTTCAGTGAAACTGTTAAAACACATTTTTATAAGACATGACATGGAGTTCTGTGGTCTCATATGTTCTATGGTCTTAAAGAACTGCTCACTTTTATTAGGGGTGTTCGAACTTGCATCAGTGTTGGATCAGGCATATGAAAGATGATTAAGGTTCATCCCTGTTGGGCACTGAGAGATTTCCTTGGACATCCTATACCCCTAAAACCTACTGCCGCTTCTTGCTGTGGATGGTATCAGTCCCATTCCAAATCTTTGATCATAACAAGATTGTCTTCAGCGACTGTTTACTGCACTCCTTATCAGCTGCATGAAAATACACAGAATCCTATTTGTAAGATCCGGTTTCAGACTTTGTGGCAAGGCAATGATGTATTGTGCCCAGCTTCCCAATTCCCTTCAGAGCTCCTTTCTAGTGTTAAAGTTATTGGTCTTGTGCCAATAACTAATGTACCCTTGCTGTGATGGCAGTGGGTGATACATATTGTGTATAGGAGGACTTAAATAAATTTGCTGAAATTTGCAAACTTCTGTTGAACTTATAAGACAAGTCTCCATATTGGTTGTTCCCAGCCAATGGTATTTGTATACATATCATAGTAACACACAGTACAAAGCAATGAAGTATGCAGTAATGAAATGTACAACTGAGCACCAAGTCATATGCCTTATATGATAACATAGGGATTTCAGATTTCATTGAAACTGTCATCTGTTAGTGTGTATTATATGTTCTGTTTTTGGAATGTTTTTGTTACAAATGTTTTCTGCAATATTATAGCTGCTGCCACTTTTTTAATTTTAAAAGGAGATCTTCTGTAGATGTGATCAAGAGTCATAAAACTTGTATGGATAATTAAGGGTTGTTTTTAAGAATTAGCAATTGAACCTCACTGAAAAATAAACGCTATATATTCATTTTATTTTATTGGCAAGTTAATTATTGTTTTCTGTTGAGTTTTACATCTTGCTTAGCAATAGGGTGTGTGTCCAGACGTGCACACACCACTCAGAAATTGTTAATTTAAAACACTGGCTTTCTGATGGAAAAGTGATGGAGAGAAGCTAACTGATACAGATACAAACTTCCTCTTATGTACCTTCTACAATATATTCCTCTTACGTACCTCATGTGTTGATCTAGTTTTAACTGAGTGTTCATGATGATCTGTTTTAAACCTAAGCACTTCTCTCTTTTTCAGCTTTCTTGCACACCTCCTCCTGGTCCCAAACTTCAGCATGAAACTTGGCCTAAGTAATATTTCTTGACCTTAGAGGTGTGTGATCCCATAACAACAATCTATCTTTTGAAGTGATCATATCTTACTCATTTCTCACATTACCCTTAGAAGGGACAGAACATCTCAGTGCAGGCATGTACAATCCAAATCACTTAGACTGCCTTCTTTTACATTTTTATTAATTAAAATGTGCTTGTGTCATAACTGTTGAATAAAGTTTTCCCACATCTTTTCTAGTTTTCTCTTCAGGCTTCAGTTTCTCATGATCAAGAAATTACAGTATTTTGAAACACTTGTAGGCATTACACTGCCTGTAGTTTGTGCACATTCCATTGTTACTGTTGATAAGTCCTAAAATGTTGGCTTGTCTCATTAGTACTTCAGCCTTGCCCATGTTGTCTGCCTGACTCCCAAAGCCAAGAGTTTGGTTTTGTTCTGAGTTGGAATGTTCTGAGTTGGTTTGCAAATATTTTGCATGTTCTTACACTGCCACCTGGAAATTGTAGTTCATTCCAGTAAGTTCTGAGCAAGTGCCAGCATGATAACACTGTTGACAGCACCACATACACTTGAAAGGTAGCTAATTTTAAATGTTGCACGATATGCCCATGATGACCTTGTGACATAAATAACCCTAGCCAGCCAGTAGAATGTGAGCATGCACCAACAAGAAATGCCAAATACAATGAAATGCACAAATGCAAATCAGATCAAAATCCTGCTCATACTAAATCGAACAACCATCAATGAGGTGATCAATTTAAGAGAAAATGGACATTGTGAGAAAAATAATCTTTGAGCTTTGAGCATCAAACCATCACTGCTAATGATGGCTGACAGTTCTTAAGCCCATACTCCATAAAAGAGGAAGGCTTAAATACACCTTAACTAGTCAGGAAGGACACCTACTACTAATTCCCTTTTCCAAATTCCATGAAAAGAATAGCGTTCTTTATTATATTTGTTCCATAGTTGATTAGACCTCTGTGCCAAAATTCTATAGTTTAGCCACACTGTTATAACAGCAGTGTTCATTGTACTCTTTTCTTTAGTACACAGAACCCAGGAATCTAAACAATATGCTTTTGTTAAGAATAAAAGGGATGTTCATCTCTTTCATAAGACTGTATTTTTAAAAAGGCTGCTGGTTGACTAATACTTGTTTGACACAGCCCATTATTATCTCTAATTTGGAAGGATTTTGTAAACCAAAAGTCTGTTGAATGACATTTTCTTTCTGTAGGAAAAATGTTAATCTCTGCTTTTGCCTGAAGGCTCTTGATAACAATGGAGCATCAGCTGATTAATAATAATCTACAAGGTACAGTTCAAGAAGTTTGGAGGTAGTATACTAGACAGTACTCTCTCTCTTAACAACAGTCCAAAAACTTCCCAGTAAAATTTATCTGTCATATTGCTTTCCTAAACAATTGCACCCTACTGAGCCCATTGACTTTTAAGAATGTATATATCCTGGTGGTTATGGGTCCTGGAAGTTCTTGACAAATATTCTATAAGTAATGAAGGAAAATTGTAGTATGCCCTTCAAGTTGTGTGATGAAATAATTCTGAAGCTTACTCTGAATGTCCTAAGTCAGCAGGGATAGGCATCATGTTTGTAGACTCCTATCACAGAGAAAAATCCACCATCAAATTGCTACAATTTTAAAGCTACAGTTTTATACATTAGGGATGTGCACACACACACACACACACACACAAAATTGGAAAATCTGGGTGTTTTTTACCAAATCAGAAAAAAATGTAGAATTCCCTAAATTCTGAGTTGATTTTCTAATTTGGTTTGACTATTTCCAAAAAAATTGGCCATGGTTTTCTATGGGAAATTCACAGGGATATCGGGTGGGCTGGGAGATTCATTTTCAACCAAACTTCACCAAACGTGAAGGGAACCTACTCCTGACTGTCCTCTAATGACCCCCACCTTCATGAAGATCAGACCCCAAGGGCCAATGTTATGGGCCTCCCAAAAAAGTGCCTCACCCACTTTCCATTCCATATGGGGAAAATATCGGGGGGGTATCCGGGGAGGAGGCATTTTTCAACCTAACTCCACCAAATTTGCAGGACGTCTACTCATCCCAGAGAAAACTCAACAGAACCAATCTGAAGCCAATGAATCGAATCCCCTAGAACAAAAGTGAAGCAAGGGGACCAATATCACACCAGAGAATCACATCCATTCTACTCAAGCTAAACTGAAGCAAGGGACACTCTTGCAACTTAGCCTAACAGAAGCAAACTGTTGCTTCTGTTGGGCTGTTTCTCTGGGATGAGCTCTGCTTGCTTTTAGGAGTGTCCCTTGGTCATGGCAGTCTTGCCCCAGTTTGTTTCTGCAATAGGACTCAGCTTTGATATTTTCCCCATAGGAAACAATGGAGTAACTGTGGGCCCATAGAATTGTTCAGGGGCCTACAGAATTAGACCCCGGAATCCAATCTTCCTGAAACTGGGGAGGTGTTTAGAAGACAGTCAGGAGTAGGTTCCCTGCAAATTTGTGGAGTTTTCTTGAAAAATCCCACACCCAGCCCCCTGGATAGCCCAGATATTTTCCCCATAGGAATAATAGAGAGTAGGTAGGGGCACCTTCTTGGGGGAACTGGAAAATTGACCCTTGAGATCCAATCTTGATGAAACTGGGGGGGGAGCTATCTTTAAAGGAGAGTCAGTAGGTTCTGTCAACATTTGGTAAAGTTAAGTTGAAAAATGACCACCCCCAAGCCCACCAGATATCCCCCGGATTGATTTTCCCATAGAAAACAGCCGAATTTTACCAATTTTTACCTGTATCAGCAAAGCTGCAAGCCATAATGTATTTTGTAAAGAAGCAGTCTCTCAAAGTTAGATACATACCTCCTGTGCACTTTCTCAGCTTTTCCCATAGGTCTGTAGTGTGCAACTGTAGCAGAGTTTTAACCTTCTCTGAGGGATTTACCATTCAGGCTAGTGATCCTGTAATCCTGCTGCCACAGGCAGCTACCTACTGGATGAATAGATGCTCCAAGTGGCTGGCTGGATACATCATATCTCCCTAGCTTACTTTTGTCTGCCTATGTACTACCTGTTAAAAATGCACAACACGTTTAGTGTGGCTATTAAACCTAGAACAGCATTACTTTTTATGGTACCTTATGTTTGCTGAAGAAATGGTAAATATTAAATAGGATTCAGTGAGGAGACGGCATGGGGAAATTAGTGGCTGGGGCATTTCTAATCCTTGTCAAAAATATGACCTTTCCCCTGATTCAGGACAATTGCTTTCTAGTCTTGTCGCAGTATATCACTTTGTTGTCTCTTTGATATATTCAGTCCTTCTCTGTGAGAATAATTCAGGCAGGAGACTAAGGCAAAGTATTAAAACACAGTCCTGATCAGGAAGTCCTAAATGAACAAAGATAACAAAATTTCTCTTCATGCATACGCCCCTCTCTATCTCACACTTTCTTTTTTTCAGTATGTCATATCAGACAAAAGATGTCACAAAATAACAGAATAAACTTGTGGATATGACTAACAATAAGAATGACAAATAGAGTTGTGGGGTCATGACACCAGCCTTGCATACATAGTTTCTAATCCTACTTTGTATTTCCTGTAGGATGTGGCTGTGTGACAAGAACAGAGTCAATGCAAACGTTTCTGTTAGTTTAAGGAAATAACTATGCATGTTCTATCTCCACAAGGAATTTTTAATCATAAATGTCTAGAAGAATAAAATAGTTTCAGGTTCCTTGAAATGAAACATTATGACTATGAAAACCTACACACTTTTTGTTTGCCAAAATGCATTGCACAGTAAAGCAAGCACAACACATTCCTCTTACACCAGGAGCAGCATCTGTCCTCATGTCCCTTATTAGTGTAGGGTAAGAGTAATGCATTTACATGTGGCCTAGAGAATATCAAATTGTAATGAATGGAGCCATTTCCACAAAGTACAATCCAAGGACCAAGTGCAACAGTGTAGAATACAACAAAGTAAACAACTTGGATGACTACAATATTTTGTTTTCACAATATCTTCTTGCTGCATAACTAGGCTGAATGTGAAACATTTATCCCAGATTAATGCTTTTATGGGGTAATGTGTGAGAGCTGAGCAAGATGGCATTAAAATGTATGACAAGGTAAACATGGAACTTCTGTGACAACATTATTGCCTGAGGAATTTCTAGAGTACAAAGTACACATACAGTCTCTGTTAAAATTTCTTACAGCTTAGAGATACTTTTTCATAAGAGATGAGAGCAGTTGTATGAAAGACTTCATAGAATCATAGGGTTGCAAGATACCTCCAAGGGTCATCTAGTCCAACCCCATGCACAACCCCATTCACAACTACCTCCACACCCTCGTCAACACCTGCTCCATGCCCAGAAGATGGCAAAACACCGGCAGGATCCCTAGCCAAACTTGCCTGGAGGAAATTGCTTATTGACCCCAAAGTGACAATCGGCATTACCCTGGGCGTGTAAGAAGGGGCCACAAGAACTAAGGACTGATGTAACCCTTCCTTTCCTCCCTCTCATGATCTGCCTAGGTTCACAGAATCAGCATTGCTATCGGATGGCATTTGCTTAAAAACCTCCAAAGGAGAGCCCACCACCTCCCGAGGAAGGCTGTTTCACTGAGGGATCAGTATAATTGTCAGGAGTTCTTCCTAATGTTTAGCCTAAAACTCTTGATTTAATTTCAACCTGTTGGTTTTGGTCCGACCTTCTGAGGCAACGGAAAACAACTCTGCAACATCCTTTGTATGACAGCCCTTCAAGTACTTGAAGATGGTTATCATATCACCTCTCACTCATCTCCTCTTCAGGCTAAACATACTGAGCTCCTTTAACCTTTCCTCATAGGACTTGGTCTCCAGACCTCTCACCATCTTCATTGCCCTCCTCTGGACACATTCCAGCTTGTCTATATTCTTCTGAAATAGTGGTGCCCCAAACTGAATACAGTACTCTAGGTGAAGTCTACCCTCAGCTAAATTTAATTATTTTATGTTGGTACAGCTCAAGATGGGATATTTTAGTTGCTCTGAGCTACACAGAGAAGAGCTGGAAAATCAAAATAATGGAAAATATGAGGGAAAGGTTTATGTGAATTTTGCCAAATGATTGTTGAGCAAGGAAAAAACCTATTAGTGTGGACCTGAGAATATGGTTCAGCATTAGAGATGGGCACAAACCAGGGAAAAACTAATCGTGTGGTTTGTGGTTCATCGCATTTCATGAACCATGAACTTTCACGAACCTGCCTCAGTTCACGAACTGGTTTTTTTGGTTCGTGAAAATGTCACAGCCAGGTCAGCAAATTGTCACTTCCGGGTCAGCAGAAGATCACTTCTAGGCCAGCAGAAGATCTCTTCTGGGTCAGCAGAAGGTCTGCAGGAAGTCCATCCCATCGCCTTGGAAACTGATTGATCGGCGCCAGGCTGTCTGCAGTGACAAACCAAAAAACAAACCAAATGAACCAGCCTAAAGCTCATGGCGGTTTGTCAGAAATGGGCTCTGATGAATCGCCAGTTCGTGAACCACAAACCTGCGTGGTTCGTCACGATCTTTGGTTTGTATTTTGGTTCGTGCCCATCTCTATTCAGCATACATTCTTCTTAGACTTTAGGGATGGTATAGTGTAGCCATGGGATCTATGGTTGAAATCTCAGCTCAGCCTTGATGTCCTTGTATTGCAGGCTGGCCCCTGTCTCTCTGCCTCAACCTGCCCTCAAAATAGGGAAACATGCAAGCTGATTGTAGAAAACAACTATGGTAAACAAAAATAATGCAATATAAAATGCATACTGGGCAGTGTTTTGTTCTGCTTATATGAACTTTCTAACGCATTTCAAGTCTTATGCATTCAGTTTTCAAATTTCATTTTGTGTTTTACTATTATCATTTTCATACAACATGCTATATTCTCCTGCAATATTGACCCATTACAGTTTGCACTTAGGATGTGTCAGATTACAATAATAATACATTGATGATGATCATGACATATTGAGCATTGAGAGGTTTTTTTAAATTCTTAACACATAAAAATACCTGATGAATAAAGTCAATAAAAGGAAATCGTGATAAGAAGGCAATATAACATCCGTTATTGTTATTTGTTTAATTTGTTCATGTAAATAAATTCTTAGATATTTAGTTGGGGGTGAGAATCTCCTAGATAAGACAAATTTTTTCACCTAAATTTGTATTACTGAATATATTGTATTCTCTTGTTGCTGAAGCTGTGATCAGAATGCTAAACCAATACATTACAAGAATCCTGTTAAAGGAAACCAAACAGACTGAAGTAAATGTTCTAAACATTGGCAAAAAGCCAATTCCTTCTCCAATATTGTATTTTGATTCTTTAAAAAAAATCATTTATGCCTTGATACAAGCAGCAGAAAAGTTCAAACCTTTGATCGGATATGATTTTTTTTTCAGTCTTGTGAAGCTTTAAGACACATGGTGAATTTCCTTATACACTGGCACCAACAAGATTATTTTTCACTCCCCACAATATGGCTTAAAGCCATGCTCAGTACTCCAAGTGACTTGTCTAAAATGTTTTTTTTTAAATTTGAGTCAGAAGAATATATCGTTCTCCAGAACAAGAATGGAAAATGTCCATTTATATTTAAATGTTCATCTTAACTATGATTCTGTTTACAAACTACCCTAGATGGACACTGTTGATAGAAAAGTTGCAATTGTTTAATTCTGGAAAATAAATCCATTCTTTCACTTCTTAAGAATTTTTTAATTCATGCTCAGTGGGGGGGGGGGAAGCATCCTATACAAACATAAGAACAGAATTATTCTAATATGTCTAACAGTGAAATCCTGGTCTGGAGTAATTCTGCTTAGGATTTCACTATAAATCACCTAGAACAACTGTGATGTCAATAGTGATTCAATCAATTTATTTCAATACAGAATCAGCTCCAGAGAGTAAAAGAAAAATAGAATAAAAGACAATAAAAATGAGAATAGGGTGGGCACATGTAGTGTGACGAGCACAGAACTGTGGGCACAGGTTGTAGGAGGGAGATGATACCTTCCTCCGAAGGGGCTCAGTCAGCCGCTTGCGTATTCCACACGCCTGAAGGCAAAATTTGGCAACTTTTTTAGTTATCTCCTGGGAAGAGTCTGCAAGAAGGAGAGAGACATAATGTTCAGATTTTCCTGGTAAAGTTGAAAAGATTGGGGCTATATAGTGAGATTGGATGTTATTGTAGAATGGGCAGTGTGGCAGAACATGTTCAATATACTGTACTTTCCCTGTATGGCATGGGCAGAGCTGCTGAGGGAGTGGAACATGGTGGTATCTGCCTTCCATGAGGGCTGAAGGTAAAGCATTGAAGCGTGCAAGGGTAAAGGATCTCCGATATTTCAAGATCTCAAGGGATCTAAGATAATCTGCTGGTTAGAAGCATTTGGCATGCTGCAGAATTGTTGGGTATTTCTGTATCTGTGCCCTATCTGATTGTAGAGCATGATCCCAGAGCTACTGTTCATTTGCTGCTTTTGCTTTTTGGTACCCAAGATGCAGTAAGGCTTGGGGAGAAAGACCATGCTCCTGGAGTTTCCCCTCAACTGCTCTTTGCCATGTTCTTCAGTGACTATCAACAAGAATCAAAGGTGCTAGACCCATCGGGTTGAAGATGACTTTTAGCCAATAAATGGATGCAAGTAGTCTCTAAGGAGGGTATTCGGGATACACCGTGGGACTCCAAGGATCTTTCATAGGAACTTGGATTGTACTGCTTCCAGTGAACACCTCTCTTTGTAGATACAGAGCTTGGAGCCATGTAAGAGCTGAGATATAACCTTTCCTTGGAAGCCCTTGATTACTGCAGGAACAAAAGAGGAACCTTTTGTGAAGTAAAATCGTAGGATGGCGGAGGATGCTCTGTGGGCAGTCTCTGTAGCATGCAATGCCTGAGCTCTACAGTGCTCGGATGCCTGGAAGACTATTCCAAGATATTTAAATATTTGGTTTGAACAATATTATGGCCCTCTATCTGTCATCTATGTTTGATGTTTTTGCATAAGATGAGGACTTTTGTTTTTTAGTAGTTCATCGCAAGCTGCTCCTCTTTACAGAATGTGGAGAAGGCATGGAGTGCTCTCCTGAGGTCCACTTGTGAGTGAGACAGGATGACAGTATCTTCTGCGTGTAGTAAGGCAGGAATTGTTTTGTTGGCAAGCTTTGGTGAATGGAAACTTTGATTTCTTAGACGTTGCACCAAGGAGTTGATATAGTTATTGAAAGGTAGAGGGGCCAGGCTACAACCCTGCTTGACACCTTTATCCAGTGGGATATATGGCCTTGAGGACTGCATCTTACTTTTAGGCAGTATGAAGAATCTTTGGTCTATTGAAGAGTTCTCAAGGTTTGCCCAGAGCCTATTATTGGAGATACGTCAAACGCTGCTTTGGAATCCACAAAGGCATCATAGAGCACTCCGTTTGACGTAGAGCTGTACTTTTCTGCAAGATAGTGCAAAATCAGACACTGGTCTATTGTGGAATGTCCATCTCTGAAGCCTGTTTGCTTATCCATCAGTATGTTTTCTTGATCTAGCCAGTCAAAGAGTTTCCAATATAAGTACCTTGAATTTAATTTACTAATGACACTGAGAAGACTAACTGGTCGGAAGTTGGCAGGATTTGATTTTTCTCCCTTCTTGTATATTGGAACAATAATTGCAACGCCTCAATCTGAGGGTATGCAGGCTGACTA
The DNA here is from genome assembly GCF_028583425.1 of Eublepharis macularius. Taxonomy (NCBI): domain Eukaryota; kingdom Metazoa; phylum Chordata; class Lepidosauria; order Squamata; family Eublepharidae; genus Eublepharis; species Eublepharis macularius. Next base: position 57,145,594 of record NC_072798.1, read on the forward strand.
GTTAATGTGGGTAAAGAGTGCAGTAAGCATTTGGGCACGCCTGTCAATGTTGCATTTTATCATCTCTGGAGTTATGTCGTTTCCAGAGCCTTGCCAGATCTCAATTTATTATTATTTTTAAACTCCGATGTCAAAACTGAAAAATACTACTTATTTTAAAATTTCATTGTGATACATTGTACATAGCATAGAGAAATGTGTTTCCAATGGGACATCTACAGCTACAATCTAAATTTTCTGGGAGTAATCCACATTGACTAGAATGACTTACTTCTGAATAGACCACCTAGGATATTTCTACAAATGATATAGTTGACCTTTGTTGTTCTTACCTACATCTATTAATGTTTGTTGTTTTGAACCTCTTTCCTACACGGTTTTAGTGTTGAACTTGATGGCCAATATATGCCGAACATCCTGAAAACAGAAAGCAAGTAAAAGAAAAATAACTCCTTTTCATTATATTACCCCTTTTAACTACCAAACCATTCTCAAATTTGTAATAACTAAAGGGGAATTTTCTTCAGGACCATTTAATTATATGAGTGGTAGTGATCCTGAAAAATCCACCCTCAGCCAGGGTAATGGTGGCTGGGCAACGCTGGTTAGGTCAGGTGTCTAGAAGGTTGGGCATTACCTCTTTCAAAGAGCAACATCTACCTCTAACTTTTTTTTTAAAAAAGCATGTTTTGAAATCGAATAAGTTCTCATTTAAACAGAGACTGTCAAGTAATAACTAATGACTTTGGTTGGAGGGAATAACAGCTGTTTTTCAACAAACATATGTCTTAGGAAGCACTGGCCCCATTCTGGCACTGCCCCTGATTGGGCCTTATCTCCACTAACAGAACCTGCTGACCACTGGTTCCGCATGCCTGAGCAATAAAGGAAAGGTATAGTACAAATAATTTAAGTATATAAATATTATTGTGTCTCAAGTGGTGTTATCTCCTTCTCCTATTCACATTTCTAGAGGCCTATGAATAGTTAATTAAGAATTATTATGAACAGTAAATTAAGAACTATGATTCCCTTAGCAGAATTTGCTAGCAGCTATACATGACCAGGGCTTTTTTTTCTGGGAAAAGAGGTAGTGGAACTCTCTATTACCACATGTGCACGTGTGAAGCATGCGTGTGTATGCACACTCCCGGAAATGTGTGATGATGTCACTTACGGAAGTGACACCGCTCCTGGAAGTGACACTGCTTTCTGGAACCCCGCACAATGCATTACAACAAGATAAATGTTAGCAAGCTTGGAAAATGACACTATTATAAGAAAGTTTTTTTTTCTTTCTGTATCCTCTACAAAAAGTGAAATCTTCTATTCCCTTTCCCAAACATTTCATTTCTTTGGAATCATATTTTAAAATATGCAAAAAGGAGGGGGCCTCTAAGAATCCAAAACCCATTTCACAAATCTAAATTCTAACAGATTGCCAGCGTAGAAAAAAATCCAAAATTCTTTCTCAAAATTCCAGAGTCTGAAATTTCTAATCTAATGAATATTGAATGTTCAAATTTTCAGGGAGGGTTTTGCTTTACTGGAGCAATTCAAAAGAAGATACTCAACTTTAGCTGCATTAGATTTATACTTAGTTTAAAATGGCTTTTTTTATTGCCTGCCAAATCTACCTAACCAATGGCTAAGCTGTTGTGACATTGTGAAATGCTCATAAATATTCCAATGTCCCAGACAAACAATATTCATAAAAACTTCCTTAATACCAATATGTCCACTGCAATTTCAGTGATGTTAATCAGCTGAGGTGGGGAGAACCATTTGAGTTACAGCTATTAAGAAATAAGAACACCTATATGTTGATGAATATATTGATGAAAACCTTCTGTGATTTGGACACAGCTATCCATTCCTAGCATAAAACTGGAATAACCATAACTGATATTTTAACTAATACAGAACCAATCTGCATTGAAAAGCTGTGGGAACCATAACAATGTCAACTTCAATCAACAAAAGAATGAAAGCAACACACACACATACATGCACAGCCCCACCCACCCCAATGAAAAGAAAGCAGAATGAACTCAAAGCAGCACACATGCACACACACACACATCTGCCACCCCCCATGAAAAGAAAGCAGAATGAACTCAAAGCAGCACACACACATGCACATACACAGAGCCCCACCCCCTGAAAAGCCAGCAGAATGGACTCAAAGCAGCACACATACACACACAGCCCCACCAACCCACTCCCCCAATGAAAATAAAACAGAATGAACTCAGCAGTACACACATACACAGAAACCTCTGAATGAAATGAAAGCAGAATGAACTCAAAGCAGCTTAGCCTCCTCTTGAGAGCTGGCCCCAGCAGCTCTGCGCTCTCTCTCTCTCTCTCTCTAACTCACAGAGGAATGAAAAGAAAGCAGAATGAACTCCAAGCAGCCTAGCCTCCTCTGCAGAGCCTGCGCTGGGCCCCAACGCACTCTCTTTCTCTCTCTATCTCACAGAGGAATGAAAAGAAAGCAGAATGAACTCAAAACAGCTTAACCTCCTCTGCAGAGCCTGCGTCAGGCCCGAGCAGCGTGTGCTTGTTCTCTTTCTCTCTCTCTCTCTCTCTCTCTCTCTCTCTCTCTCTCTCTCTCACTCACTCACTCACTCACTCACAGAGAGAGAGAGAGAGAGAGAGGAATGAAAAGAAAGCAGAATGAACTCAAAGCAGCTTATCTTCCTCTGCAGAGCCCGCAGGGCTGAAGAAGGAAGGAATCATGTGCGCAGATTCCAGAGCTGCTGGAACACCGTTCTGGGGCATTCCCCCTCAAAAAAAGCCCAGTACATGACTATAAAAAGGGACTTGCTGATATTCAAATTCCCTCGTGCTACCTGACAGACTGGCAAACAAGTGTGCAGATTAATAAGAGAAACAGAGAGAAAAGGTATAAGGTTTAGATCTGTTAATCTGCATACTATTGAGAACAATCTCTTGGATTCAAATTAAATGTCAGAGTGTCAATGAAAATGCTTTACACGTTCTCATGTTTCCTCTGTTATCACTTGTAAGATTGTTTACTGTAGCTGTACTCTAGAATTCCCTTTTTGCTTCAGGAATTCTGAGGTGTGTCAGTAACAAGCAGGCACACTATAATCAACGTTAAGTTATAGAAAAGGAAGGAAAATGAAGATAGTAGATGAATGAGCAGGGAGCAGATTTGGGATGAGTGTTGCCTGATTGGTAGAGTAAGGAGTGAATTGAATTCCCAGTCTGGGTGTGTCAGATACCAGCATGCCAGAAGACATTAACACTAAACGCCCTTGAAGAGCCTTGTTGCCGAAACCTGCCTAGGGAGTGAGCAATTTATAACAAGGGCTGGGAAGTACAAGTAGAACTGCAACAAGAGGCTGAATTAATTCAAATGGTACCTTAGCTTGCCCCATTCCCCTGAAAGTACACACTATCGTTGCTAGGGTCCAGAGTGACCTCAGTGAGAAAATCGAACGGAAGAATTGTCTTGCTGGATCAGACTGAAAATATTCATCTTGCCTAATAATCTATCTATGGTTGACAATATATCTCTCAACTTTTACAAGCAAAGCATGATTAACATCCCTTACTTTGTGTCCCCAGATATATGTTGTTTCTGATCAGAGAGGTTCCATTTGCCTATCATTGGTAATTATCAATTTACATGTTTATTTAAAATATGTGCTTATATCCTACTTCACTGTGTTGGCAGTCATTCCCCTTCCCCCCACTAAGGAGCAGTTTATAGATACAAAATCAGAAACATCCTTCCTTGTATAGCATAAGTGCAAGACACTGCCTGGCCTGAAATAAAACAAAATGGATGCCAGCTAGGTAAGAACTCGGGAAAATATTTTAAAAGGAGAGTCAGAGTAGCTGGCTGACTGAACACCCCCTCCTTGTCTTGGAAAATTGCATATTTTAGGAATCATTAATGCCCAGCCTCTCACCCATTTACTCTAATCTAGCAATACTTAATGCTGTTCAGCAAATGTGGTAGCGTTCCCCATCTGGTACTCAAAGGGTAAAGCCAAATTTACACCTATAGCCCACTCAGGTAGACCCATCAAGCCTCTCCTAACTCCATTGCCCACCTCCAGTGAACTCATTAAATCATTGTTTTGGGGCAAATATCTCAGCACTCTCTCTCTCTACGCCCAGTGTGATTTTCTGTACATTTCTTTTATTTCTCTTTCATAAAATTTTTTCTGGTTGAACATCTGCCTGGCTTATTTTTAGAGTTCTCTTAAGGTAATCCTTAAATGTAGGTGGCAAATCCCAGTTATCCACTCTCATCTCCTTTAAACTAATCCCCCCCAAATTAGGAGACTGCCTATTTGGGTAACAACCATCCCTCTTAGGGGTGTGCATCGAAAAAAGATTTGGGTTTCCTGCTTCAGGTTTACTAAAGTGGGAAAAAACTTTGGGAAAACAAGCCGCTTCAGTTTCGAGTGTTTAAACTCTTATTAGTTAAGATTGGGCCATTGTTTCCAATGGGAAACACCATTCTCACTATCCGGGGGCCAGGGGGGCATTTTCTTACCTAATAATACCACCACCAATCTTCATTATTCCCTATGGGGAAAACTAGGGGGTTTCTAGGTGGCTGGGGGTGGCCACCTAGAAACCCCCAGGTTTCCTGTCCTCTCAAAAAACCCCAGGTTTCAGAAAGATTGGACTTTGGGGGGGCAAAGAAGCTGCCCCTATTCACCCCCCCAAGAGAAAAAACACCCTGCGAGTCTAGTGACTCTCCTACCAATCTCCAGGTGCAGGTCCAGAAGTCAGCACAGCAGGTCCAGCAGTAAGTCCCAGGCGGACCAGCCAAGTCACAGCCCAGACTACAGAGACAGAGGCACGCCAGCAGGAAGCAGGCACCAATCTCATGTCTCCAGGCCAGGGCAAAATGGAAGCTGGCTAAAAGGCAAGCCTGCAATTTAAATCCCTGCAGCATTTCCAAAAAGGCACTCTCCTTCTAGAGAGAATCCCCAGGGAAGGAGAGCCGCTGCAGGGATTGGACACTTTCTGAGTCCCCCCCTCCCTTCTCTGATCCCCCTTAAAGCACTTAGGTAAGCTTTGCTTAGGCATTTCTGAATCGCTTCAGCAATGCTGAGGCTGATTCAGAAATGCCAAATCTTTCCTGATCAGGCCCAATTCAGGTCAAAACCCCGAATCCCGAACCCGAAGTACATATCCCTAGTACCTCTCTCTCACGCACACACACTTTCACACCACAGGGGTCTGAAGTGGTGCAATTTGTATTATCGGTTTAAAAATTTAGAAGTGGCTCAACTAAAACAATAATTAATTGTATTTTATGAATCTTTTCTCAGTTCTGTTTGCTATAAAGGTACAAATGACAGAAAAACAGAACAACTAGGTTTAAATATACAAACAAGAGTCAAAGAGTAGGAATCTAACAGTACAATCCTAAGCAGAGTTAGGCCAGTCTAAGCCTATTGATTTCAGTGAGTTTACACTGATCTAACTCTGTTTAGGATTGCACTGTAAGGAAGATTCCATGACCTAGAAATCCAGTCCAGTTTGGTACCTTGGAATTTAGTTTCAGGAAGATTGCAGAACAGTAACAGAATATAATAATTCTAAATAGAAATTAATACAACTTCCGTATTATTGTATCTACTGTAGCTAAGCTACAGGGTTACCAGGTTCTCTTACCCTCCTAGTGGAAGGGGGTGACCTGGCACTCACTCACTTCTTGTACATGCACACACTCCTGGAACAGTGGGAGCGTGCCCACAGCCGGATGTGATGTCGTCACTCCTGGAAGTGAAGTCATCACATCTGTGGGGAGCGCACCCACTGCATTTTGGCCAAGGAGGTTTTTTTGCTTGTGAGGCCCGTTGCCCAGGTCCTTTTCCTCTCACTGGCCAGATGATTGGCAATGGAAGTTAGAGGCTTGGAGTAGGGGATTCCCCACTCCCACTGGGGCACTGGTAGCCCTACTAAGCTGTCACAGGAGTGGGATTGCTGGGTTCTAAGGGAAAGGATATCAAAGTCTATCTTGCAACACCAAGATTTCATGCCTATTTTGAAGTGTATAGCCTCAAGATCTTGCCAGGCATGAGGCAGGAACAAGATGCAGGAAAGCCCTTTTCCTACTTAGAGAAAAGATCAGTTGGAGCCAGCAAGAGGAACTGTTCTGCAGTTCCAGAGGAGTTAGCCATGTTAGTCTATAGTAGCAAAATAGTAAAGAGTCCACACGTAGGCACCTACCTGTCTGCCCACAATCCCCTTTCCTAGGGGAACTGTGGGTGGGAGGCATCCTCTACTGTCTTGATGGCCAGCACATCAGCCACCGCTTCTACACATTAGGGGTGGACTCCAGCTCCCACCCTTGGTTCTTTCCTTCCAACTGTCTAATGCCGGGACAACCAAGATATTTACGCAATACACCTGTCTCCCCAATATCCCTGTACACAGTATCTGTCTCTCCCGTCAATCCAATACAGGTATTCAATGTATCCATGCATCCCTCTAGCCTATACACTTATCCCATACAGCTATGCACCTGTCTGTTGAGAAACTGATCTATCCCATGTACCTAACCGCCTAATGCTCCATGTCCAGCTGGTGTGCTTTGGCGGCAACAGCCTCTGCCCCACACAAGGTGCGGACAACAGCATCGACCCCGATGCCATGAAGTCCCCATCTGGTGGACGTATATTGGTGTCTCTGACCCACCAGGGTGTGTGTTTGTGTGTGCAAGGCCTCCATGTATGCCACCATGTCTTGCTAGAGGGTTTTCTTTGCAGATTGTTGTTAGGTCATTTGATAATGCGGCGGCTGTGAACATCACCCATCCCCCTGGCTACTGGAAGGTGGCCTCTCTGAGGCCTGGTGGGCAGGCACATGGGGGGGTGCCACCAGCAAGTGGCCAAACCCCTCACCCCCTTGAGGGGAGGCAGCCTGCCACCACCTCCCCGAGCCCGCCAGGCCCAGCAGCCGCCGACATCACCTATCTCCCTGGTGTCTGGAAAGAAGCCTCTCTGAGGCCCGGCAGGTGGGCACATGGGAGATGCCGCCAATGAGTGGCCAACCCTCCTGCCCCCTAGAGGGGAGGTGGCCCGCCACCACCTCACCAAGCCCGCCAGGCCCCGTGGCTGCTGACTTTGTCCATCTCCCTGGCTCCCGGAAGTTGGCCTCTCTGAGGCCTGATGGATGGGCACATGGGGGGTGTCACCAGTGAGCGGCCAAACCCCCCACCCCTAGAGGGGAGGTGGCCTGTCACTGTCTCCCCGAGCTCACGAGGCCCAGTGGCCGCCAACATCGTCCATCTCCCTGGCTCCCGGAAGGTGGCCTCTCTGAAGCCTGGTGGGCGGGCACATGGGGGGAGCTGCCAGTGAGTGGCCAAATCCCTCGCTCCCTAGAGGGGAGGTGGCCCGCCACTTGTAAGTGGGGCCAAAATCGACTGATGGCTCAAATTGTATCGAATGGGAGTTTCCTGGGGGCATCAGATTTGGGAATGTATAACTCCAAGATCTGTATTGCAATCTTGACCAAACTTGGGTGATGGCTGGAGGAAAGCCTGCTGAACACTCCCTGTGAATATGGGCTCTCTAAGTCCCAAGGGGGCCATTCTAGCCCCCACGAACAACGAACAATGAACATGTTCGTTAACAGGTCATATTCCTTACTGTTCGTTTGTCCTTGTTTGTGGATGGCAACAAACAACAAACAGCGTGTTCGTTTTTCCCCCGTTCGTGCCCAGGTCTAAATGTAACTGAATGAACTGACAGTTACCAACTACCCAGAGAAATAGGATTAGTAGTGCAGACAAGTACCAACGTAGCATAGTGTTCAGGTGGAGAGGAAAATGTGGCTTCATCCTGAAATGATTATCCCTTTTCCACATTATTGTTTTTTCAGATGAGAAATCACTCCTATGACAATACGTAGCTACAATGCTTAACAATTAACTAACAAGGATTCCTAGCTAGCTAATCATTTTAAATGCCCTATTAACAGTTTTAAAAAAAAAACAAAGAGCATCTTGTGGGCAAACTCCAGAGTTTTAAGATGGAAATGTGGGTAGTAGTCCTGAAATGGAAGCAGGGCATTAACTATTAGTATGCTACTGTTGAGAGTAGCACCTCTAAACAGATAACAGATAACCTACTATATTACTTAAAGCTCAGGGCAGTTAATAATCATAATAAAAAAGACAGAAATAACATATTTCTGAGAGCCAGTTTGGTGTAGTGGTTAAGAGCGCAGGCCTCTAATCTGGAGGGCCGGGTTTGATTCCTCACTCCTCCACTTGAAGCCAGCTGGGTGACCTTGGGCTAGTCACAGTTCTCTGGAGCTCTCTCAGCCTCACCCACCTCACAGGGTGTTTTGTTGTGGGGATAATAGTAACATACTTTGTAAACCGCTCTGAGTGGGTGTTAAGTCATCCTGAAGGGTGGTATATAAATCAAATGTTACTATTATTATTATTATTATATATACATACCTCTTGATCATTATTTTTTCTCCAGCTAGACCATGTTTTACAGACTTGAGCACTAAGTAGGGCACATACCATCTTAGATAAGCTCTTAGGGGAAAACTTCTACTCTCTTATCAAAAGCTTTTTGTGTGCATAAAAGTAGTACATCAAGAAGAAGGCAACAGTCAAACTCTACTTTTTGAAGGCAACACAGACCTTTAAAGATGTCATCACATGCTCTTGGAGCAGCTTTAAATGTTGCTTAGGATTACTTTGCCCACCACTGTTAATAAAAGTGATTAAAAAAAAAAGTTGAGAAACAGCAAATGAAATGTTAAGTGTAAACTATGCAGATGTCTTTTTCTAAACTTACAGAAAAATATAGTTATCCAATACTACTATCACTATGCCTACTCTTACTACTACTACTACTATTACTACTACTACTACTACTACTACTAACTGCACTTACATTCCGTTCTTCTAGACAGATTAGTGCCCACAATACAGCTGGGGAGCTGGGTCTGAGAGGAGTGGCTTACCCAAGGCCACCTACTAAGCGCATAACAGTAGTGGAATTGGAACCAACAGAGTGTTCATCTGTATCCCAACCACTTAACCATTATGCTACAGCAGCATACTTAGCCTGTGAAAAGTATTTCTCCTTAGTCATATAATAAATTTAAAAACCAGAACACCACTGCTAAACTCTAGGTGCTTTTCACAAATGAACTGCCATATATAACATAGAACCTTGGTCTAATAATAGTAATAATAAAAAAAACTGTTCAGTTCTGAAATCACATTTCCAAATCTCCGAACCACACCTCCAAAACTGAAAATGTGCCATATTCATATTCCCTCTCCTTTCCAAGTTTTCTTAAACTTGATAATCATATCCAAAGTTGGTGGTCATAGCTAAAGGTGAGAAATCTATAGGTAATACTAACCAGAAAATTCCTACAAACCATTATTTAAAACTATGGTTTAAAGTATGTTTATAAACTATGGTTTCATAAGCACTACGATGAAGCAATAAATATATATGCTCTGCAGAGTGGAAATGTGAGAAGATTACGACGATGGTTTTGTAGAAAGAGCCTGGATGTGTGGAGCTTTCTTGAGGCTGGGAGTTGGTGTTTGCATTCTTTCCGTTCCTTGCTGGAAATCCATCTGCAAGAGGCCATGGGCATGCCGCACGGAGCCCTCAAATGTTACTGATAGCAAGGCAGGGAGGATTGTGCTGGGGCAGGCGCAGAAGCTGCTGGCCCGGGAAGCCCAAGGAGCTGAAGGCAAAGATTTCAGGAGTATTTGTGAAATAATAGTCTCCTTGTCTGGGATTGTATGAGTTCTGACATGAGAAGAAAACCCCTCTGGATAAAAAGAGACACATTTTCAAAGTGATTAACACAAGTGAGGGTGTTTTTTTAAAAGAGCACATAGTTGTTTCTCACAATTTGAGTGATATCGCATGTTTACAAAGTTGATCTCTCTGCATAGTCTTGGATGAATGCTGACTATTGTCTAGTGTTTATAGTTGTGATCTGAATTCTTTGGGCTCAGTCCAGGCTTTTCCTACTGCATGCTACTGAATGTGTCAAATTTTCCATGTACAGGAGAGAACTGCAGACAGAAGAACGGGAAGGGACTTTAATGAGTGGAACAGCTACTTATACAGGAGAGTTGTCAGGTGTAACTCTGTCAGCCCCAGTGCTTCTTCATCATTGCAAACAAATTATAATTGAAAGTGCATTTCTATTCTGATATAAGTACTTATCCAGAGAGTTCACAGCCTGCTGCTCCTCTGCATGATTTAGGCTATGCATCACCATAATCAGGTTCTGCAGATAGGATTCTCCACTGTCTGGAGAAAAAAAATGTCCTGTCTCTTTAACAGAGACCTAATGGGCAGTTATTTACTCCTAAGCTATGAAAAGTTTAGCTGCCCACTTCCATATATTAAGCCTCTATTAAAGGGACAGGACATTTTTGTACAGGCTTATCGGCAAACTTATCTACAGGGGATGAGCAACTGGCTCTTGTCTGCCAAGGGTCAAGAGGTGTCAGCATCCTAGGTGGTAGCAGGAGCAGAGCCCCATGTCAAGCAGAAAAAGTGTTCAACCGCATGAGGACAAGATACATGCAATATAATCTAACCCAAGAAAAGGTAAATTTCACAGTTAGTAGCTGATGAGCAGGTAGGATGCAGAGACATTTAAATATTTGTTAGATATGTATGCAGTGTATTGATTTCCATACATAAAAATTGCAGTTGAGCCAGCAGTTTAATTTTTGTCTTGTCCATTTGAGTCTTTCTGCTGATAACATATAACTGCTTTTGGTCAGCAGTCCAATTTCATTCAAATACTTAAAACTACTCCAGGTGAGAGTTAATAATAAAGGGCAGCATACTAACCATATAATGACTTTGTCAACATAATCCTTAGTTTTTAATTTTAGTGTAGATCGACAGTACAGATTTTATCAGTCAGTTTATGATTCTTCCTCACACACTGGTCATGCTTATTGCTTTTATACTGCAGACATTTTCAGATAAAATGGGAAGAAGTTGGGACATTTTTAAACTGACCTCACATTCTAAGGGATGGATTTGACTAGGATCATGGGGCACGCTGGCAGCTAATTTCAGTGGAATATTGTGCTCTTGATCTTTTTCTGTTATCTGGCAATGATACAAAATTTAACTTTAGCAAGTGTGAAATGGGCATTTTTATTTGTTGCTATTCTGCTTCTAAAGTAAAGTAATTATGAAATTAAGACCATCAGACAAGATAGAACTAGTTTAAAGTTCACTCAAAATATCCTTCTGTCTATGACGATATCAAAAGCTGATCTTAAGCTGTAGCAATATGAAAGGACCTCTATCTGGACCAGTTGTTTGACAGAGTAGCTCAGCAGAAATGGAGTCTATGGGGAATTATATTATTTTATAAATTTTATTTTATTTTATATAATTTATATCCTTCCTTTCTGCTCTCAAAAGTGCCATGAAGGTGTAAGCGGTTGGCCCGGCCTCCACCATTTTAAGTCATTTTAATCTGGCTGCTTGTGATATTAAAAATCACCAGGCCTCTGGATTTAAAATGGCCACTGTATTGCCACCAGAGAGCCTCCAACAGTTGTTGAGTCCCGCCCTGGAGAACACGGCATGAATGGAATGCCACACAGGAATGCAGAGTGATTAAGAGGTGATTGGATTTACACTCCCGCCAGCCCCAAAGGAATCCAGTGCAACAAAGGAATCCAGTGCAACAAAGGTCTTGCAGAGTCATCCCCACTTAACACATTCCTTTCCCTCCTTCCATGAGGAGATCTCCTGTCCATGATTGAGGAGCTAATCAAATGACATTCATAAGTATATACAGCTGTTCCTGGGAAAGTACAGTCCCCACCTAAATCCATCAACTTGGCTCCAGTGGAATTCACTAACAAACTATCCCTGTTGTACAGCGCTAGAACAAGTTTTGCATTTACTTTCACACACCCCAGCAGCTACTACTCAAGGTAATCAAACCTTTTGCCAAACCCAGGAACTGACCATTAGAGTCTTTGTTCTAATGGCTAGGTGGATTCTCCCACCTCAGTGCACGTTTTACTCTATAAGAGTACATTCAAATTGTGCACACTTCCTGAGTCCAAGCGCTGCTCCCTTAGGGCTTCCCTAAGTCCCTCCCTCTCTCCTGGCTGAGAATGCTGACATTTGAAGCTCTCTTCCTCCATGGACCACGCTGCTCCTCTGATTGGTAAATATACTCCCTCCACACGCTATTCCAACTTCTGGCTAGCCTCCTAGGACTCTGCATGTGTGTGTGTGTGTATGTATCAATGAGAGATGGGCACGAATTGAATTACAACCCAAAAAAACACAAACCAGGCCGGTTTGTGGTTCTTAAACCAGTGGTTCATGGAAGTTCGTTTCCATGAACTTCCACGAACTGGTCTACTGGTTCGTTTGGGTCATAAAGGGGCAGTTTATATGGGGAAATTGCCATATAAACTTTTCCTGCAGCTTGCAAGTGGCAAGTCTCTTCAAACTATCAGCTGGCAGCTGGCAGGCCGCAGGGGGGGATCCCTCCTTGCCGCCTGCCAGCTGATAGTTTAAAGGGATCTGCCACTTGCAAGCCACAAGGCCCTTTAAACTGGTGGTCAAAAGTGACTACTTCCTTTCTTTTGCTAGCTGAAAAGCTGGTAGGATACCCCTTAGAGACTAAGATGATTATTATGACATATGATTTCATGGACTAGAGTCCACTATCTAGTCCACAAAATTTATGCCAATACTAGTAAGCAGAGTTAACCATTCCAGGACATCTGCCTACAATGAACTTAGAAGGATATAACTCTGTTTAGGATGGTACTATAGATCTGCTAGTCTTTAAGGTATCACAAGATTCTATTTTGTGTTTGCTGTGTTAGACTGACATAGCTATCCTTCTGAATTTTTTTTTGCAAAACTTTGAAAAATGCCACTTTACAAAGCGACAGTTGCCTCGTGAGATCATTATTGACTTTTCATCTAAAAAGATTCGGGACACCATCCTATATAACTCATACAATGCGGATTTGGACTTTATGGGTTTGAAAGTCAAGATTTTGAAGGACGTTCCATTTCTAGTCCGGAAACGGCGTTTTAAATATAAAAAGTTTGCAGCTCTTCTGAGGGACCATGGAATAAAGTACAAATGGTTATTCCCGGAAGGAATATGGTTCAGATATAAAGATCAGGCCTATAAGATATTATCAGAAGATCAACTAAAGGATTTTGAGAATAAAAACCCAGAACTCTGCTGCACCAAGAACGAAGAAAAGGAGGAGCCGGAGGGGGGGGAGGAGGAGGAGAGCATCGCAACAGCAGTTGCACAGAGAGAATTGCGTCCGGGACCTAGAAGGGGGAGGAAAGTTTAATCAGAATTTGAAATGTTTATTCTCTGTATGATTAACCACTCCATCATTATTCTATGGAGCTATTTTTGTATTATGACAGTATGAAGGGAAACATTGAAGTGTAGTGTTTAGTGTTTGTAGTTCATTCCCCCCCCTTTTCTTTTTCCACCTCCCTTTGTCCCTTCCCTCTCCCCTTTCCTTGTGATAGTCTGGTGTAGTGTTTTGTAGTTATGAAAAATAAAAAAATTTATAAAAAAAAAGAAAAAAGAAAAATGCCACTTTAAACTTTGCAGTCAGCAGAAAGCAGCCTCACTCTTCAAAACTTACCAATCTCTGAAGAAAAGATAGTTTCCTGTTACTTTATGGGACTAAAACTTGGGGCATGTCGAAGCTTGTCCTGCAAGTAAACTAGAGGTGATATGAAACTTTTTTTTTTAAAGGAAGACATTCCTGTTAGAGCCATGCTCCATTTAGTTCCTCTATGCTAAGAGCTTAGATTGGAATCAACATTGCTAAAATTCAAGAGCATGGAGCTCTAATATCATATTGGCTGAAATTTCAGCAAAACGATTGCCAAAGAAATGTTATCTGAAACAAATATCTAAAAGTATTAAGTCCAGATGGGCCAAGAAATGTGATATGATTATGCCAAAATATCACTTGAATCCTAATGAACAGAAAGGTACCCCTGTAGATCTGGCCAAGAAAAGCATAATAAAAGAGATTAGAGAGATTAATGTACAGGTAGACGTGAACTGTTTGCATTTAAACCCTGCCACTGTCTTGACTTCTTTTTGTGGGCGAATCCATTTTAAGGCATTTTACTCTCCTCTTGTTGGAGAGGGGGAGGGTTTGTGTTCAGTTTTCAGATATCACATGCATTTTAACTAATATTACAGAGTTGCATATAACATAGTTTTAGGAACAGGATGAAAGATTCAAATGGCATAGAATTGTAGTAAAACAGAGTGCTTTTGGTGAAATGGAGGAAGGGAGCCAACATCGTTTAGGTAGACTAAGCTAGATAGCTCCACTTCTTACATGTCTTTATAACCATGTCCCAAGTCTCAGGTTTGCCTATCAAAGGCTAAATGGACCTTCTATATCTGGAGGAAGTATATTTTTGAACTTCTAAAGTATGCTTCTACTGTGTAGTTCCTGCGTTGCTTAATACGTCATGTTAAATAGCTTATGTTTTGATTCAGCATTGTTTCAGCATTGCATTGGGTTTTTGTTTGTTTCCAAATTTCTGCGACCCATACCCCATTGTATTATTTATCGAATGTCCTAGCCACTGATTATATTGACTTATTATCTGTAATCCACCTTGAGACTCAAGGTGAACATCAAATAGATAGATAGATAGATAGATAGATAGATAGATAGATAGATAGATAGATAGATAGATAGATAGATAGATAGATAGATAGATAGATAGATAGATAGATAGATAGATAGATAGATAGATAGATAGATAGATAATTTCGAAACATATTTGGTTAATTTAAAATTCTGTCCCTTGGGGGAAAAACACTCTTTTCTATTTTAGAAAATGTGTTCAATGAATTCAAGTGCTGAATACGTTGATGGAAGATTGTGTCTTTGTGATATTCAGTTTGTAGAAGTTACTTAGTGTATAGACTATCGTATTCAATACAAGACAGAAATTTCTACGTAACACCTTAGATGATGGTTTTGATAAGATTGTCTTGTATACAGGAACTATAGGAAGATTTCTCTAAACTGGGTTAGTGGGCAACTGACTGGGATCTGAACTGGCTGAGAATGAGACTGAAAGAGATTGTGGAAAGCTCAATTAAAATGTTGGCCCAGTCTGAGGCACAGTGAAAAATGCAAACTCCACACTAGGAGTTATTAGGAAAGAGATGAAAATAAAACAGTATTGTAATGCCTTTGTATAAAGCTGTGATACGGCCTCATTTTGGAATACCGTGTGCAATTCTGGTCACTGTATCAGAAAAAATCATTGCAGCAATGGAAAAAAGTAGAGAGGAGGGTAATCAAAATGATTAGACGGGTGGGATGGCGTGACCCCTTGCTTCCATGTTGTGCTAGGAATGACGTAACCCATTCCTGGCATGACGTGGAAGTGATCTGAAGCACACCTAAGTTCTCCTGGTGCCTCCCCAGTGACCCCCCTGGTTTCAGCCCAGGGGACCTGGCAACCCTACTCTCTGCTCGGTTTGCCAGCCTCCAGTTGGGACCTGGAAGTCTCCCAGAATTACAAGTGATCTCCAGATAACAGAGATCAGTTCCCTTGGAGAAAATGAGTGATTTGAATGGTAGACTAATGCATTAAGCCCTGTTGAAGTCCCCCTCCTCCAGAGACCCCACGATCCTCAGGCTTCACCTCCAAATCTCCAGGAGTTCCCCAACCCAGAGCTGTCAGCCCTATTTGTCTGCAGGAGCTGGGTGCACTTTCCCCAACTGCATGTGACAGACAGGGAGGCTTACAGGGCTGGTTTGTGCCCCACTTCTGGTGCCCTAGGAGATTGCCTAGGTGCTTCTAGTGAACAGGAGGGACATGGCTTATACTCAAGTTTTCTACATACAGCCAGTTCTGTGCATTCGCTTCATGCTGTGACTCATTTGCTGACTGTCCTATCAGGAAGCAGAAAACAGCCTTGATATAATTTTTAAACAGAACTATCTGCATGGAAATGGCTTTTCAGAATTCTCTGCAATTTCATTAAAGTTTTATGCCATCTTGCCTTTAAATTCCCAGATGGCTGGAGGCCAGCATACCTGGCGACCTGCCTCCTTCTATACTGCCCAGCCTGCCCATTAAGATACTCCTCACAAGTAGGCTTGCCACTCCCCACCTGCTGCTCCCCCATCCCCATTCACCTGGCTGGTACGGGTGGGAAAGGCACGAGGAGGAAGCATGGATGCATATTCCCATGATCCTCTGTTGTGCTGGAAAATGGCACATTGGAGATAAGTACCCCTCAGCCCCCTGCTCCCCTGCTTTGGCCCCTACTCACAAGCTGTTTTCTGTGCCCCCCTCCATCGAGGTAAGAAGTAAACAGAGAAAAGCCTTTTCAGAGGTGATTCTTTGTTTGTCAAATGCCTTTCCCCTTGAGGCTCGCCAGACTTCTACCATACTTTCTTTTAGGTACCATGCCAAAACATTTTCACCCCAGCTTTTAACTAAGGGGTTTGATCTTTTACAAATGCCTTTACAGTCAACTTCTAGCTGAACTGTTTTACAAGGATAATTTTAGGCTTCTAAGTGGTTCATGCTGTTTGTGTGCTCTGGGATTTTTTAAATGGTTTATTAATATTATTTTAATGCAGTTTTATCATTTTAATATTTTACTTTGGAAGCCACTTTGAGCAGGTCTCCAGAGACATGGTGTTATGAATTAGGCCCAGGTCTTTAATATCAAACGGGCCTCTGAGACCTTTTCATAATCAAGCTCTGAGTTAGTTGGGAGAGTCAGGAAGAGCAGGGCAGTTGAGGTGCCATGTGCTCTCTTTGACATCTCTCCTTCTGATGTTAACTTGTGAGGTTCTAACCTTTTGGTTCCATCATGAGCAATATGTGCCAGAGGCACCAGCTAGCCATAACTGGCTAGAAAGTAGGTTGGATTTTAGGAGGGAACTCTCCTCCTTCCCTTGTTGAGAAGGAGAAGGTACAAAAGGTGCCTGCAGCCATTTAGCTGGGTAGTTCCAATGAGTTCCTAGGATAGTAGATAGAGGGTCTGGTATGCCCGGCTTGCTTCCCTTCTAGACATTGAAGGCTCATCTCAAGCAAGAGATGAATAAGGTATACTGTGGTAATCTTTGAAGTGACAGTTGGACAACAGCAACTGCTTTCATTTTATTCGCTTTAGCTGCAAACGTTTTGTGCAAAATCTATTTTCCCTAATTTGTGTGCTTTTTATATTCTTTAGTCTTTGATAACTTAATAAAGACCTTTCTTGGTTAAGTAAAGTTGTGTCAGTTCTTTGGTAGTCCTAGGATTAGGACAGTCCAGACACTTTGACATTAGCTCCTCCTCTCTGAGGCAGAGACAGTCAACTTGATTGATCCTGGAAGGGGAGGGGCTTGTCCCATCACTCCCTAGTTTTTCTGGCCCTGCCTCAGAGCAGGACATCGACTATTTGCTCTGTTAGAGCAACGATCCTGGACTACAGATTGATAATACAGAAATTCTCATCTGCCCACTGGGGACAGAAAGGCATTACTCCTTCCCTCCCCCCTTCACTGGTGATGCAAAAGCAAGTAGCAGAGCCGATGGCCCTAGGATTTTTCCTAGATCTACAGCATCTGCAGAGACCCCTTTATGCCCTTGGGCAGAGACCCCTTCCACCTCCACTGGCTGATGATTACTGGGGGTGCAGTTGTGTCCCGAGGAGCCAGCGTTTGCTACGCTGGAGCCAGAGGATTTCAGTCAGCATGACTTGGCTGCATACAGAACTTCAAAGGGCACGCCGGCTGAATCACAGTAAGCAAACGTGCTCAATAATTAACCCTTGAAGCACTTGATTTAGAGAGCGCTTCTTTAAAGTGGGGGAGGTTTTTTACCACTTGCTTTCATTTTCCCTATGTTTATTTGGTGGGAAAGGCATTTTGGTGGGGATGGCAGCCAAAGTGGGACTTAGCACAGCAGTGGGCACAGAGGGCACTATTAGTGATTTAGATCTACCTAGCTCCCCTACCTCCCCCCATGTCCAACCACCTCAACGTGGTGAAGGGGAAACTACTAAAGATCTGGATCTCTCAAACCAAGAAGCCAAGTCTAATCTTCTAGCACAGCTAAGAGCAGAAATTAAAAGAGAATTTAAATTTCTATTTATTTATTTACTTTAGATTTTTATCCCACCATCCCCATGAGGCAGGCCCAGGGCGGATTACATTAAGTAAAAAACATTCCATATAATTTACATCAAAACAATTTAAAACAACAGTAGCAAAAACAGTATAGTATAAAATATAAACAGTTGACATTCAAAATAGCAGCAGTCAAATTCACTAGTCAAATTCACTAATTGGAGGCAGTCGATCTGCCAGTTGGGAAGAACTAGATGGTGGATGATTCTAATAAGAACGGCTCAGATTTTCACTTGTCTTCTGTTAGGCCAGCAGCTGCCCAGCCTAACCTCAACCATATGCGGGTGGAACATCTCTGTCTTACAGGCCCAGCAAAACAACAGTAAGTCCTGCCGGGCCCTGGTCTCACTAGAGTTCCACCAGGTTGGAGCCGGGACCAAAAAGGCCTTGGCCCTGGTCGAGGTCCCTGGGGCCAGGGACCACCAGTAATTTCTTATCTCCTGATCGGAGCACCCTCCGAGGGACATATGGGGAGAGGCGGTCCCGCAGATATGCTGGTCCCAGTCTGTATAGGGCTTTATAGGTCAATACCAGAACCTTGAACATGATTTGGTACTCCACCAGCAGCCAAAGCAGCTGGTGCATTATAAGTGTTATGTGCATGCCACTTGGCACTCCCACAATGACATGCACCACTGCATTTTGAACCAGCTGCAGTCTCCAGATCAGACCCAAGGGGAGCCCCATGTAGAGCATGTTACAGTAATCTAACCGACAGATAACCATTGCCTGGATCACTGTGGTTAAGTCATGGGTCGAAAGGTAAGGGTCAAGTTGCCTGGTCCACTGAAGATGGAAAAAAAAAAAGGAACTTGCAACCACTGCAACCTGCACCTCCATTTTCAAGGAGGCATCCAGGATCATCCCCAGGCTCCTAACCTTTGGGACTGGTGTAAGCAGTACCCCATCAAGAGTCAGGACAGGAGCCGGAGTCCCAAACCTATGAACCACGTGGGATTCAATTTCAGCCGGCTCTGCTTCAACCATCCAGTCATGGCTTCAAAAGCATGCTCCAGGATATCTGGGGCTGAGTCAGGCCAGCCGTCCATTAACAGATACAGCCGGGTGTCATCCACGTATTGGTGATACTCAGGACCGAAGCTTGGTTTTAAAATAGGTTATAAAAGAGGTTTAAAGAGGTTTTAAAAGAACACAGTCACAATGAAGCCTCATGCTCAGCAGATAGACAGGCAAGGCAGTCTGGCAGAGGTTCTAGCTCCAAAAGACCCAAACAAGCAGAGTCCTCCCCTGATCCTCCCAAACCAAAAAAGTGAAGGGAGGATGATACTGCCAGCCAAAGTGATTACGAACCCTGGGGGAGGCTATGCACTCTGGCTCTGAGATATCAGACTCTTCTTCAACTAATGAAGAGGGGGAACTATCGGAAGAAGAGGAGGAAGTTTCAACCTCATTACAAACAAGGTTGTTCCCTCAAGAGGTTTATGCTAGACTTCTATCTAAGATTCTAAGAGTACTGGAAATTCCTCAGACTCCCTTGGGAAAAGAGGATACAGACCCAGCTTTTCCCCTAGGCTCAGAGAGAGCATTACCTAAGACAGGGGGCATTCAATCTGGAGTCCCCCTACCCGAAGTTTTTTACGACTTATTGAGAGGTGAATGGGAGAACCCAGCAAGACCAAAGACCAACCAGTCCATTTTTAACAAGTTTTGCTCTCTGGTTCCTGAAGCAGCGAGAAATACTAAGTTACCAGTGGTGGACAACCCAGTCTCCAGCCTAGCAACCCAGGCATTGGACCTGGATGCAGCAGACAGCAGCGTACCTAAGGAAATCAAGGACAAGGTGAAGAAGATAGCGCTGGCTACAGCTTTCACCACTGATGCTTCTCTGGATGCTCTTCAAATGATATCTAGGGCTATGGGCCTTAACATTGTAGCCAGAAGGTATACCTAGCTAAGAAACTGTGATGTGGACCCCGCAGCACGAGCCAAAGTGGCAACAATCCCCTTTACAGGGGGGGAAACTGTTTGGAGAGGCTCTAGAAAAATATCTGGTGGAGGATAAGGAAAAGAAGAAGATTTTACCATCAAAGAGAAAGGAAATAAAGATTTCAGTCCTTTCAAGAACACAAATATACCTCACATGTGGGAAACACCAGAACCTCCTGAGGATGCTGGCAAACCAGGACTGAAACAGAGAACAGATCAATATCCTTTTCTAAGTCGAATCAGTACTCCAAGACCCAAAAGAAAGGATCATCAACATGACTATGAACCAACAATTGAATCTATTCAAAGAGGAGGACAATTACAACCTTATGGTTGTAATGAACACAGTGACTATGGGATACAATTCTCTTCCACAAAGTTCAATTCTCTTCCACGAAGAATATTTATACAGTTTCCAAGGAATCCATTGAAACAGAAACACCAGCAAATAACAAAAGCCATTCAACATTCAACATCTGATAGAAATAAGGGCAATAGAACCTGTGCCTTCAATATACAGAGCTCAGGGAGTATACTTGGTACTCTTTACTGTACCAAAGAAGAACGGAGATGTCAGAGCCATCCTGGACCTGAAGTGGCTGAACAAATATATCAGGACACGCAAGTTCAGGATGGAAACACTGAAGTACATCACAGCATCCATCCAAAAAGGAGATTTTTGGCCTCCATAGATATATCAGAGGCCCATTTACACATACTCACAAAGGAATCTCATCGAAAATATCTAGGCTTTGCGTATGGCGGGGAACACTTCCAGTACAGAGCTCTGCTCTTTGGCCTAAAGTCATCCCCCAGGGTTTTCACAAAGGTGTTAGTGACCCTAATAGCTGCATTAAGGATGCAAGGAGTGGCACTGTTCTCATATTTGGATGACATCTTAATCAAAGCACTATTGTTGACAACAAGCCTGAAGGCAGTAGCACAAACAACAGAATGTCTGCAGAAACATGGGTTTGTGATCAATGAAGGGAAGAGCAGCCTAATACCGAAGTAGAAGATAGTATATCTAGGAGTTCTGATAGACACGGTACAAGACAAAATGTTTATCTCGCAAGAAAGACAACAGAAGATACTCTCTACGATAATGGAAGTACAGAGAAGAGACAAGGCAGAGGTGATGCTCCTAGCACATCTCCTAGGAATGATCGTTTCCGGTCCAAACTCTTTACAGTGGGCGAGGTTCCACACATGGCCACTTCAGAGGTTTCTTCCGCCATTCCAGGACATCATTGCACACAAATATCACAAAGTAATATGAATATCAGCATCCTTAAGACAAGAAATGGTGGATGGAACCTGCAAGTTTCCAAGAGGAAGTACCACTCAGAGAACCAAAGAGAGTCATTATGATGACAGATGCCAGTCTCAGGGGCTGGATGCCCACATACAGGACAGGATGGCCCAAGTGACCTGGTCCAAAGAAGACAGGTCCAACAGCATGAACTTACTGGAACTCAGGGCCATAAAAATGAGCCTACTTCAGTTCCAAGATGTGCTGGCAGGACAGCATGTAATGGTAAAAACTAACAACATAATGGCCAAAGCCTATGTAACAAAAGAAGGGGGAACCAGGTTCAAGACTCTATACTAGGAAGCCAGTACAATCTTCAGTTGGGCTGAAAACAATCTAAGGTCCTTGAAGGCAGTGCACGTTGCAGGAAGAGAAAATGTAATTGCGGACTTTCTAAGCAGGAAAACTGTGAACAAGACAGAATGGATGTTAAACAGAGAAGTCTTCCAACAGGTATGTGAGAAGTTCGGCAAGGCAGAAGTAGATCTGTTTGCAAACGGACCCAACCACCAAGTGTCAAAGTTCATGTCTAGAAGGAAGGAACCTCAGTCCATAGGGACAGATGCCCTGAACACCGAGTGGCCTCAGCAACTGTTATACATGTTCCCTCCAATTCAATTAATTCACAGGGTGATACAGAAGGTGATGGGGAAAAAAAGTAATTGATAATAATTGCACCCTTTTGGCTGAGAAGGATGTGGTTCCAAGATCCGATGAGTTCATCAGTCACACAACCATGACATCTACCACTGAGATAAGATTTACTGGCACAAGGGGCATTACAGTATCAAGAACTGGCACTCCTAAACTTCACAGCATGGAGGTTGAGCGGAACCAATTACAAAAGCTAGGTTATACAGAGGGGGTAATCCATACCATGCTGGCATCTAGAAAAAATTCCACTAATAGAAGTTATAACAACACATGGCAGGTTTTCCATAATTGGTGCAAGGACAGGGGGATTGATCCAGCTAGGGTAAAGGAAATTCTATTTCTACAGGAAGGTTTAGATAAGGGACTCAGTACTAGCATCCTTAAATGCCAAGGGTCACCCATTTCCTCCATAAGGGGAGTTACCAAAGGGAAATCTCTCGCACAACATCCACATGTGAAAAGGTTTCTGAGAGGAACTACATTATTAAATCTACCTCCAATTCATAGATTCCCTACATGGAACCTCAATTTAGTTTTAAAGGCACTAACCAGAGAAGCCTTTGAACCAATGCAGCCATGTCCATTGAAGGAATAGCCTTTAAAACTATTTTCCTATTAGGAATAACATCAGCGAGAAGGACATCAGAGTTGGGAACATTAGCCAATAAAGAACTTTGCATCTTACACAATGATAAGGTGGTATTGAGGCCTGACCCAGCATTTATTCCAAAGGTAAAGTCCACTTTCCATAGAAGTGAGGAAATAATCTTGCCTTTGTTTTGCCAAAATCCAAAATATGAGCAAGAAAGAGTGGCACAGTCTAGACATACATAGAGCTCTGAGCTATTATATGGATAGGACAAAATTAATATGCAAAACAGATAGTATGTTTGTGTCCTTTAGAAGATCTACATTGGGACAAAGGGTGTCTACCTCCACCCTAAGTAGGTGGATCAGGGAAAGTATCATTGGAGCATACAGGGCGAAGGGACTTCAAGTTCCAGAAAGTATTACAGCCTCTCAAGGAGGCAGCCACTTCAGCTGCATATAGAGCATTCCCTTCAATGGAAACAATATGTAAAGCAGCAACATGGAAATCGGTATATTCCCTTACAAGACATTATAGAGTAGACAGGATAGCATCTGCCAACGCCACTTTTGGCAGAAGGATTCTACAACACACTATCTGATTCCAGATATCCCACCCAAGGGGCAACCTGCTTATTTATGTCCCAAATGTCTAGACTGTCCCACTCCTAGGACCACTGGAGAATGGAAGATTTGAATTTCACTTACCATGAAGCTTCCTTTCTCGGTGGTCCAGAAGTGGGATAGTCCTACCCACCCTACTGGAATGTGGAGAAGAGGGTGTGCTGGTAGATTGCAATATAAAGGATCCAAGGATTAACAACAGAGTTGGAGTTTAGATGTAAATAGTTAACCAATGCCTCTTAATAATGTTATCATGTTAGTGTTTTAGATCAGTTTGATAGGTGCATGAAGTGATTGGGATCATGTTGTTCCAACATGGTTTCTCGCAAAGATACATGGCTTGAAAACAAATTGGTGAGCAACAGAATGAGCCCCCCCCCTTTCTGGGATCAATCAAGTTAACTGATCCTGCCTCAGAGAGGAGGAGCTAACATCTCAAATGTCTGGACTGTCCCACTCGTGGACCACAGAGAAAGGAAGCTTCATGGTAAGTGAAATTCAAATCTTCCATTCTCTCCCATGTGCCTGCTGCCCAGTCACATACTAGAACCCCAGTATACACTCAGAGGACAACCAGCTTCATCAATGGCTAGTGAACAGAAAGCATATTTAAGTTGAGATAGTGGCGGAAACTGGGAGATCAGGAGAAACTGGGAGATCAGAGGGAAGGAAGAACATAGAACCCTTCCTGGATCCATAACTCACGGCATACACATTTTCTAAACCTAAATAAATTATTCTAGTCTCAGTTGCTGAAATAGTCATGCATATTCCTGAAGCATTGCACGAGAATAATACAAGATATTGTTCCAAGAGTTCTTGCCAAGTCCGTAGATATTAAACTGGATTCTTCACCATTGAAGTGTGTTATCATGTATGCACAATTGTTTAACTGAATGTACAGGCTCCCCCCGCCCCCCGCAGAAAAGCTTATATAGATTCCTGATGTCCAGTGCATACAATATTTCATTCTCATATATATAATATATGCATTTCCAGCCTTTGTTTTACTTGCACATACAGCTGTTTATTCAAAGGAGCACATAGACAAGTTTGAGTTTTTGAAAAGTGTTAAAAATCAAAACAGGTAACAATTTCAACAACCCACTAGACATTATTATCAACACCAACTTGTAGCCATATGTGGATGCCAAGAAAAAAAGACGGAGCATACTCAAAACTGTATTCATGGGATAGCATCTGGGTTATTCTAATGAAGAGACATGTTTTGGCAGTGGCACAGGAATGTGGGGGAAATAGGCCATGGACCTATTTGTTCATGTGAGGATAACACTGTGGCTGATTTAGCCCTGAGCGACCATAGGGGAAACTCACATACAGCTTCACAGATCTAGATCAGCATTATGAAGATCATACTGTCCTAGCTATTTACAAACGGCACATTTGATTTTCAAGAATAAATCTGAATTTTGTACTCAGTTTATGACAGGTTGAAAAAAATTTGATTTTAAAACCAGCCTCTGTTAGTTGGAGTATAAGCATTTAACCTTTTACAAATCTGCTCTTTTTCCGGCTTCACTGGAGTCAATAACCCATAAGTGTTCACCAGTACAAGTCATTCCAATAACACTTCCCTACTCAGTTACCTCATATCTCAGTCTAACTGGGCTGTAATCAAGCAAAAGGTCGTTAGAGATCTCCCACTGTTGATTATGGAACACCTTGGACTTGGGGTTACTTGTTAAAAAGGAGAGCTATCCCAGCGTCTGTTTGAATGATATGCTGCGTGTTTGGGGTCCTAATCAATATACAGTCCTCTGTCCACTATAAACCTGGCTAATGATCCTGCATGTTCCACTTTAAGGCTGCCTGTTTATTATTTACATCTGGTTTGAAATTCTTGTTTGCGGCAAAGAAACAAGAAGAAGGGATGCTTGCTCATGACCATTAGTTGGGTCATGCCAATCATGCACAAATATAGGTGAAATCTACTGTATTATAAATAAGATAGTGTCTGTTTTCTGGTAGCCAGAAAGAAGCAGTGTGTAACTGACTTTCCAAACTACTAACAATGTATGTGTTACACTAATGTGCCTATCTAAGAATCTTTTCAAACTCCGATGAAAGGAAAAGGCATGGATCCAGCTTCTTATCTCAGAAAACCCAGGATGTCCGCATTTCAATGAAGGATTCAGTGATGCCATGTTTTATTAGTGCAGTGAAACAATATTAGTTTGTGGATGTCAGTGAAAGTGCTTCTGTCTTTCTCCATATATAGCCTTTAGGCCTTTTAAATTCTACATGAAACAATTGGATAATGTAATGAATTTGGGCAAATAAGTTTACTGTTTCTCTTTCTTTCAGCTTTTTCCCTGACTTGCCATGTTATTGTATGGCCTCTATTTGTACATTCCAGGGATGCAGGTTACTAGATTGGTGCTCATGGCTTTAAATAATTCAAAGCTGATTTGGCAGAGACCTGATAGGGTATGTGGTTTGGATTATAATCAAATTAGGTTTAGTTAATCCTGATTTGGCTGAGTTGATGTGAAACAAAATAACGAAGAAAAAATCCTAGTGTAATGGTAATCAGCTTCTGGGAGTCTTGGACAATGCTCAAGTGTACGATGATAAGAGCTGAACAGATTAATGCCGTTTGAGAACTTAAAATGCATGAGAAATGACCAGAACTCAGCCTGAGAACATTTTTCCAGTGTATCTGAATTACCCAAGAAAGGCTGATCCTCAGAGAGGAAGGAAGATTGTTCAATTGAAACTTAGAAAATGTTGAAAATGTACAGCAAACTACTTATTGTGAGCATAGTTTCTGCTTCTATTTTGAGTGCTTGATATTAAGTCCACAAAGCTGGCTTTAGTTAAAAACAAACAACATACTTTTTTCTCTTCTCCCCTCTCTTCTCTCTCTCCCCACATCCTCTCCCCAAGCTGGACTGAGCAGCCAAACTTTTCTCTCTGGGGATTTGGAAAAGATCTCTGGCTTTTAAATTGAAATTCAGACTGTTTTGTTCCAGCTTTCTGTATTCCTACGGGAGCCTCAGCAACATAACTTGCCAAGTTAAGCCTTGTGGCGTGTGTCTCTTGCCATCAAATCCCATACTTAGAAGTGCCCTGACTTCCAACTTGCTTAAGCAGTGCTGTTTTCACAGGAACAATAGGCTTGTTACTACTGGACAGATATGGTTTCTTGGAAATGCATTTTCTCCAAAGTAAGAGGCAGATTGCACCAACTAATCTGACATAGACCAGAGACAGATGAATTTTGTCATTCGGCAGTGAATGATCAAACTCTATTTTTTGCACTTTTGCGTTAACACCACTTTCTTAGGTCTAAAGATTACTGATGGGATCTTTTATTGCTTAGAACTTTTTCTGAAAGCACAAACATGTCAGCATTAAAAAAAAATCCTGGCTCTCTTAGCAGGGAGTCCTTTCGACTCCATTTTGCTTGTCAAAATTACTGGAATGCAGGGTAGAAAAACATTCAGTAGAAATAGAATCAAATCAAGTACATTTGGAATTATTTCCTTAAATAGAATTTTTTGTGCCAGTTTGGTACTGAAACTCATTGACTTGTTATACATTCTGACTTTAAGTGCAAATTTGTTATCAAAGAATGATAGAAGTGCATCAGTAAGGGGCATAACGGGGGTGAGGAGTGGTAAGCATATCCACTATACAACTATTGTCAAGGAATTGACTAACCATTTAGAAGATCAGGAACATTACCTGTGGGAGCATTAACAACATGGAAGGAGCTGTTGACTAGCTTGTTACAGTGCACCCTAGAGCCACATGCCAGCTACTGCAACATATTTTGTTGCTATGAATATTCCTCTCTTGTGCCAAGTCTGGAAGCCTGGTTCTGATGTCCCCCTGCCTCAGAGGCTCAAAGGTGGGCTGCATGCATATATGTGGAGACAGGCAAGTGACAGGAGCAGAGTCGGTAACTCCTCCTGTGTAGACAAACAGCAGAGTGGGATGCAGAACTGGTTGCTTGAATCTACTCTGGCTTTGACCTAGCTACCTGGAGCATCAATACAGAAGGATGCACACAGTTACCAGGGCCAGCCAAATCAAAGCTACTCAGTGGCCGTACCAGGCTGTGGCAGCAGTGATAGCCAATTCACCTGCTTCTGCTGCAACATGTGGCCACTTGATTCTGGCACCCATCAGTAGAGTAAGAAGGAGCAAAAGAAATAGGTACACCACTAGGGAAGCATGCACAGTTTGTGTGCAGTTCACCTGGAGTGGGGTTCCTGTGGGGAGGAGCCCTCCAACCATAAAGACATGGAGGAGCAGTTTGGAGGTTAGGACTGTGGCTTTATGGCAGAGCACCTGCTTTGCATGCAGTAGGCCTCAGGTTCAATTCCTGTTATTCCCAGTTAAAAGGATCAGGTACAAAAGGAAAAGACCTTTCCCTAAGAATCTGGAGGCTGCTGCCAGTCAAAGTATAAAATACTGTCCTTGACCAACCAAGGGTCTGTCTCAGTACAAGTGTTGCTTGTCCTTTATGAGTGGGAAGTTGTGCTCTGCCTTCTGACAGTAAGTTGCTGACTCCCCTGTTTTTAACTACAGAGGTAAGCGCCCACTTGAGATGCTGGGAATTAAACAGACGCTGCATGGTAAGGTAGGGAAATGGCTATATTATTTTTTCTTTACTTAGCTGCTTTTCATGACACACCCAGAGATTAGGGCCAGTTCCAACTAGTGTTGCCCCAAGTCAAGTGCCCTCTTTCCATGCTCCCTCCCTCAGCAGAATCCTGGGCAAGCTGCCATAGGAGCACCTCTCTCTGCAGCACGCCTGTGGGTGGATCATGTGCCTCTTCTGTTTCTCCTTCCTTAGCAGAACGCAGGGTGAGAGTGGCATCACATAGGTGGTGAGGCCAGGCAGAAGCAAACCTGCTGCATCCTTCCATGTTGCCACTCCTACTGTGCTGGTGTGCCACCTTTTAGGTGAAGATGATGCTACCCTACCTTGCATGGCTACTGATAATGTGTTTACTTGAAATACAGTATATAAAGGCCAAGCATAATTATTAATATTCCTTTTCTTCTAGAGCGATTATTTAAAGATCTTAATGACATCTTTCTTATATGATCCATTGTTGGAAGTGCTGTCCAATGCTGTCAGGGCTCAGGCATGCCATGAGGAGGGTGGGGGTGGTTGAATATGCTGTAATGGGGTCTGCTGGTTTCTTACCATATGTCTATTTTATGTCCTTTCAGAAATATTTTGTAACTCATGGGATTGTATAAAAGTTGGATTGTGTGGGTGCAAAGGAGTTATATGTTTCTGTGTTATAAGCATGTATTGTTCCAGAACAATAAAGCTGTGGTCCTGAATGTTCATATGTATTATAGTTGGTGTGACTCTCATGTAAGCAGAGGCTGCCACCCAGTCTTTTTTATACCACCCTATTATAGGCTGTCCATGGTATATGCCTATACTGATGGACATTTCACTAGATAGAAATAAAGAGGATCTAACTGTAAGCCTGTACTGGAAAAAGGGTTTGGGACCTAGGTCTGATTCATAGACTGCAGATACATATATAGACCAGACTAGCAGATAGGACTAGCAGATAACTGAGCTGTACCTAGGGTTGTATTAATTTGCATGTTTAGCAAAGGCTCATGGGGCATGAGTTTAAAAAAAGAAGTCACCATGACTAGAAGAGGTGGTATAATACAGGACAAGGCTAGCTGAAAAGACTAGCGAGAGAGAGGAGTGCTGAAGCTACTGCTCTGTGGAAGGCAAAGCTTGTTTCCAAGCTTTGGAGCTAAGAAAGTCAGAGAGCTGAAACTGCTAGCTGGGAAGAGTTGAACCCTTCTCCCTGGGAGACCAGCAGTAGCTGAGAAGAGCTGAAGAAGCAAGGAAGAGCAAAGAGCAGGAATCGCTGGCAGCTGAACTTGTTCGTTATTTGAGACCAGCACCCTAGTACAGAGCTGCCCCAATTCATCTTGCTAGGAGAAAAGGGGAACTGCTCCTAGGGCAACAAGCAAGCTCCAGGATTCATACAGCATCTTCACAAAAAGAGTCCTGCTGTTGCAAGGCTTTCTGGATATTGGGACGCTGTTCCAGGCATAGCCTCTGACCAAACTCACAGGTGTGGGGTTGGTCAGGCTGCACCTGGAGTACTGTGTGCAGTTTTGGAGGCCTCATTACAAAAAGGATGTGGACAAAATTGAGGGTGTAGAAGAGAGCAACAAGAATGATCAGGGGTCTGGAGACTGAGCCCTACAAGGAAAGGCTGAGGGCCTTGGGAATGTTTAGTTTGGAGAAAAGGAGATTGAGGGGGGACATGATTGCTCTCTTTAAATATTTGAAAGGCTGTCATTTGGAGGAGGACAAGGAACTGTTCCAGTTGTCAGCAGAGGATAAGACTTGAAGCAACGGGCTTAAATTACATGCAGAAAGGTACCGGCTGGATATTAGGAAAAACTTTTTCACGATCAGAGTAGTTCAAAGGTGAAATCAGCTGCCTAGGGAGGTGGTGAGCTCCCCTTCACTGGCAGTTTTCAAGAGGCTGGATGAATCTTTGTCAGGGATGCTTTAGGCTCATCCTGCATTGGGCAGGGGGTTGGACTAGAAGGTCTGTATGGCCCCTTCCACCTCTGTGATTCTGTGATTCTGAAATGTCTGCGCACTCTACAAAGAGGATTATGAGTAAGACTTTGCTCTGGGGTCACTGGTTACTGATCCAGTATTGATAACTTTGGGAATGTTTTCATAGTTGTGTTCTGTTATACTTAAATAACCTGGATTTATATTTTGAATCTGTAAACATATCTCTAGACATTGAACCTGGCCCTTGGGACTCTAGGGGGTTACATAACTATTTAAATAAAGCTAACAACAGCCAATTCTGAGAAGAAGGGTAAAAGCAAAGATGCACAGGAAACAAACTAACAGAAAATTCTAGCCAGTTTCAGCCAGTTTACTGTACAGTTCTGTGCTCTTTGACCTGCTCGGCTCTGCCCTTTATCCTAATCAAGAGCATTCCAGGGCTTCTCTGATGCCCACCCCCCTCACCAGCTGTTTTATCTTCCTAGTCTGCCCCTAGTGACATCCACACATTGAACTCCTGCTGGATCTGTACAGAATCCCCATCTCCTGGTATTAATCACAGGACAAGCAAGGGAAGTGCAATTTCTCCAGTGTGAAACAGCAGTATGGGTTCTCTGGTGTTACAATGTTTTGCAGTTTCATTCTGTGCTGAACTTCTGCTTTTGGTCTAAAGAGCTGAAATTCAGGAATGGGAAAGCCCCATGCCGATACTCCCACTTTAGGGGAGAGAAAAAAGTTTTATACAAAGGGGGGGAAATCCCCGTATCTGTCTTTGAATTTTCTCATGTGTGTGGAACAAACCCAGTAAGGTTGTGCTGATTCCAAAGAAAATTTGCCTAGTGAAGTTTTTATTGTACTGAAGCTTCAATCCCGAAGGACACTTATTTGGAAATATTAAGCATTGAAAACAGTCTGTTTGAAATCAGAGTTTGTATCTGTGCAAAGAGTTCCAAGCAAGAAAGATGGTATTATTTATTATTATGCATATTTTATTGTATAATAACTTTTAACAGTTTTCATCATCAATATATCTAATTCTCAACATGGCAAAATCTGTGGATGCTTAAATCTGTAGCCATGAAAAGACAAGAGAGATCTTTCTACAAACCTGAGGAAAGCCCCAGGTTTGCAGAAAAAATGATGTAAGCTGCTTTGGGCCCCCCCTTGTGGAGAAGTAAATATAGCCTAAATACAGCTAAAGATGGGTGTGTGTGGCAGATAACAGGGCCCAGGCATGGGTTGGTTGGTTGATTGGTGGAGGGAGGTTGGTTGATTGGTGGAAGGAGGGAAGAAGGAAAGAAAGAAAGTAAAGGGGGTTGTCATAAGAAGAAAAAAGGAAATAGTGTTTGGAGGGGAACACAGGGAAAAGTGAGGTGCCCCTGGAAGTCCTTGTGGGTTTCCCGTTGAGCAACTGGGCCTGGCCCAGTGGCCAACACTATGCAGAGTTTTCCCAGGGAGCCACTGTTGGGGGAGAGATGGTGGGAAAGCTGAAGATAGGGGCAGGGGTCAGTTAAAGGTTGGCTGGCTGGTGGGTGGGAAGCCAAGAAGGAAGCAGGAAAGGGGAAAGCCTAATAGGGGCTTTCAGGGAAAGGCAGTTCTGGGGGAGAGGAAAATGAGGTGCCCCCTGCAATTGTTTGTGTGCCTCTGGCTTGTCTTATTTAATCTTACCCAACTCTGAATCAGGCTCTGGTTTCTTGCTTTCTTCATTTACAGAAAGTGAATTGAGGACAGATTTTTCTCAGAGCCATGCCACAGTCCTGTGCAGTTGTTTGTTTAAACCCACTGGCTTATGTGCACTTGTTGGATTGTGTCCAATCTGTACATGTGTGCAGTATGATTTCAAACATATCCCAAATGTAATCAAAACACCAAAGTCTAGCCTGTGGAATGTTTCTTCTTAGATCTTTCTTAAAATTAACTTATAACATGTGCTTTCCGTATTCTGTTTCCTCTCTATGTGTATTGTCCATGAGTACAGTAAATTTTTAACTTCTGAAATTGTGCATCCGTTTTTCCTGACTATTTGGGAGTATGATTCACAATAAATGGAAATGTTGCATTTATAGTCTTTTTCTGCCATCTTGTGACAAATATGTCCCACTACAACTTAAAGCTCAGTTCTAAAATGGTCTTTAAAGATTGCAATCCTAATAACACTTCCCTGGAAGTAAACCCCATTGAGTAAGAATGGGGCTTACTTTCAAGTAGTCTTGCTCAGGATTGCTCTCAAAATGTTCATTATTGTCAGTGCCCCCTAAGGAGAGTTACTCCTTTTTAAGCCCAGCGTAGTTATAATGTGATGCATTATTTTTGAGGCAAACTACATGTTACAGTGACCACGGGTCCTACTCCTGGATGGTAATGCCATTTTAGAGGTGAATTTAGCCCCCTGCACTTTTTCAATTGCCAAAATAGTCATAGGTTCAGCACTTCAGCATAGGTTCAGCATTGTGGGGGTGGGGGACAAGAGTGCATGATCTCCATGCTGTGGGTCTGATCAGTACTGGGACCCCGCTGCAATTTTTAAACAGCTAGATTCACCTCTAAATTGTGAGAAGCCAGTGTTGGACCCGTGGCTGTCATAATGGGTAGTTTGACTCTTGCTTGGTCCGAATAAGAGGTATTATATGGATTTTAGTTCTGCTTAGTATGACACTGCATACCATGCAGAGATTGCTGATAAGTTATAGGAAACAACATTGCTATTAAAAAGGGAATGATACAGAATTTTTAGAAGTGTATTGGTTCTTACAGCTTATGAAGGATACCAACATACAGCAGCCAATTGCACTTGCTGGATCAGCACCAGAGTACAGAAACTGTTACTGAAAAGGTGGGTTCTTTTTCTCTCCATAACACTCCTAGACTCAGAGTGGAAACCAGGGCCAAATCCACACTTCCCTACCTTCTGCTTTTCGTGTGCATTAATCACGCTGGATTCTATCCCGCAATGTCCCTGTCTGTGTTCACATCCCTTCTCTTACTGCTGCTGCCTTGTGCTATACTTCATCCACATCCCTGGTAGAATCGCACAATACGTGGCAGGTTTAGATCCGATGTCGCCGATGACGCCATCATGTTCATTTTTTTTCATTTTTTCATCAGATTTCCACTATAGCATTTTTTTGCTAAATTGCTATGGCGAGGCCACACCCCTAGGATGCCTGTGATTGCTTAATGTTATTCTATGCCTTCTTCTTTGAAATCCATTGGACCATTATTTTGGCGGGCTAATTTGAACTGATATTTAAGGTGGGGGTGATCCAAACTCTCCAAACGGGCAAACTAATTATTTGATGCTTGAATGTAATGTTAGAATGACGGATTTCTGCTATAACGGTAATTTCAACAGTTTAAAAAAAATAATTTTAACAGCCACTGATATTTCCAACTGTTTGGCATCCTAAAAATGACACGGAAATGGAAATGACGCCACCCCTTGATGTCTCCGCGGGGATTTTGGAGCACCCCGATTAAGATTTGTGGCCAGGATTGTGCAACAATACTGGGAATGTACCCTTTAAAAAAAAATAAAATAAAAGAAGGGAAAGGGCGGGCGGGCAGGCATGCTGTAGAGAGAGTGGAAAAGCTTGATTATTGCATGGCAAAGAGGGATGGTGTTCCGGAAAGGCTGCAGACATGGAAGTGGGGTGGTTTGAAGGGGGCAGTCTCCTTGTGAAACGCTTCTATTTGTCCACATCCACAGTGAGAACTGCACAAGAGAAGCGTTCGAACGCATGACAAATTCATCTGAGGTGCAACGTGAAAGATGCGAGAGAATGGCGGGATTGAGGTAAGAGTATGTGAACAGTCCTCTGAGAAGTGAATAATGGGTGGGGGAAAAGTGGAAAACTTGAGACGTGTAGATTTGGCCCAGCTGTGCAGACTTGAGAGCTAGTGCTGTTTCAGCAATGATCTTTAGTTGGGGACTGGTTGGATAGAGCAAATGGTTCACAGTCACTTTGAGGATTCACTGGATGCATTAGAACAGTTTGTCTGGTATCCAAAGTCAAAGCATCCAGACATACCCCTACATTTCTATGAATGTACTAGGACTGTTTTTGCCCTTTTAGTAATATGGCTTATTGAGAAACCTGAAAATAGGGAAAAGGCAAGGATTAACCAGTCTTAATGTAGAGTGGAACATAGAAAAGCTCTGATACCATGAAAATATTGCCACCAAAAAATCGCACTTGATCCCAGGTTTCATAGTGACTTGGAGAAAAGTCATAAAAACAGGTGGAAACCCCCTCCTCCCAATTTCCATACATTTTCTATCAAGGATTTAGATTCCTTGTTTGTTTTTAAATTTAAAAAAAACCCTGGGTAAGAACATGAAGCAAAATCCATTTTCTGTTTTGTAGAAGTAGGTCAAATAAGTCATGCTAAATCTTCACAGTTCTGCATGGCTTTTAAATTAGCTCTCTGGAGCTTATTTGCAGCTCAGGGTCCCTAACTGGTGACAGGTGAGCTTCACCGTGACACAGGCTTTAGAATCTCATGAAGTCCATTTCCTTTCAAGCTGTCTCCTGCTTTCTCTCCGGCACCTGCTTTTATGATTGGGCCTTGCTATTACTTTAACCTGCTGTATTGGCCTATGCCAGGTGGCTAGATATAGGTATGTGTTTAATTTGATGTGTTTAATTATTTCCACATCTTTATTCCTCTCAGCATTCCAGTCATTCAGATACTGAAACTGTTTGTATGGTCTTATGCCTCTTGGTTACGCCCTACTGTATAAAGGGAGGTATTTTGTTTCTGCCAAAATGATCTTTTGGGGAAAATTCCCCTACTCGGATTGATGAGCCTCTATGGACACCTGGGAGAAATCTGAAACTCTTGTTTATTAGAACTAGCAGAGCTCACTGAAGACTCAACAGATTGTTATCATAGCTCCAAATAAGACAACTGTATATACTTCCCCTAGACTTAAGACTCATTTAACACTGCTGTCTGAATGCTACTGCTGACACCCTTTACTCGTTACTGCTGAAATTGCCTTGAGAAATGTGGACATTTGCATATGTACTTTATTTCTAGCTTTCTTACTGGTATCACTTTATCGTAGAATGTCTCATATCATTTACAGCAATCTTCCAACAGTGTTGCGGCATTTGGGTACATATATATATATATATATATATATATATATATATATATATATATATATACTATACTATACTATACTATACTATACTATACTATACTATACTATACTATACTATACTATACACACATTGCCTGCTCAAGGACTGTAAACGGAGCTTGAGGATGTTGAGAGGAAAGAGCTAAATATGAGTCTTGTAGTTAAATACATTAGAACTGTTTCCATACGGGAGGTGTCTGTGATGGTGTCTATGCCCTGGCTGCTAGGAAAATAAAGGCAAATGTGGCAACCAGGAGAGTAAACATCTGATATAGATTGTCTTATAAGCTGCTAGAAATTATTTGGTTTTAATGTTGTTAACTTTTACATTTTAGGAAAAATGCATTTTATAGTAATTTTATTTATATGTATGTAATTATATCTGTATTCTTGCATTTTTTTGCTTTTTGATGGTTTTGAATTGTGAGGGCCTATGGCCATATACAATAAATTCAAGTAAGTAGAAGTAAGTAACATAATTGAGATTTGGAGATGATTGGGGTGGTGGGCAAGCAGGCCAGCAGGAGGGGTGTGTGATGCCTATGGAGAAGATCCTGAGTGAGGAAAAGTGTTTTCTTTTCCAGTCCTAAGTGCCAGAGTCCACTTAGCCAGCACCTATATCCCCTTGTTTCCAACAGGATGGCACCTTTTGCTTTAGCCGCTAGGAAACTTAGAGCAAATGTGGTTCTTAAGACAGCAGCCAGATGAAATGAAATGTAATCTTTGTGTCTGAATGTGAATTTTTAGAGATGGATGTAATTTTAGAAAATTGAAAATTTTAGAGCTGTAAATATGTTTTTAACTTGTGAAGGCCTATGGCCACATACAATAAATTCATCTGTCTCTGTCTACCTACCTTTTAATACTTTTTTTTATTTTGTGACGTGCTGGTGTTTGGGACTAGCACAGAGTTGAATTTTTTAAAAAACCACCATGCTTGAGCAGTGCAGCTAATGAAGAACACAATACTCGAATCCTTGGCCGAATCCACACGTCTCAAGTTTTCCGCTTTTCCCCCACCCATTATTCGCTTCTCAGAGGACTGTTCACATACTCTTACCTCAGTCCCGCCATCCTCTTGCATCTTTTGCATTGAGCCTCTGACGAATTTGTCATGCGTTCAAACGCTTCTCTTGCGCGGTTCTCACCATGGATGTGGACAAATAGAAGCGTTTCACAAGGAGATCGCCCCCTTCAAACCACCCCACTTCCATGTTTGCAGCCTTTCTGGAACACCATCCCTCTTTGCTGTTCAATTATCAAGCTTTTCCACTCTCTCCACAGCATGCCTGCCCGCCCGCCCTTTCCCTTCTTCTTCTTCTTCTTCTTTTAAAAAGGGGACTTTCCTAGTATTGTTGCACAATCCCGGCCATAAATCTTAATCGGGGTGCTCCAAAATCCCCGCGGAGACATCAAGGGGTGGTGTCATTTCCATTTTTGTGTCATTTTCAGGATGCTGAACAGTCGGAAATATCAGTGGCTGTTAAAATTATTTTTTTTAAACTGTTGAAATTACCGTTATAGCAGAAATCCGTCATTCTAACATTACATTCAAGCGTCAAATAATTAGTCTGCCCGTTTGGAGAGTTTGGATCACCCCCACCTTAAATATCAGTTCAAATTAGCCCGTCAGAATAATGGTCCAATGGATTTCAAAGAAGAAGGCATAGAATAACATTAACCAATCACAGGCATCATAGGGATGTGGCCTCGCCATAGCAATTTAGCAAAAAAATGCTATAGCGGAAATCTGATGAAAAAATGAAAAAAAAATGAACGTGATGTAGTCATCAGCGACGTTGGATCTAAACCTGCCCCGTATTGTGCGATTCTACCAGGGATGTGAACGAAGTATAGTGCGAGGCAGCGGCAGTAAGAGAAGGGATGTGAACACAGACGGGGACATTGCGGGATAGAATCCAGCGCGATTAATGCACATGAAAAGCAGAAGGTAGGGAAGTGTGGATTCGGCCCTTCTGTCAACACTCTCCACATTTGACTTCCTTCATTGAATTAATCCTTCCCCATATTTGGGGAACCTGTCTGCTCTGGAAAAGGCAATGGGGTTAGTTCAAGCACCATGGTAAGTGTAGTTTTTTCCTTTGGTTATGCTAATGGAAGTAAGCCAGGAGTCCCAGAATCACCCAGTTTTCACTGGTTAAAGAGAACACCCATATTTGATATTTTCCAGACTACTCTATATCACTGTTTAGTGTTGTTAAGAAACTAATTTGCCCAACTCATTTCTTGGCTTATTCACATGCTTTGGTTCAGGCTTCTGGCCCACTCAGGACGGTGAACAAGTTAGTGTTATTATTATTCCCACAATATAGCTGGGGAACTGAGGCTGAGAGGAGTCACTTACGCAAGGCTACCTACTGAGCTCATGGCAGTAGTGGAATTCAAACAAGTAGAACATTTTTCTCTATGTGACAAGCTGAGGAGAAGACTGTTTTTTTGTTCATTTCACATTTCAAAATACAATTCAATTCAAATACCTTTAATGGCATACAATTTCAAAATACATGTGACTTCATCCGTACACGGATGTGGATTTGCATGCATGGTATTTTTATGATCAATTCATCTTTCATGAAGAGGGAGATTTGATTTAGATCTCTAAGAAATGATAAATTGAGTTATTTATATACTATGAGCATAGCTGAAAAATTAAGAACAAGGTGAGTCGTTAAACAAACACATACAGGCCAAGACTTGTCTGAATATATCCTTGCTGAACCAGACTGCTTTTACCCTTTGTATCATATTACAGTGGCACAACAACATGCAGAAATCCACAGATGAGGAAATCTACACTATCATATGGTTAAAAAAACCTCAAAGATAAATTAATGAAAAATCAAAGAGAATTCCTCTTTTGAAAGAGGAAAAGAGAGTAAGAGAAACCAATTGCTATATCTGAAAAAGAAAATTTTGGAAAAAGAAATTCTATGTCCTTGTAACAGCCCTAATTGACAGTGTCTTATTCAACCTGTGTGAAAGCAGCCTTAGTGTTAGATGTGTTTTTTAATTTTCATACAACAGTGAGTGGCCAACAGTGACTCACTAAGCTGCACTCTCCTTGTTTCAAAAATAGTTTCAAGCATATGGTTCAATTAAAAGCATCTGCCTCTAGTAGAAGAAGCTTGTTAACAATACTGGTATCATCTTTATTATATATCTTTTGCTAGGTAGAGGGGAAGTTACATTTGTTCCTCAGCCCCATCATTACTTATAAGATTGGAAAGGTTGCCAAGAAGAGGAAAAGAATTTCCTATTATGTAAATCACAAGTAATGAAGTGTTGTTTAGAAGAATGTTTTCCAGTCAGTCTTGGAAATTGTGATTTGTCACCTACATCAGGTCATATGACAGCATAGTTCCCTATTTAGAATGAAAGAAAATAAATGTATTATTCCTTTACTCGTGGGAGAGGCCATTTTCACACATTGTTAATGTCGTGCAACATGGCACAATGCTCACAGAATGCTAGTGTCTTTATGGCACGATTTCTGATGTCATTGCACCATGAAAACGGAATCATGACATGGTGACATGAGAAATCACGCTATGAAGGCACCACTGTTCCGTGAGTGTTGGGTGATGTTGCATGATGTTAATGATGTGTGAAAATGGCTGGATTCAAGGTGCTTGTCTCAAATCTTGCCACCTGGTATCTTTCATATGGGTTCAAATTTCTTTGAGCACTTTGTCTTTGATGAGAACCCTGTGTGTATACATATGCACATATTCAACTAAAAGGCAATATGTTTTAATAAGTATGTTTCCACATTCATACACAGTGAAAGGAAATTTCTTTTGCGCATTTTGTAGGTGGCTCTTCAGGTAGCACACCTGCACACATTACTAGATTTTCTTTTTTTTTTTCCTCCCCACTAAGTGGAGCTGCAGACAAAGATTTCTGTGTGAGCAAAAGATTAAGGTGACAATACGGTTTAAATCTGCCAGAGACTCTGTTTTTCAATGGAACGCAAAGGAGGGATCAAATCAGTTCTGCTTTATGACATTCTGGGTACAGACATCAGATCTCTGATCTAAGTCAGCATGAGTAAGCGAAGGAGTTCATGTAAATACTCATGAGTCATCGTGTTAATCTGGACTGAAACTTTTCTGTCACAGCTGTCCAAATAATATCTCCCAAGAAAGTAGCTGATTAGAAGAAAGTTTCCCTTGATCATTATATCGAATGATCAAAGCAGGTACAATTTTATCTCCAAAGAATTAGTGTACATCAAAATGATGTTACAAGTATCCTTCTTTTAGATACATTAATACAGTCTTTCCCCCCCTGTCAGTGCACGTAAACCAAACATTTTCTGGGGAGGACTATCCGTCTTCATTATTCAATGTACTACAAAACATTGCTTCAGCAGGCATAATGCACACTTTTTTCAGTTTAGGAAGATAGGCTTTATACATGTGGTGATATACAACCCTGCTTTTTATTTATTAGAACATTTATATGCTGACTTTCTGTTTAAGAATAAATGCTCCAGGTAGCTTATAATATTAAAGCCTATACATATAGTTAAAACGATAATGGTGATTAAAATCTTAAAAGAAGGGACCTAATTTAACTAAAAGAAGCCTTTCAGTAGAAAAAAGTTTTCTGCTGAAGCGGGATAACCTGTAAAGGACCCATCCAAAGAGTGCTCATGTGTGTGCCTGCATGCAAAGAACAGGGCCATTTTCATATGGGTTATGTGCAGGGCTTTTTTTCTGGCAAAAGAGGTGGTAGAACTCAGTGGGTTGCCCTCGGAGAAAATCATCACATGGCTGGTGGCCCTGCCCCCTGATCTCAAGACAGAGGGGAGTTTAGATTGCCCTCCGCGCCGCTTAGCGGCGCGGAGGGCCATCTGAGCTCCCCTCTGTCTGGAGATCAGGAGGCGGGGCCACCAGCCATGTGACCATTTTCAAGAGGTTCCGGAACTCCGTTCCCCTGCGTTCCTGCTGAAAAAAAGCCCTGGTTATGTGTCCCAGGTTCAAGGCTGCTGGGAAGTGGATTTTCTTCCTTGCTTGCCCACACCATTGTAGTACATGCGTGTACCTCCTGAAGTTTTCTGACTTTTGTCAGATCTTTCTCAAAACTGCTTTGCTGTGATGTATTGGGAAAGATTGCAGTAAAGTCTACATGGCTACCACATGGGTGAGAGGGAAAATTTGGACTTCCCATTCACATGGCAGTCATATTCTCCAATCCTGTACTTGCAGCAGCCATTTCCTCCCCTCATCATTGGGGGGATTTTCTGGTTTTGTGGTTGGCAACTAAATATCATTATATTAATATAATATTATACCAATCAGTGTCTCAGGTTGTCCACATTCTTAGCTTTCATTTTTAAAAAAGAAAGAAGAAAGACATCCCAAGAATGAATTTCTGAACTTTAGCCATTTTTAGCCAAAATTAGTAGATTTCCTCTATCTTCATAACCTTTCCTCCACTCTTTTTACAAGCCTTTATTGTGACATTGAAATCTTTCACTCCCTCTATACCTCTTCCAGCGTCACTGCTGGTTTTTTCGGTTTTCAGCTCTAGACTATTTTTGAGACCTTTGGGGAAAATCTCTCAGAATCCCCTTAATTCTACTCATTACAATACAAATACTGCTGATTGATTGATTGGTATCTGTCACTCACATATTTATCACACCTCTCTCTCTCTCTCTCTCTCTCTCTCTCTCTCTCTCTCTCTCTCTCTCTCTCTCTCTTACTTTCTTGAATTTTAAGCTAAAAAGCCAGACACTAGAATAATGGGATGGCCAAAGATCACCAACTTTCAGTCATAAAATCTGGAACAATAGCTTACTAATGAATGGGGGTATTTGGTTCAGAATCTGGTTAGTAAATATTCAGTGACATCCTTACTTAAAGGGATTTCAAAGGTATACAAGAGATGAAGATGATTCCTAGAGTTGGTGTGGATTGTGGAGATAAAGTGGAATTATTTAGCCAGATGGATGGCTTGACTAGAAGGACAACTTTATAAAAGACAGAATTGGTCAATGGGAACGGAGAGATCAAATTGAAGGGGTGAAGCTGTGTTTGCTTCATACCATTTATTCCATCCTAAACTGTGGTTTAACATCCTCAGAAAAAAGGATTAGTTGGTGCAGACAGGGTTTTTTTAAATCAAGAAAATATTTCTTTGAAGTCTGAGCAGCTTCTCTGCATGATTCAACACTTTTGCTTGCCTAAGTTCCTTGTATTTAATTTGATATGGTGGTTCAGGAGTCTGTCTTTTTGAACAGGGGCTGATTATCTTCGTGGTAGCTGAGCACTGAGGACTATTGCAGAGAAAAAGGTTTTAGGATTGCAGAAGTTAGTCTACTACTTAAACGTTTATTAAAAATGCATTTCTAAATTTATGGAGCTGCTTTCTTGTTTGAGCTCCACAGCCTGTGATTACATGTAACAGCTAGAAAGGAAATGGAAAGACGATAATACTCATGTACTATATAAATCCATGAAATTTCCTCCAGAACCCTCATAAATCTAATGAGATTCCTTGAAGAAAAGAAAAATGGTTTGTAAGCATGCCAAAAGCCAAATTAAGTGAGATATTCATCATATCTCTCTTTAGCAGCCACTGGACCCCTAAATTGGCATGGGATGACAGCACAGGGGAGAGAAGGATTAACCTATTACATTTTCATGATATAAATTGATCTCCTGGAGATTTTATTACCAGGGAAAATGTTTATGTATATGTACCTAAATGTTTTCTCTGTTAGGGCAATCCGCACCAATGGGATAAGGATAGAGGATGATTTTCCTCAAAGAAACAACACAGAAATGGTTTGATTTCCCCTTGACCAATAATATAACAGTTACTAATGATAGAAATGTTCCATTGTGCCTTAACTGGGTTACCTTGAGCTAGTCATTTAGCCATTCTATCCTGGTTGTTGAGCAAATAAAATGGATGAGAGTGGAAAGAAGATGACACCACACACTCACCTTGGAGAAAGTGTGGGGTAAAAAAATAATCATAGGTTATTTATTGATTTCAATGATTGACAGTTTCAGAGATGAAAATCTCCTGGAATGAGATGCGGTTTAAACCGTCTAATATGTGTTTTAAAACACCATGCTACCCTCTGATATAATCATACAGAAAAACAACTTGTCTGTAAAACCAGAGGAGCAAACCTACAGAAACTGAACAAACTTCCGTATCTTAGAGCAGAACCAAAAGTGACAAAAGGCACAGATTGGACACTTGTCAGCTTCCCTCAAGTTTTGATGGGAAATGTAGGCAGCTTGGCGGAATGTTGGACAAGTGACAGTTGAAAAGTCCATTGGACAGCAGTCGAAAAGCCAAGCTATGAGGATGCCTACATTTCCCATCAAAACTTGAGGGAAGCAGACAAGTGTCCAATCTGTGCCTTTTGTCACTTGTGGTTCTGCTCTTAGTCACATACTTTGGTGTGTGTGTGCATGTATGTGTGTGTGTGCACACACACACAGAATTAATCAGTACTGGAGCTTAACAAGACAGTTTGCTTAGTTTATAAAATGGGAACATGACTAATATTTAGCATATAGGTACATGCCAACTGTTGTTAGCAAAGATTTACCATTTTCACCATAATGTTTCACATCAGATTTTGTGGTTTGTATGACAACCCTTCAGATCCTTTTTGTTTCTGTGTTAAAGCAAAAGCCGTCTGTTGTTTGTGCTGCTAAATGTCACAGATTAAAATACTTAACAGTTTCTGCATACCTTTCTGAAAAACTAAGAATGAATCAGCCACCTCTTTATCAAAGCATTCTTCTATCATAAAATGGATAAAGTCTGGAGGTGCTGGGACTGGCATCTTTTGACAGGGGCACATGATTCTCTGCCACCCAATCTCAGACACTTTGTGACTGAAAGCCTAAGAAAGGCTAGAAAGGACTTTTTTCTCCAGAACAAATGTTACCACGTCTTCTTTCTTTGCATTCCCCTACAGAGAGTATGGCTTAGCTTTCTTGAATGAGGTATTTAGACTTGTTGCTCCTCTTGCAGGACATCTGCTTACTGCTTACTGGTTGAACTATTTTTCCTTTTGTTCCCTTTTCATTGTTTGTAATTTAATTCCATTGTGTGTGACTTCTGTGTGACAAACATGATATACAACCCAACTACACATACAACCACCCCCCCTGCCCTCACTAAAGAGAATACAGCACTGCAGTGGAGCTGTGTCTGTCCTCCTGGGCTACTGAATGTGGGGGATGTCATCTAGAATTGCATTTTCTTTCACTACCACTGATTGAAGTCAGATTTGATTGGATCCCTGTGTCTAATAAGTTTCAAACTTTGGAAAGAAAAACCTGAAATAGTCAAGGCATCAACAGGAAATAAAACATTTTTATTGAATATCTGTGTATTATGTATGTTTTATTTTAACAACACCTGGAAAACTCTACCGTGGGATTCACTACACAAAAGTGAAACAAAATATAAACCACCTCATCAAAACTGAATTTAAAATACAGCTAAACTTGTCAGCTCGCGGGCCACGAGCAATATGGCAGGATAGAACACCCCGAACGTTTCTACAAGTTACAGAGAAAACCCACACATAGAAACACTCAAGCAGGCAGTAAATATACACAAAGGCAACTAGGATCTTTCTACAGCATCAGATTCTAATACTTTACACAGCTTTGTCAGAAAGGTACATGTGGCTTCTTTGAGGATGAAAATGTCATCTTGGTCAAATAGCAGGTCTGCTCTCTGCTGAGAACGATAGTACATTACCAACCATTTCTGTGGTGACATTCAGTCTGGCAGTGTAGCAAAAAATGCAATAAGAACACCTCAACACAATGAATCAGTTCTGGCAGTTTGAGCCCGTAAATTTCAACA
The DNA here is from genome assembly GCF_028583425.1 of Eublepharis macularius. Classification (NCBI taxonomy): domain Eukaryota; kingdom Metazoa; phylum Chordata; class Lepidosauria; order Squamata; family Eublepharidae; genus Eublepharis; species Eublepharis macularius. The sequence goes on from NC_072798.1 coordinate 57,189,494, forward strand.
TTTTTTAAAAATCCCTGCTATGATGAACAACATAAAGTAAGTTACAGTGGAGCAAAAGCTCTCTCTTCTTATTTGCAGCACAATTCTTTGCCAACTTATTCCAGTTCATTTCAATGGGTCCAGACTCCAGACTGGAGTAACTTAGCATAGGATTGCATTGTTAGCTTTTGTCTTTGGTGGGATTTGGTCCTTTAGAGTTTAAGATTATAAAAATATTCCTGTTGAAATTTTCCTATGTACATCTCATCTTATCTGACTTGACTGTGCCTTTTTCTGTTTTATACAGAAAATCTAAAGGTTCAGAGTGATAGATGTTGCTATCGCTTATTCTCTGTTTTCTGGGAAGCTATGTAGAATGGGAATTATGCTGTCACAAACTCCATTTGTGGCGTGTGAATTAAATTATCTCATTCTTAAGTGTATGTTTTGGTCCCACAGCCCTGAGGAAGGGGGATTTTATCATTCAAATGATGTTAGTGATATCTTTCAGGTTTTTAAAAAAATGCATCAAGAGTTATGTCCTCAGGAAAATCTCACACTTTCCACCCAAGAGTGCTTTTTAAAAATGCTTTCCTGTATATTTTTTTTAGTATTGAGTGATACAGAGAGAGAGAGAAGTACTTCAAAAATATTTAAATGTATTCACAGTCTGGCAAATAAATAAATAAATAAATAAATAAATAAACAAATAGAGAGTTGTTTCCAAAGAAGAGTCCAGAATTAAAAAGTAATGCCCGCAACATGACCCAATGAAATGGTGTCATTGAAGATCTACCATCTAAAATGAGGGAGGATGGAATAGAGGGAGACTATGTGGAATATTGCACAGTGTTGACAAAATGCTGTGTGGTCAATCCAGTCTGTATGATGCCCTTGTCCTGTGCATAGCTCTTCAGTTCTGAATTGGTCCGTAGTTATGAGAACTGTTTGTGCTATGCACTCCTTCGGCAGTGCAGTAGAAGGGAATGGCAGTATTTTTTACAATATCACTACAGAATAAATTGATTGCTATCCACTGAGAGAACTACAGTTTCTAAGCACACACGGCAGTCACAGTGATACACAGAGCAGTCTTTTAAGACGCTTATGGAATGACTAATAGCTTCATAATAGTGCCATTTACTACATAATAACATTGAAAACATTTAAAAACTCCTCCTGAAATGAGCATCTAGTGTACATAAGAGGTTGCTTCAGTTTGCTAGAACTTGTTCTTTGTTTTGTTTCACTTTTTTTAAAGGACAAATTAAAACTTATTAAGTATAAATAGTATATAAAAGGTCACTAGCTGTAATCTTTTGGCTTGCTTTGAAGTGCATTCAGAAATATGGCTAAATTTTTGTAATCTTTTGATGGGAGTTCACAATACTGTCTTGTCACCATGAAACTACTTTTGTATAATAAACACACACTGCTGTGATTTTTTTTAAAAAATATTCTGCATTCCTTCTCATCTGGCTTAGTATAATAAAATATTTTGTTACAAAGTCTAATGTGCAAACTCATTAGAATCAGAGAACGTGAAATCACAAATGGGATTCACAGTATGCAAATTTTGTATAAACATGATAACGGAGAGCTACTGGGTTTTAGGTATGCGATTGCCATGGTTAGGTGTAGGGGTTTACTACTACTGCATTTCCCATCACCACCATGGTTAACATCCCCCTCCCCCCCAAATTTGTATGTTCCATGTGAAATCATTCAAGCTCCTTTTCCCTGAAAGGAATTGTACCCTCGATTTCTAAGTGTAAAGCCATGATTTCAGTTTGTTTGTATATAAATATATATATACAGGAAAAAAATGGTCTACTGGCTTTTGGCTACGCTTCCTTGAGGCCAGCTATGGAGCTGCTCAGATCATGCTAAGTTGCCCACGAGAAAAGTCTACTAATGGGATTTGCCCCTTCAAGGAGCACTGTGTGAGCATATCTCGATATTTTAATGGTTCACTTGAACGCTCAGATTTAAGTTGTCCTTTAAGATGTCAGTGTAACACTACTAGTGCCTTACAAGTTGGAATTTTTGCTGGAATGCAGACGATACGATAATTACCCTATAATATATTATCAGCTCTCCTATATCTCAGTCAATTTACATAATTTAAAATAGAACATCTTATTAAAAACATCTAGATATACACAGATTAGGAAACGCTTACAACATACAAATAAACAGACTAGAAATAAATTTTGAGCATACTGGTATGTACAACTGTGTGATACAATAAATAATTTCTGTCATGCTCTATCTACACATATTGCTTAAAAGAAGAGTAGATCTGAGGGCAATAGTGATGGAGGGCCACACAGGGCTTTCTACATTTAAAATTGTGCAAATTAAAATGAGATTTGAAGTACCACTGATCAGTGTTAGGGATGCATGGCTGGAAAGAAAAGGACCCATATTACTGAGGTATTTACAGATACTGGCTAAAGAGCACTATATGGGTAAATGCAGAAAGGCTTTTTCTCTCATTTCATTTTCCATCTACTTCTTGACTGCAAGCATAGCGTCTACCTCTTCTTCTTGCTGTAAGGTGTGCCATTGTGCAATAGGTCGTCTTGGGTTGGCCAACATATCTGACCAATGTCGCAGCTCTGCACCAGTGCTGTTGTAGCCCACAAACACTTTGCCAATGGCATCGTTCTTGCCAATCTTGTCATAGTCCAAAACAGTCACAACAACTTGCACTTTCTGAAACAAGATGAGAAAAGATCAAATAAAGAGATGAAACAAGTAAACTTCATGCATGAGACCTTGAAATGGCCATGATGATCACGGGAGCTACAGCAAGTCAAGTGATAAACTGGAGAATTGGGTCTCTCATTTACGTTTTTTAAAAATGTGATCCCATGCCTAGACCAATACATGGAACTGTACTCTCTTCATACAGTGTCTTGCCTTTCACTAAAGGTACCTGAGTGCAGAATGCCTCAGTAGACTTCTTGCTCTCTAGAACCTGATCTGATTGCAAGAGCATAGCTTTTTGGAAAGGTGACTAATGCCCTAGGACTCATCACATGCTAGGGACAGTATTAGCACAAGTTCATGTTGAAGACAAGATTTAAATTTAACCATTACATCTAATGGTTTACCAATACCGGAAAATAAGAAAGAACAAAGAATAAGTTGCTCATAGAGAAATTGGTTTTTTTCATAGTCCCAATTATACAATGAATTATAGAGTTTAGTTTCCTGTGCATAAACTAGTGGTTCATCAAATTCCTTAGAAAAATGCCTAAATTCGTAAGTAAAAAAAAAGCATATTTCTAGCTCTCAAGGCAATGACTAGGCTTGTGAGAAGGTAGGGGGATCTACTACCCATTTCTTTCTTCCCTATTCATAATGCCTGGATCCTCTGCAGCTAGCTCTGTTTCCTTTCATGTTTTGACTCAGAGCTAAACCACACAAGATGAATTACATGAGGACACTCAAGTGAAGGAAGTCACAATGTTAGCTAGGAAGTGCAGTTTGAATTTCATGTCTCTACAGAGTGGGCAAAGATCGCTCTTCAGAGGGTTTGTTAATTTCCTCTTCCCAAAGGCTCTGTCAATTATTAACACACCCTCTGAGAAGCAATCTAACCGGCACTGTAAAGAGAGGTGAAATTCAAACTATGCTTCCTGGCTAACATTGCGTCTCCTTTCACTTGAACATCCTCGTGTAATTCGTCTCATGTAGTATAGCTCTCAGGTATTCCTTCATACCAAGCCTGGTGTTTGCAGGACAATAACCCAAAATTCTATTCCGATCAAGAACTCCTCTTACCATGCAGATGCACATCAAGAATATAATGTCATTTCCAGCCCTGTTAGCATCCCCATCAGAGTAACAACATAACCCTGAATTTCAGTTTCCTGTCGCTGTCAATTTCAGCTTGCTGCATTGTATTGAAGCAGTGACTCTGAGATTTATAAATCTTAGTATGTCCCCCAGTATTGGAGTATTGTATTTTATTGTATTATTTTTGCATTTATTATACAATAAATTAGAAAAAACGAATAAATTATCTAATTTATTATCTAAACCATTCTAAATACATTCAAAGTTGCCATCTAAATACATTCAAAGTTGCAAAACAGAATTATTCAAAAAGGCTTTTTACTCAGATAGGAGGGCTGTATTGTAGGGAGGGGTCTCAAATGCTTCGCTAATGAGTTAGGGACCTTAGACTTCTCACTATGTTGCCTTACATATTATCTGTTGCTTTAAATATGTGCTCCTATGTACTACCTGTGCTTCATGTTGTCCAGTGTCAGTCCTAGAAGTGATTATGATCTGTTTCAGAATTTCTTCAACTGTGTATTGGATCCTTGCTAATAATACGTCTTTGCAAACTTGTATCTGTTTACCCTATGTTATTGTTTATGGAAATGTCCTTGACTGTGTATGGAAATGACCTTGATACTGTATAGAAATGTCCTTGATAGTGATTGTACTAATCTCACACTATGTAATCTGCCTTTAATCTCAGTGAGAAAGGTGGACGATACACGACATAAATAAAACAAACAAGTAATAAAATAAATAAACCCCTTCTCTCAGTCCCTTTCATAATGTCACCTCAAATACCATCCATCACTTTACCCCCAGTTTCCTGGGGGCAAAGCATAGATGACTGGGGAAGGCAATGGCAAACCACCCTGTAAAAAGTTTGCCAAGAAAATGTGATATGACATCCCCCCCATGGGTCAGCAATGACTCAGTGCTTGCACAGGGGACTACCTTTACCTTATCATCCATGAGATTGCACCTGAGCATATACAGACTTTGTATCTCTTACCTTGGTTTTGGAAGGTGCATGTGTAGTCAACTCTATTCTTAATAACACTACCAAGATGTTACACTAGGTATGAGTTGATGTATCTACCTGAAGAACATTAGTAAGGCTGCTTCAATTCTAGTACTGCATTGAGTCTTATAAAGTTCTGTTCTAGCTGAACCCTGCTTTGAGATGTGAAAACTGAAATATTTAAGCCTTCTCTCTTTTAGATTATCTATTCTCAAAGATATTTAGTTTATATTTATAAAAACAGATGTAGCTGTATAGCTTGATGAAAGAAGCACACCCACTACTTCTCTGTCCTTAATATGCAATGAGAGAAATTAAATAATTAATGCAAAAAAAGGTAAAGGTCAAGACTAATTTCCTTATGACTGCAGACCCACAGTCAATAAATCTGTTTCCCTATCAGTGTGTTTCCCATTTAGAATACAATGCTGCAGAATATAAAATGTCACTTATCTATTTTTTGCTGAAAAATTGATGCTTCCTAACTATTGTATATTTTACTGTTTCCCTCTTCAAGTATTCATGCTCATTTATGAAGGGCTGGATTGGTGCATAGGTACTAATGAAGGTGTGCACACCTGCACACCTGATAATTAGCATAGTTCCTGTTAAATATGTATGAGAGCTGAGCAATGGTGTTCCAAGGTGAGGCAGGACAGCAGTGTTTGATGTTACCTGGATTTGCTCGAATGGTACTTCAAAGCTGAAAGATTCATTGTAATAGGGATTAAGAGTATTCTTCTTAATTGTTGTCTTCTTTTTCTTCAGCCGTTTGCCATTCTGCATCAGGTGAATTTTCACATAGGGATCTGAGCAATGACAATAAAGAAAATATATAGTTAGGAAATGGTGTTCTGGGTAATGCTGTGCATACCCTAATGAGGATAATCCTTGAGACAAAGAGGAAGGGGAAAAATAACATTTTCTCTCAAAGAATACTGCACCTACATTGTTAACAAAGTCTATATTTACAAAAGATAAAAATTGGATAAAGTTGCAAAGGAACTGTTCAAATCATGAAGCTTTGCCAAATGATGACACATTCTAAAATTAATATTATGCAAATAGCCAGAGGAGGGTTTGTTAATTTGCCTCTAAACTGAAATGCTTGCCTGTACGTATATAGATCTCTGAAGTCTTGCGCTTGACAGGAAAGCTACTGGGTCACAAACTGCCTGCCTTGATTATTGAATATGAATAATGTGCTTTCTGCTATTCAGGTTTGCTTTTCTTTTTTTCTTTCACAAGGCTCCAAGAAATGATAATCTCAGTGGGTTATGCTCTTCCTCTTTAGTGTTTCTTCCAGAGATGGGTTCAAAAGCAGCAGTGTCTACTGTACACACCTGAGAATGCTAATGATTGAAATGAACACATTTCCTGCATCTTTCATCCATGCCATACGGACACCAAATGGCAAAAAAGCTGTTTTCTTTGCTGCACGGTAGGGTGATGGGCACTAGCTAAGACCTGTTCTAGACATGTACCACTTCATTTTTATTTTTTAAAGATTTTTTTAAAAATTATTTGAAAATAAAAATACAAATAGCAATAGAAAGTGCATAGAAACTTATACAAAAGGCAAAATTTAAACAACAACAGAAAAGTATATTCAAAATATGTGGCATCACAACTGACTTATGGCGTATATGGACTGTACCACTTTAGACTACAGGTGAGAACTTACAGTTTTCAATGTTTCTATGGATTAATAATTCCCTTTAAATGGAAAGTCAGCACAGCATGCAAAAGACTAAGATAAAACCTTTCCGCGGTATGTTGTTATGTTTAATATTTGCTGGGAGTTTTTATTACAATCGTGCCCCTCCATTACATGAAGTACTACCCATTCTACCACATCAGACTATTTATTTAGTCATTTATAGTCCACCTTTCTCATTGAAACTAAAGATGGACTACATAGTGTGATATTACAGTCAATTTCAAGGATACTTCACTAAACAAATGCCATTGAGTAAATAAATGTAAGTTTATTTACAGTGCATAGAACAACAAATCTGGCAGAAAACCACAGGTTGTGCGCAGTGATAATGGAGGTGAATATGTGTGCCATGATACACAGCAGTTCCTGAGAGAGGAAGGCATCCAAAACCAGATCACCATGGTGTACTCACCTCAGCAGAATAGAGTGGCAGGAAGGAAAAATAGAAGTCTTCTGGATATAGTAAGATGCATGCTTTCCAATGCATCACTTCCACACACATTTGGGGGAGAAGCCGTGATGGCTGCCACATACATACAGAATGGGCTACCCACAAAAACAACACAGACTGCACCTTGTGAGCTTTAGCAAGGCTACAAGCCTAGCATAAAACATCTGAGAGTCTTTGGGAGCAAAGCTTATGCCTACATCCCAAAAGAGAAGAAAACAAATTAAAAGACAGAGAAGCAGAAGGAATCTTTATAGGTTACTCTTCAAAGAGCAACCCTGACAACTGAAGCTGACTAGGGAGGAGACTGAAAGGATAAGGCCTCTACTAGTGGACAGCTATTCTTCTTCAGTGATTGAATCGTAAGCTGGTCCAGCAAGAAGCAAGTCAAGATTGCAATTTCTACTATGGAAGCTGAATACCTATCAGCATCACTGAGTTATCAAATAGTAGAACGGCTACTTTGACTATTCACAGATCTTGGCATAGATATTCCAAAGCCTATGCCAGTCTATGAGGACAACCAAGCCTGAATCAAGTTTTCACAGCAAGAAAATGAATCAGCACAAGCATATTGACATAAAGCACCACAGGGTGAAGAAACTACAGAAGGAAAACATAGTCAAGCTGTTCTACTGCCCTACTGAGCAGATGACTGCTGATGTGCTGACTAGTTGTCAGTGGTATGGGGAAAATAATGTTTTAGACTATGTTCTAATAAGGTGAGGGTAGGGAGGGGAGGTCAGGGAAGGCAGGCACTGGTAGTGTTTGGGCAGGAAGGGAGCCCAGTGGCTGTAGCTCGAACCTTCCCCGTACACATACCGCCTGCACCCGCCTTTCCCAGTTGCCCTTGTTTTTTCTTTCCACTGCCTCCCAACCAAAGCAACCTGCCTTCTCTGTCCATCTAGCTTCTTTCCTTCAAGTTCAGCTCAAATTTGAATTGCGAGAGGCTACATCATTTGTTTTCTTTCAGCTCCAGGACGAGAGTATCAAGACTGAAACAACAACAGCTCTTGCTAAATGACAAGAGACATATTTATTTAAGAAATTAAGAGTATAGATTAGATTAAAACACTGGTGGCACGCAGTATATTTTTTACAAATGTTTTGGTGAAGGTATCAAGTTAAGACATAAATAAAATAAGATTCAAAACTGAAAATTAGGCTATATAATTTTTTGGCACAGGTTCAAGCCACTAGAGAAGACTGGGCCCATGCCCTATCAGCTTGAAGGACTGTATCCCATATTCGTTGTTTAATTATTCCTCATGCTCCCCAAAGCCCAAGATACTGTTGGGTTAAAGGCTTAAACCCTTGAAGTTGTAATTTCTCCTCAACAGTTCTCACCCACATTAATAATAATCACCTCATACCTTGAAGTTAATGTGTTGTATAAGGCCAAGCCACAACCCACCCAGAAGTTCTCCTGCAGACCCCTACTGAAATGTTGCAGTTCCTAGTGACAAAAGTATAGGCATACGTATACACACGGACTATTTTTGTAGCTGTGTTTCTGTATTAACCATTTGGCTTCTGAAAATCAAATTCCTTTATACATTTCCATTTTAATTTAAACCAGTATGATTCTGTTACTTGAGATGAACTCTGGAGACCACCTGATATTTTATTTTTTAATCTTCTCCACCGCATTTCAGTGCTAGTTCCTTCACACAAGACAGACATTTTAGATGGTTACATTTTTTTTAGGCCTCAACAGCTCATTAAAAAAAAGTCACTATGAACAGTTATTTCTGTGCAACTGTGAATGTATCTATCGCAAAATATTTTATAGTAATATAGTATTATTAAGTACAATTTGAATTGCACAGTGATATACCTTGCCTCTCAATTCCCATTAGGGTTGCTAGAGAGGCGGGGGGGGGCATACTGGGTGTTAGCATGCTCATTGGCGATATCTTCACATCGCTGATGACTCTCTGACATCACTCCCAGAAGTGACATCATCATGTTGCTGAGCCTGTTGGAACCACTCTAGTATTTAAGCAAAACTCTATGGATTTTGCCCAAATACTAGGGCTTCACCTGGTGATATAATGACATCACTTAAAGGCATGTGTGGAGTGACATTGGCATGTAGCCTTGCTGCCTGCCCTTCTCCCAGTTGAGTGGCACCAGGAAGCATGGGCTGGGGGTGGAGTTGGCAACCCTATTTTCCAGCCCTCCTGGAGTCAAATATCACTATTTTTGTTACCAGTGTAGTGTTTTGTCTAATTATTCTGGTTAAACAAATCAGAAAATACACAAAAGGGAGTAGGTTACACACTTGCAGCTGATGCAGATGTGTAGCTACATTGACCTCCTAATGTTGATCCAATGCTCATTGGTCAATTTGGCTGTATCTTTTCACATGATTGGGAAATGTGCATTTCTGTCCAGGGTGGCAAAATGTTACAAACAACTCATTGCACATTAACAGAACTAAACTGGCAATCATCACTTCATATAGTAGCAAAATCTATGCTTACTTATTATTTACAGCATTTACAGACCGTCTTTCTTCTAAATTAGGACTCAGGGCAACAAGATGATAACAGGACAGGCATGCCATTTGACTGCTGACTATCCCGTCTCCCCTTCTTGCTTGGCTAGCAGGAGAACAGTGGGAAGGTGGAAATGATGTCATGCAATGCATCAACATCCTGTCTGGCTGAAATGTGAGATCAGTGTGTCAGTCGATAATCTGGAAACTATTTCCACAGTATTGGCTGACACTGTGACATCACCATCACCCTTTGCCTCAAAGCTCACACCAGGAGGTGGTCTGCTGTCCCACTAATGGGGCAAAGCAATAATAGCACTCAAGGAGATGAGAGAATCATTATGTAAATCACAGAACTCTTTCCATGTGGATGCTATTGACAGCATTACTTTTAAATGTTCCTTTTTAAAATGACAATAACTAAAACATAAAGGCTTCACAATGCATTCATATTCATCTTAAGAATTTGTCACAATGAGAGAATGACCTCATAGTATCATTATAGTATCATAGTATTAATACACAATTACTTATTTGCAACAGTTGAGTGTGAATAAAGATAGAAACAAATGCAGCAAGTCTAAACCCTTGTACCCTCTACTGAATTATAGATACTATTGCAAAAACTGCAGCTGTGGGCTACCCATGAACAGTGAAGGCAGTTCTTCTAGAGACATGTTGGAGGGAACAGAGGTGTTTGCTTCAAAGGTTTTTAAGCAGCAAGTACAAGGAGCTGTTAATTATATGGAAGTAAGCCTGATCTGAGTCACTACAGAGGCACAAAGAAAATTACTAGAACACAGATCTATTGCCTGTCATACAATCAGGATATCTGTCTACAGTAGCACATACCATCTGTGAGTGTCACCATTAGGGATGGGTACGAACAGCAATGCAAACAAAAAAAGCCACGAACAGTCCAATCTGCTGTTCACGAACAAGCTGTTCGTGAGGCCCCATTGTAAATGAACAGGTGGTCGTTGCAAGCCTCGTTCATTGCTGTTAGTCTTGCTGTTCGTCAAGCCAGACAGTCTGGCACCTGCAATCAATTCCCTTGGCAACTGGAGGCAGGGACTGCCTGAACTCTGTCTGAACTCCTGCTGTTGCCCTGGAAACCCCAATCTAAGCCCAGTTTAGCTTGATAGGCAGGTCTTCCTTTCAAGTGTGGAGCTCCAAATTTGTTATAACAAGGAAGCAAAGCCCAGGGGGGAGGGGGGTTCCCAGCTCTGACTTTGCAGACAGTGGAGAGACAGTTGCTGTTGGCATTTTGATAGAGTGCATTGGAACTTGAATTTTCTTTGTGTGTGGAGGGATAGGGATCTACCCCTTCAAGTTCCAGGGCTGCTGCCAGGCTGGGCCAAGCTATTATTTATTATTGGTACCTTTCCTGCTACCTGCTCAGGTAAGGTTTCTGGGAGTTGTGCAGTAGGGATCTTGACTTGGATGATGGCTGGAGGAGAGCCTGCTGGCCCCCATGAACAGCCAACCATGAAAATGTTCATGAACAGGGCCATGTTCGTGGTTGTTTGTGAGTCCCTATTTGTGGATGGCAATGTACAACGAATATCATGTTCATTTTTTTTTCTGTTCGTGCCCATCTCTAGTCACCATTCAATTGTACCAGAAATGCTTTTAAAAGGGGGCACAAAGAGAAACCTTTCTGTAATTTTTCCATGAAAAGCTTTCTCCAAAATAACCCTTTGGCCTTACAAACTATAAGTCCCTGTGAGGGGATGTTGTTTGGTAGATTTAGATGAGGCTGCTGGCTATGCATTGCAGCATTGACAGTGAGGACTAAATGAAAGCCATTGCTTCTTCAATTACTCAGATTAATATTCAGCACATGGATGCTCACAAACAGAAAAAATTCACAACCATTTGTATTGTGCATTACTGATTTTACAAGAACATTTCTGTGGCAGGGGAGCTAATATAGAAGCAGGCAGGTTCTTGAGTGATGTGCTTTGGGTTTTGGAAGTTGAGAGCCAAAGATGTCAGCCCATTATTTAAAGATAAACAAAAGACTTGCATCTCATCTGGAATGAACACAGTGACAGTAAATATGGTGATCTTGATACAAGTAAAAGTGCCGCTAATCTTTAAAAAAGACTCCAGTACCCACAGCAAAAGGCTTGGGGAGAAGGTGCGTTCAATCTAGTAGATGGTAAAAGAAAATGTGAATATGACATTTATGAGAAAAATCAAGTATCTTACAGAGAACAGAACAGAATGGCTGAACGCCTAACAGTGATAGCAAATATATAGGGACAAGATCAAGTCTGTGGAATGCAACAAGACGAGAATAAAATATCTGTACAAACAAAGAATAACGAGAAAGCTACTGATTGCCAGTGGTTCTTCAGATGGAAATTAAGTTGTAGCTGATCAGTACTCTATGAAAAAATCAATTTATCCCCTTTCAGAAGGCAAAATTTAGAACTCATGAATTTCCAATTGGATGAAGTGCTTGCAGAATGGAGGTGATCAAAGACAGCTAGACTGGAACAGAATTAGCACAAGTTCTGGATATCAAGGCTTTTCTTACAAGCCTGAAAGGCAGAAATAAAGTCAACATATGGAACGTAAGCACAAAGTCAGGTCCAGATCCATTGGAGAGAGTATAGGGGAAGGAAGGGTTGGTTTGGGGGTATTAGTGGGTCTTCCATAGCACTATAAGATAGAGTTTTATTGTACAGCTTCAGCATGGTATGTTAATTCATGGCAACACAGCATGGAAGCTGGATTGTCTATTACTAGTACCTTGCTTTCATTTCTGATTAGTGACACTACTAGGCACTTCCCTGAAGTTGATGTGCCTGACCCCCTAAATCCACAGACACATACAGTCCTCTACATAATTTACCTGCACCTTCTTCTGTATGCCGGATCATTCTCCCCCTATACATGCTAGCTTCCCTTATCACAATGAAAGAGCTAAAACTCATTTTGCATATTTGGGAAGGCAGCACTTGGAGAGGAGAAAGTGTGGGAAGGAATTTTGTATCTATTTATTTAATTTATACCTTGCTTTTCTCTCCAGACAGGACATCATTTTTCTCTTCTCTGTTTTATCCTCACAACAATCTTGTGAGGTAGCTTAGCGTGTGATTCACCCAAAGTTACCAGCAAGCTTCCATGGCAGACTGGGGATTTGAACGTGGGTCTCCTAGATCCTAGTATGGCATGCTAACCATTACACCATGTTGGCTCTCAGGAAAAAGTTTTGCCAACCTCCAGGGTCCTGAAAGTCTCCCGAAGATTCTGTAGTTCTCCAACCTCCAGGGTCCTGAACATCTCCTGGAGTTTCTGTAGTTCTCCAACCTACAGAACCCAATTTCTCTGGACGGAATGGCAGATTCAGAGGACAGACTCTTTGACATCACATCCCTGTTGAGCAACTTCCCCTCCCAAAATTCCACTCTCCCATGGCACCTCTCCAGAATCTCTAGGAATTTTCAAAGTCGGAGTTGGGAACCACAGTTAAAACACCTCCCCACTATTACTTCCCTGGCTGGTCCAAATCCCAGATGGGATCATTCCAGCTCCAGTTGTAGCTCCCTCTCAGTTCTGCTAATGGCAAGTCCTGATGAAATCAGGGAAAAGTTTCTCTCTAGATTGTCCTTCATAGATGAAAAACATGTTCATGGAGTGCTAGAGGTGTTTAGGCCTCAGGCATTGTGTGCCATGGTGTCAGCAAGAGAAGTTAAACAAAGAGCATTGTCCAGGGTTGCCAGCCCAGTGGAGGCCTGGCATCCCTACTTACAAGAGCATATGGAGCTTTAAAAATCCGAGTTAAATTTAATTTTTAAAGGTAAGAACCAAAGGAGATCTTCAATAAGTGGGGATGCTTTGGATACACACTGGATCTCTTGCATATGAAATAGGTTGTTATTCTTGTTGTTATTTATATAGTGCCATCTCTGTGCCTGGTACTTTACAAAGAAGCATCATAAATAAAAATTGATCCCATTCACAAGGATCTTAAATCTTGATAGAGAAAAAGGGGATTACTGGATCAGGGTGTACACTTTTAGCCAAACAGATTTCCTCAACTGCATTAGTAAATGAAAATGTTCCTTCAGTTTATTAAGGGCATTTGAGAACAGGCCTATCTACATGTCTATCCAGATAACAGGCAGCCAACAAATTATCATATTTACAATACAGAAAAGCTATTGGGTTTTCCTTCCCCCACAGATCTCAAGCCAGACTTCCTTCAAGGCCAGTAAACCTATCCCTTGTGCTAGGATGACTCAGTATGCTGCCTGGGGATTTCAAGCCATGGATAATTTTCCTTAACATTTTTCCTCCTGTAGATTTGTGTATGGGAAGATATAATTAAGGCCTCAGAAAAAATCTCTAATGAGTTTAGAGTGATCACATGCATGGGTTGTCTAAATCAATATTCGTTATGCAGACAGAAAGCCTGAGGGTGAAGAGAAGCAATTGCCTCACTTGGTCTTTACAGACTGTGTACAGGAGTTGTGGGTGCCTTCTATATTACATAAATGTTATAGCTCACATTAAATCAGTGTTGTCTTTTTTGCTTTTTGCTACAAGTGGAAGTTCATGAAGACAGAGCGTTATACTGAAAAAGGTTGACACTGTCTTAGGAGCGGTACGGGGAACACTGACCAACATTCTAGTTAGAAATAGAACTTCTTGGCACAATAGAATTTTAGGAGCAAAGTTATAATGTAAGAGGGAATTAGCCTGCATAGACTGCCTGCTCCAAAACAGAATGCTGCCAGCTCAGCTCTTAGCCCTGCCTGCTATCCTTCACTCAGAGCAGCTCTTACGAAATGTATTGGGGAAATGAAGCTGTGTCTGATGTCATGTAATTCACTGGAAGATTGGGGCGAGAAGGGCAAATTCCTGTGCAACTGGCTGCTGAGTTGCAGAAGTTTGAGAACAGGAGGAGTGCCTGCCACCACAAGGAGGAAAGCCAGGACCGGCTATCTGCTTTGGAAAGAAGGGGGCAGGCCCCAGGAGATACATTGGTGGGCACTAGGTTGGGGATTACTGCTGTACCTCAGTAGCAGACTGGCTGCTGCCTTTGTGGTGAGATGTGAAAGTTGCCTCAGACATAGGTGAGGTGTGTACATGGCTCTGTTATGAACAGTACAACAGAAGATGTTATGCAAGTACTTGTGCAATTCCTCTTCTATAATTCTTCTGATGGTAAAAAAAAATCAGAGGCCAGCCTTCCACTCCCACTCATTTTAAAAAACAACCTTGTGCTTATAAAAAATCCAGCTGCCCAATGGAGTCCATACTCCTGGCTTCTGGCAGTGTTATATTTTCCCAGTCCACCCAGCATTCTTTTGCTACTCTGTGATTGCTTCTAGGGGGCAGTACAACTTAATTGTGACTCTAGAACACTGGTAGGGATGTCAATGCTATAAAATAATCAAAGACCCAGTAATCTATTCACACAAAAATTCCAGTCTGGAATTGCTAACCATATATAGCAGATAATCAAAACAGAGCTGATCATATGGCCCCGAGCTTACTCTGATTTTTGGAATTCCACTTACATGTCACTGCACAAGCAAAATGGTTCAAATGTTGCACTTTAAAAAGGTGAAGCTGTGAAAGAGAAGTAACAGAAAATGTTCCTTTGTCTCACCGCTTCCTATCAATACATTGCAGGATAGAGAATGGACAGGTGAACTCATGAATCCTGTGGACCACCTACAAATTCTCCATGCTTAAATAAAGCATATAAAGCCAGTTCGGGATAAATCCAGAAGCAATGGAAAACCTCATACTTTAATCCAGAGCCAACCCTTCAAGACCTCCTAGTGGGAAAGGAAAGCAGGCTAATTACCCTGAAAATATAGTTATGATAAAATTCTAAACTGTAAAGCAAGAAACTTGTCTCTACTCATCAAGGACCAGCCTCCTACATCCAAAACTGACATGACTGCTTGTCAATCACCTTTTGCAAGTAGATAGAGAAGGAGAAAAGGCAGAAGTGGGTGAGGACTGTTTTATTTTCCAAACTAAAGTATTTATGCAATGCTAAAGTATGGATTCTCTCTGCCACTTTAATTGTACACGACTAATCGGGGTGGAGGGAGCATTCCTCCATTAATTAATTAATATTTCTTTCAGAATTAGTTCATATTCATATTCAATTTCACTAAGGCCGATTCCACATTACCTTATCTCCCGTTTTTCTTGTGCAATGATTGCACAGTCTCTTATGGCGCATTTCTCACTCGGTCGTCCACATCAGCCTTCTAAAAGCGGCTCTCTCACGCAAAACCATGTTCACACCCCCCTAATCAGCGCCTCTACCGCGCAAAACAATGATCACATCCCCATTTCAAAAGATGGGATAAGGGGCGGGGAAAACCCAACCAGTTCTGGGTTTTTCTTTTCTTTTCTTTTAAAAAGGGGAAAAGGACGATATATCGACGTGCAATTATCTTGATTTAATGAAGACACGTTCCCTCCCTCGATGGTCATTGGTCAGATTGTCCCTATTACCACAGGATAATTAACGGCCAGCGTGAAGTGTGAAATATCCATGGGAAAGGGGGTTTGGTAAGGATGCCCTGCAGGAGGATGCCAGAGCTGAGCTTCATAATTTCTTCGCAAACTTGGGAGCAACAAAAAGATCGGCAGCACATTCCGTGTTGTCCATCATCAGAGAATTGATTTCGCTGACCCGTGAATGAATAAATATTCATGGTTTAACGATCAAAGTTACTACTGTGCTATTAGAGTTCTAGGCAGTACCTGAAAATGAAAGCAATATAATGAGATGTCGACCTATCGACACCGTAATTTTTTTTTTTAAAGGGTTGGACAAGGGCGGGGCGGAAAGTTGATCCTTAATTTGGGGGTGGGTCAGGAGAGGATTTGAAATCAACGGGGGGGAGGTTCTTACTTGAAAGAAAAAAAACGGTGACAAAAGCGCAATAGGCTGGGGCGACGCAATGACGATTTAATGGCGACTTCAAAGACGATGTGTGTGAACTGATCAGGGAATGGCGTGGCAGAGGCGAAAAACTGACGCGAGATCTAAGGTGGTGTGGAATCGGCCTAAGTGACCACAAAACTGAGCACCAATTGGTTTAATACAACACTGATGGTTTAACGAACAGCCAGAGCCTACAACTTATTGTATCTAAAGCAACAGACAGTACGCAACAGTATAGTCTACAGTCCCTATACTTTTACCAAAGCATCTTTCTGAATTATTTTGTTACAGTACAACCCTCCTCCCTGCATAAAAAGCTCTTCTGAATAATTCAGTTTTGAACAGTTTGCAGAAATCCAGGAGAGTGAGCTCTCTCCTAATCTCCTCAGGAAGGCCACTCCACAAGGTGGGGGCCACTCCACAAGGTGGGGGGCACCACAGAGAATACACATGTATGGGCAGCTGTTGATTTTGCCCCTTTGCAAGGTGGCACTTGCAGAAAGCCCTGTTCAGATGAGCAAAACTGCCATGGCTGTGCATAGGGAGAGAAGTGGTCCCAGATATATGAGAAATCAAGGCCATGAAGGGCTTTTGTATGTGATAATCAAAACCTTGAATTAAGCCCAGTAACTGATGGGTAGCTAATGGAATGATTGCAGAATGGGAGTAATATGCATGCTCTGCCTACCTTCTAATAATAACCAAACAATGGTATAGAGTCTCCAAGCTGAATCTGAGGGAAGACGTATGTAGACAGAATTATAGTAGCCTAGTCTAATGCGATATAGATCCAGGTGGTCAGACTGGCCATGTCAAGATAGGGGGCCATCTCCTGGGCTAGACTGAGTTGAAAGAAAGCATTTTTTGCAGCTGCATTAACTTGCTTCTCTAGCTGCAGTGCCAGATAACCCCTAGGGTCTTGATTGAGTTTGCAAGGCTCAACTGAATCCCACTGAAAATGGAGAGCACAATGTCCTTCAATATCTCTGACTTCCTAACCTGCATCAATTCTATCTTGACTGGATTCTGTTTCAGTCTGTTCCTTTTCAACCATTTGTCCAGAGCTGTCAGGCTACGCCTCAAGACCTCTACTGCATCGCTAGGGGATTTGAATAGTGAAATGTAGACCTGGGTGTCATCCACATATTGATGACATCCAATTCCAAAGCTACAAATGATTTCTAAAGGCTTTATATAGAACATGGGCGATAAGATTGTGCCCTATGGAATCCCACAAAATCATTCCCCTCTGAAAATAGCTAGTCTCCAGTCGCAACCCTTATCTGCACAGAAACAATCTCAATATAGTCATAAAAGAGCTAACAGCTTATTTACCTGCAGTATTGTAATCCGCCTTGGAGCTCAGAGAGAAAGGCAGACTATAAACAACAACAGCAACAGCAACAACAATTTAAACATAACTTTTCAAGTGTATATTATCACAATGCAGCTTTTAACATATTCATTGTGGACAGTCACATTAAAACATAAGTATATATTTCAAAATACGTTAAATGTATTCACAGTACACATAAGGGTTATCATTATCTTATGATGCAGATTGCCTTGCAGAAAAATCTTCATACTACAGTTTCTGAATGACATCTTTGTCCTAAGCAATCCTAGGCAGGTCTATGCAGATGTAAGTCCTGAGTTATTTGACAGGTCTTTATTCCAAGGAAACTGGATTTAGTTTTGAGTCCGGTAGCACCTTTAAGACTAACCAACTTTACTGTAGCATAAGCTTTCGAGAATCACAGTTCTCTTCGTCAGATGCATCTGACGAAGAGAACTGTGATTCTCGAAAGTTTATGCTACAGTAAAGTTGGTTAGTCTTAAAGGTGCTACTGGACTCTTTTCTATTTTGCTGCTACAGACTAACACGGCTGACTCCTCTGTATTTAGTTTTTCAACTTAGCTTATTCTAAAAGACAAAACATTTCATAGGAGTTTTTTCAGTGCTTCCCAACATTTCCAAATTTTCCTTTGAAAAAACTGGGGAAAAAATCTTCAGAAACTCATACAAACAAATATACACACTTGAGATCCCTCTCCCTAGTATTCAGGGTTGAAGCCTAGTCTGACTACTAGCATATATTCTATGATGAATAAGCAGGGCTGTGGATATGTTGCTAATTGGATCTCATCCATAGTAGCAGCACTGATGCTGGGACTGGCTTGTGCTGGACGTCTCTGGAAAGTGATCAGGCAAATGAAAAAGGGACAAGATTGAGTCAGGAACATACACTATACAGCACAGACAACTGCTGCTATAGCTGGCTCTAAACAATAAAGAATTTCATTGGATCATACTCTGTTGAGATAAAAGCATTCAGAGAGTGCACCAACCCACCCACCATTAAAAGTTTCATGCAAGTAGTTTCAAGAAGACATAAATCTGGATTACAAAGGATAAACTATTTGCTGTATTGTTTAAATTTACACCACTAGTCTTGTATTGACAATGTTATCATTTTATTGACAAAATTTTAAAACTTTGGTAAACATGCAGCTTCTTTGATGTCTTACAGCGTGAAAGAGGCACATTTTATGATTCTATTGATTAAGTCAAAAGCATCAAATCAATGACAGCTAATACTGCAAGGATTCTCCACAGGAAGAATATAAAATGCAATTCTTGCATTTCTTTCTGTAGCTAAAAGATCAATAAAGAAACTTTTAAAATCCACATAATTTAGAGATAGATCCAGTCTGGCAAAGGCCATATTTCATCTTAAGAACAGATTACACTATTTGATTTGATTGATTTGCATAGAAAGAAATAGACTGAACTGGTTCTTCTGAAAAAACCTCAAACAAATTTCCGGTACCATTTTCACAGGGAAAATCCAAAGCATAGATGAGGCTATTTTTCTCTTTCATGAGTGCATTTTCTTAATCAGTAACAGCTTGAGAAAGATCATTGTCCATCCACTGATCCTTTCTTATCATTTTTGTATAATAACCTATCAAACTGTTTTGGTTGGTTTAATATATTTTATCTTATTTGTGTAAGCTCTGTCATATTAGACTCCAAAAGTTTTGCTTAGTTGAACAGGAGGTGCAGCAGACTGATAACTGGCTGCAGGAATGTGGTTGTATTATATGGCAGTAGGATGGCAGTAGGTTATTTTCTGAGGTCTATGGATTTATGTAGTGTCAAATCCTTGGTTAAAAAGATGCTTAAGAGAATTACAGAGCAATCCTAAACAGAGTTACTCCAGTCTAAGCCCACTGAAATCAGTAGGCTTAGACTGGAGTAACTCTGCTTAGGATTGCACTGTAAAACAACTAAGAATATATGGCATAAATTCATTTCCCCAATGCCAGTTTCATAGGCTAGAAAATTATCTCCATGGTGCAACCTTTACTCTTTTACATGATTTTAATGCATGCAGGTTTCAGTCAACGCCATTCACGTTTTTGAAAGGGTGATATGCTAAGATGCCTATCACAATAGATTGCAGGGAATAGGTAAACTGTCAGTATCCTTTGCACTGCACAGTTTGTGAATCTTCTGCCACTCTATGCTAGATTTATTGAAAAATATAAAACAGATACTGGCTGTTTTTCTAATAGGGGGTTTGTTATCTAGGTTCAGCAACCAGTTTAAAAGCCAGATTAATGCCGATTCAGCTTAATCCTGTTAAAATGGACTGCATGCCTGAACCCTGGATTGGATCCAGGCTCCTGCACTCACTGGGCTGGATTATGTAGCTGAAGGCAGCTGCCACAGGCAGCTGCAGCAGAGGCAAAGCAGCATTGCAAGCGAGAAGAAAGCAGCAGCAAGAGGGCAGTGGCATGAATGGAGCCAAGCTCCTGGCAGGACAGAGAGGAGGCAGCAACAGGAGTGGATTACCATCCCTTTCTCTTCTTTCCTTCCCAATCTCCGAAAAAGCCCTTTCACCACTGGCCCCCTTTTAAACTCCATGGGTAGACAAGCTTTCCCCTTTGGTTCACTAAAAGGATTCTCCATGAGATTCTTTGGTTTGACAATAAGCTTGCAGAGATCTAATGTCAAACCAGAGAATCCCAAGTAAGGGGGGGGGGGAGCTGCAGACTTAAAAGTCTTGGAAATGTTTCATCCATAGGAAACAATGGAAAGTAGTTGGGGGCAGCTTGTTCAGGGGCCCGTACAATTAGATGCCAGCGTTCAATCCTCCTGAAATCTGGGGAGTCTTGTGGATAATCAGGAGTAAGTTCCCTGCAAATCTGGGTACCTTTCACACTTATACTTTACAGCGTATTTGTATCTGTTTCGCATCCCATGTTTGCAGAGGTTTCACACTTGCAAGCTAGTCATGGGATGCAGTGCTGCTCTTAGTCCATGGTATTCCCGATTCCCCCCCCCACTACATACTGCGATGTTATTTTGAACCTGCTGCCAACTTGCAGCTGGCCCAATTAATGCTAGTGTGAACACTTTTTTCTTCTTTTTGCTTCTCTCCCCCCTTCTCCTTTTCCTAGGGAGCTGATTGGTCTGTGCAGATATGACCACAACCACTCTCCTCAGTTCCCTGACTGCTTTGTCAGCTTTTTTTTTTAACCCTTTGTGCCCCAGCATCTCCATCTAAGCGATGCCCCTGAAGAACTCGGGTTTGGCTTAGCAGGCAGCCCCAGTGTGTGTGGGAGGGCTTTGGCTGTGCAGCGTGCTTGGTGCTCGGTGTGAGGTCTAAGAGAGCCAGTTTGGCGTAGTGGTTAAGAGTGCGGGGCTCTAATCTGGAGAGCCGGGTTTGATTCCTCACTCCTCCACTTGAAGCCAGCTGGGTGACCTTGGGCTAGTCACAGCTCTCTGGAGCTCTCTCAGCCCCACCCACCTCACAGGGTGTTTTGTTGTGGGGATAATAATAACATACTTTGCAAACGTCTCTGGGTGGGCATTAAGTTGTCCTGAAGGGTGGTATATAAATCTAATGTTGTTGTTGTTGTTGTTGTTATAAGCAGGGCTCATTTGGAGGTGGAATGCGCTGGAACGGCATTCCAGTAGATCTGAAAAGGTCATGTGGGTTTTGGCCCCGCCCACATGATTCCCTTTCCTCCTGGCTGTCCTCGTCTTTAGCAGCAGGCTCTGCTGCTTTATTTTCATTTATGACTTGTGAGAGAGAGGGAGGGAGAGAGAGAAAATGAGTGAGTGCAAGCCGAGTGGGGCTGGGCTTCAAAGGAACGTAAGCTGCTTTAAATTCATTCTGCTCTGCTGCTTGCTTTATTTTCATTTGTGACTCATGAGAGAGAGGGACAGAGAGAGAAAATGAGTGAGTGAGTGCAAGCCGGGTGGGGTTGGACTCTAAAGGAGGGTAAGCTGCTTTGAATTCATTCTGCTGCTTTATTTTCCTTTTTGAATTGTGAGAGTGAGTGAGCGAGCGAGCGAGCGAGTGCGTGCGTGCAAGCAGGGCTAGCTCTCCAGAGGAGGGTAAGCTGCTTTGAGTTCAATCTGCTTTAAGGAAATACCTGGAGATTTTTGGGGAAAGCGGCCTGAGGGGTGGATGGTGCCTTCTGACACACTTCCGGTGATGTCGGGGGTGTGTGGCATATGCTAATGAGATATGCTAATGAGTTCCTGCAGTTCTTTTTCTAGGAAATGACCCCTGATTATAAGGCTGAGCTGATTTTAATCTTCTCTCAGTGGCCTCTTGCCCTTGCCAAATCCTGGCGAGTTTGTGAACTGGGGATTATCTGCGGCCCAGAGCGAAGGAGAGTGGAAGGCTGGGAATGAGCAAGGGGCATGGGGGACTCTCCCTCCAGCAATGCCTCCGCTCAGCCTCTCCTCTCTTCTGGCTCCCATCCTTGCACCCCCTCCACCTCTGCATCCTGCTGCCGCGGCTTCCTCATCACATTTGAGGTGTTTGCTTCTCTACACTGCCCTCTCCTTTTCCAGTAGTCTGTGTGGATCTAATAAAATCCACCCTCCTCAGCACCATTTGCTTTTTCTGTAATTTTCTTTGGTTTTTCTAAAGGACAGTAACGTTTCAGCATTGTGCATCTTTTTTAAACGCTCTTACATTACTGCTGTTTGGGAAAAAGATGCCGTGGGAAATCACCACCATGCTTTCTGGCTCTGCAAAGAACCACTTCTGTTCATTTGAACACATGGACACACACCCCTTTTGATTCTTAATGCTCAATATAAATGATAATGATGGCCTTAAAAAAATGGTGTTCGAACAAGCATGGGGAGTCTACATTTTCTCCAAAAAGATCACCCCACCCCACCCATTCAGGGTTCATGTGATCGCATGAGACCAAAGGTGGCCAGAAAATTTGCTGGGCAGGGACACCCCTTGGCACTATTTTCAAAGTTAGGGTGCAAAAATGGCTGCACAGAGATGCAGTATAGGGACAGGTGGGATTTCAAGTGTAACGTCACAACATTACAATGCATGTGCAAACTTTTTTTTTAAAAAAAGGTGATGTGAATTCCAAAGCCCGCAACAAGACTGTGGCTTCGAAGCAAGTGTGAAACAAAATGCAGGATGCCAATTTGAAACTTCTCAGACAGTGTGAAATGCACGGTTGCCAATCCAAATCTGTTGCGATCATGGCGACTCCTTGGAAATGGTGTGTTAACCCGTGAGTGTGAAAGGGGTACTGATGGAGATCGCTTTAAAAATCTCTCAGTCCCCTATACATCCCCCTCAGAGAATAATGGTTGGTTAAATCTGGGATTCTCTAGCCTGGATCAGAGAATCTTACCCAGATTTCAGGAACCCTGGAAAATTTTTTTTTTAATCCCTGAAACCCAGTGTTACTTGGATTTTTTTTTTTGGTCCACATCCCTGTTTTCTAGTAGTTGCAGAGAATCTTAGATGAATGTGATCTGTTGATACAAATATGATGGATAAATTTGGTGAGATATGTATTTTATTTTGTGGATTTTGTAATGGTCTTTTGTAAAAAAACACTTTGACGAGGATCCTGCTAACAGGATTTTTTTTCATTTTACATTAGCACTACGTAACATTTACAAAGGATCCATATACGATTTTTTTTCTTCAAGTTGGTCTGTTTTTTTTAAAATGCCCTCATTGAATAAAACTTTAATGTCATGCTATACTGCTGATTCTTGTGTCAATGCTACCTAGCAATGGCTTGAAAAGAGTAGCAATTTATCCTTGATCTTGCAGTATACATACAGAAACTTCCATTATGCATATGAAGCTTGCCACCTAAACTGACTTCAACACCCATTATAAAAGGATCTTTCCGTGAAATGAAAGAAAACATTATATTTGGGTCATTTTCTGTGCGTGGCTTGGACTTCTGCAGAACCGCGAGCACTGCAGAACTGAGCACTGCAGAATTCCTAACCTTCCCTGACAGCCTCTCATCTTGAATGATTTGACTACTTTTATCTTAGATTACATTTTACTGCTTTCTTCTTAGGTTACATTTTCTTAAACTCCCAAAGTATTAGAATATTTACACCTGTCTCCTGCAAGAGCAGATTAATTTAGTTTAGAACAATTATGCCAAGAAGCATTACAATAGGAACTGCAGAACAGTTGTGCAGCATGGTTAATTTAAATGCTCAGACACACAGCTAATGCTCTTAGAGCTTCTGAACACAGCATATTTTTAAAGAAGCTACTCATTGTTCTGTTTGAAAAGCAGCAGCCTCTAAAAAGCTATACAATTCTGAGAACATGACTGAGCTTATTGATGACCTCTAAAAGATACACACAGCTCTTGACATTTGCTGGGAAGCTGAAGACATCAGAATCCATTATTCTACAGCACTCTAGGTGTGCTTGGTAATTCACGGCAAAGTGCAGGACAAGTTTCCTCTCTCATATAGCAGAGTGAGTATCTATATACTGGTATTCAGAGCAATACGGAACAGAAGACCAACAACAGGAATGGTGAGAATACTTCAGCAGCTATTTTTCTCATATGGCTAAAGAGAAAGATGCCTCAACAGATGAAAGGCAGAACTGGTACATGGTAATGTGGTCAGTAGTTTATGCCCCGTGTAACTTAGGATGTCTCAAATTCTTCCAAGCATTCAGTGATACAAATGGATACTGGATTGGCATGTAATGG
This sequence comes from Eublepharis macularius, assembly GCF_028583425.1. Classification (NCBI taxonomy): domain Eukaryota; kingdom Metazoa; phylum Chordata; class Lepidosauria; order Squamata; family Eublepharidae; genus Eublepharis; species Eublepharis macularius. The sequence goes on from NC_072798.1 coordinate 57,213,925, forward strand.
TTTTGCCATTTGCAGTACATTATTCTCACTGAAGAGGCATTGAAACGTAACATAAGGCATCAGAAACATGAAGGGACATGATCGTTTTTCGCTCAGATACCCGCTACAATTTAAACACCATTTGGTAGAAAAGAGGGTGGGTAGGTAGATCTTGTGGTTCACTGACTACCTTGATTAAATTTGAAGAGTTCAGCATATTTCTGTTTGATATACAATTGAGACATGATCTTGACACAGTCTAGTCAAAAAACCATCTGCTATGAAATTTTTTAAAAAACTAACATAAAGCATGTATTTAAAAATCTGTTAAAACTGAACAGCTGTGAAAGCAGGAAGTTGCGCACATGTATAGAGACAACACTAACTGATGCTGAAGTTTGTCTTCCCAATCAAGATCCATGCTTGTTAGGAGATTTGTCACCAAGAGGAAGTAGATTATAAAACATGTCATGTTATAGATACTGTAGATATTTTATAATGAATTTGCTAAATAAGATACTATCTTAACCATACCCCATTTAGAAATATTCAGTAGGTTCCTAATATGACTAACTTTCCCCCCTGAGATTCAAGAGTTGTTGGAAGTGTTCTGTTCTAATGGTTAGTTTAGGATGTGTCTGGTTTCTGATTTTTTTTTTCTGGGCAGGTGAAAAGGCTGGGCAGGCAAGAGAAAGACGGGATCATCATCTGCAGATATGTACGTGTCAGCTACGTGGCCTTCCAACCAGAAGAATTTTTGCAAGACAACTTTGTCCATACTGGGATTTTGTGCTTGGTATTTCCATTTTCTGCCAATCTTTGCATTGTTTCAGTGGCTCGGGCAGGGCTTTCTTATCCTACATAGCCGAGGCTTCTTGTTGCCTGGGCTACTCTGTTTTTTTGGGATCCATATGCGTTCGGCTTAGATAGGCAGGAGAATTGCTCCCCTTGTATCTACTGTAAAGCAGTAGATACAAATAAGCAAATAAGAGGCTACTCCTCCCTTGGTAGACAGTAGGGAAATAAGATGATGTTTCACTTACATATGCTGGAAGACAGAACAGATGGTGGGGGAAGAGGCAGAAGGTATGGCTATTCTCTCCCACCAACAAGCAAGCACTGAATGGGCTGTTACGCTGATCCGCCTGCTCCCTTCTGATGATAGACAACTTATTTGTCCTTCAGAAAGATTGGAAGGGTGGAGGGATTTATTTAATGTACTTATATACCACACAGATAGAGGCCACGGCTGTCCCTTTCTGCCCAAGTAAACCTACACAATGGTGCTAGGTACAGACAAGAGTCATTTTTCTACAAATCTGGGTTTCAGAAATACAAACATTTATAAACCCAACATCAGAGAAGAGCTGTCTGTGCTTGCATGTGTGCACATATAAAAGATCTCAGCCAATGTGGATAAGACCAAAAGTGCTGGTGAAATTGAGGAGAAGTCAGGAAAAAAGCTGGATGGGCAAGGAAAAAAGAGGGACAAGTAGAACCAGATTGAGAGGGAAGAAGGTAGATGGCAAAGGAAGCCACTGTAAGCTAGAAAAAAGCCAGGCAGACAACAAGGTGATGGTGGTGGCAGCAGCTGGAACAAAGTGGCAGCTTTGCACTTTCCTTCCTTTTCTAAGCACTGCTTGTGCCAGATAAGCAGCAGTGACCAGAAGGAAGAGGAGGAGGCATTGATGCTGCATTCTCCTCCCCCCTTAATTTGCTGCCCCACCTCCCCCTGCCAGAGAAGTGGACAAGTGGCAAGGAGATGGAGGAGGCTTCCATGCACCCTCATGAGTTTCTTGTATATCTACTTCTGGACTGGGCACTAGAAATTTAAAGAATCCACAGAATAGAGACAGGGACAGGAAGGGGGATTTTTTCTACAAATCAGATTTGCAGAAAAATCTTAAATTAAAAAAATACTCTGAATGGTTAAATAACCCCCAAATAATAGAAGTAATGTCTGAATCAAGACTATAGACTGAGATCTCAGAGGTCTTTGGGGTGGTTGTTAGGTAACCGCCACAACATTGCTGAGCTGTCCAAGCCCTGGTTTTTCAGTGCACCATTGTGCTGCTGCTGGTGGGGAGATTGAAAATGGTACAATATGGAACGGAAGGAAGGAAATGGGGAAAGGAGAAGCTGTTGGGGAGAGAACTGAAAACGGCTGATGAGTAAAAGCAAAGAAAGGCGGGGAAATAGCAAGAGAAAGAAAAAAGAAATCTGAATGGTGTGGGAGCAATGGTGGGTTGGTGGTTGGGAAAGAAGGAAGCAGGGAAAGAGGGGAGGCTATGAGGCTTGGTAGGTGGAGGAGAATATAAGGTGAAATGAACTGCACCCTGCAAATCCTTGCAAGTCCCTTACTTGTAAAAGACGTAAGCAAAAATGGAATGTGTGAGTCAGGGAGTGTCCTCTTCCATGGAAAGCCATTCAAATAACTATTGAATTAATTTCCTGATGTCATTTATTTACATCCAACATTAAATAATACAACTCAACAGGAGACTAGGTGTCCAAGGCTTATGAAGGAGACAAGTGTACGCAGCAGAGGACCAATCAGGTCCTAGTAAGCAGGATTTGGCTCACTATTTACATAAAACAGATTGGTTAGATTGAACATCTCATTTGCAATCATGTGAGCCCATAAAGGTAAAACATTAAATCTAAGGAAGATGATAAAATGCTTGAGACAAGTCCAAAGAAATGCTCCATATGTCACAGAGCAGGAGCCTACACAATGCATTGTGGTTTGGGCTCCAGTATTTTGGAAACCACACTTTAGTGGGGCTCCAGGGAAACTTACAGCAGTCCACCAGGAGCCTTTTCAGCATCTTGAGTATTTTTGTTAACCAGAAAAACCTGACCAGTAACACGATGAGGTATCTGAGAATTTGAGTAGATGTATCTGTTCATCTTGAGACTCATCATGTTGACAGTGTGGGATGTTAGCTGCTCTATCTTTGAGTTCTTGGTCATTTTTGTTAGGTTTTCTGGTTGTATGCTCTCGTGAACACTGGGATCAGGGTGGCAGACAGGAATCATTGCTGAACACTGAGAGATCTCTGTCTTTTGGTGCTACACCTCTGAAGATGCCAGCCACAGCTGCTGGCGAAACGTCAGGAACTACAATGCCAAGAGCACGGCAATACAGCCCGGAAAACCCACAACAACCATCGTTCTCCGGCCGTGAAAGCCTTCGACAATACATTGCTGAATAGTTCCATTTGGCTACTTGACAGGAGTGTGCAAATCTTCTGGAGGTGATGAAACATTGCCTTTTATTACCTTGTAACTCAGGATATGAGTAGGATTTGTATAGATGGTAATGTTGGACCTTGTCCTGCCACGTTGTCATATTGGAAATGTGAAAGTGGTCAGTATCACTAGGGAATGATTTATTCCCTGATTGATTCAGTCTGTCACCCTTTCTTTTCTTTTTGTTCCTAGACATTGAAGCCAAGGATACCCACCGTCCCTTTTCATCAGTAGAGGATAGGCCAGCTCTTGAGTGTACTGGCTTTCCACGGAACAAAGTTCTTGAAAGGCCCCCTCATTCCACTACATCATTTTTTAGGTTTATATCATCCAGTGCTTTTTTATCCGAGGGTAAATAACCATTGTGAACATTAGTAATAGACATTTCACCACTGTGGAAAGAAGAGCACATGTAAACATAGTTCTTGGAATGAAGCCGATGGCTTTACATGCATCTATTTGATACATGATCCAAGCCATCTCAGGTAATGAAATTTTAATACATATAATACATGAAATGATACAAAATTATTTAATTCAATTTCTTGCAGTAGATGAAATGGTTTATTACTTGCAAACTGCAATTCTATTTGTTAGCAAACATAAATATATATTAGTTAGCAAACATAAATATACATTTATATTTGCTGAACTTTCTATTAGGAGTGTGCCAAAGTGGGGTCATATACAATTTTAAAATCTTGAGTTGGTTTTCAAATATTTGTTTTATTGCTCCAGATCAAAAGATGACACAGTGAAAGGAAACAGGATCTGAAAAAGCCGTAAAATCAGTCATCCCGCTTGCGTTTCCTAAAGTTCCTCTGTTTCAGCCAAAGCCAAGGCCTGCACCCCAATTCTTGCTACTTCCATCCAAAACTCTCCACATCTTTCTCTCTCTCCAAATTAATATTGCAAAACTGATTCTGTCTCTCCCCCTAAGATGGATATGTTACTTTCCAAAATCTGATAATTATTACATTCCATAGGCTGAAGCTATCACATAATCTAATTGTTGAAAGTCTCTGGACTTACCAACTGCCCATTTGTGATACTCAAGAGAGCCTATTAGAGAACACCTTTTAAGGGGTTTATTCCTTCTGATCATCAATGTGCTCTGCCAGGGTAATTTTCCAGTGAAGTGAATTGTATATCTACAATTGGAACCAAAAATCAATACATTTTAATCATCTTCACCTTGCGGTTCCTTCCTTCCAGTGATGACACAATGAGATAAATAGCTAGCAAGATTTCATTATTGGAGATGTTGCAAAATGCATCCACATTTATGCACTGAAGCTCAATATCAGCTAGTACAGCTTGTACCCAAGGCAACTATCATTTTAAAATATGTACCTCAAATGACATTTTTATGAAGTATGACTGTATGTCTGGGGGGAAAAAAGAATGAAGGCACTTGCTTGTTAAAAATTCTTTTTGAATCAAAGAGAAGACCATTCTTCAGTGTATTTTTGAATCAAAATTGGTTGATTTTGGCAATAAATACACGCAACGTTAAATTAAGTGCAAATTACTGAATTGTCTTAAGTCACTAAAGACCAACAGTTTCTAAGGGTGGCTTTGCACTCAACCATTTCTTTCATTAAAAAGTTCATCATTTTTTTTTGTAATGGAGAGCCAGAATGTGACCATTCAGATGGGCTGAAGTCACAGACTACCAGAAGCAGAGAAAACTTCGAAATTTTTGTCCTTCACAAGGCATTTCAAAAATATACTTTTCATTGAAATAAATACCACATGAACTCAGTTTTAAGTATCTAGGCCAGAATTTAACACAAAGCTTGGAATGTTTAAGCCCATTGATTTCTCAGCAGTAACTCTGATTGTAACTCTGGCAAAACCCCTACATTTGGAACTTTCAAGCATTAATTTTTAAATGTATTTATTTTGTTCTTTCTGTTAAGTTGCATTATTCATTTGACTGGAAGGCAAACGCATTCCCTCTTTGTTATACTTGCTCAGTTTCTGATGCAAATTTTCATTCCTAATATGGTAGCAGGAGAGGATTTTGTCTGACTTCCAAAGAACTCTTTCCAGCATGTGGAATGCCATGAAAAGAAAACCAAAACAGCACAGCTGTGACAGAAATCTGTATTCTAATACTAATAAAAAACTAGGAAAGTAAACCATACATGTAAAAAAAAATTACCTTGGTTAATTTTACATCGAGCTATCTTGAGTTGGCTTTCAAATATTTGTTTTACTGCCCCAGATCAAAAGATGACACACATTGTCATGACACAGAATACAGACACTGAACTATTAATCTTATCTTTCTTCCAAAGTCACAAAATATTTTCAATTACTGTACTATATATTTATTTTATTTACTTAAAACATTCAGGTTCCCCAAAGTGGCAAACAACATGGCCGTCATGTGCCAATGATGTCCATCTGCTCTGTACATTGGACAAACCAGCCAACCTCTGCGCAAAAGAATAAATGGACACAAATCTGACATTAAAAATGGCAACATCCAAAACCCAGTGGGAGAACACTTCAATCTACCAGGACATTCCATCAAGGACTTAAAGGTCACTGTAGTTCAACAGAAACCTTTCAATAATAGAATCCAATGGGAAGCTGCTGAATTGGAATTCATATGTAAATTTGACTCAGGCAGGCTTGGATTGAATAGGGACTATGAATGGTTATCTCATTGTCAGAGGTAACTGATTTCATTATCAGAAGTAACTGATCCCATTATCAGAAGCTACTGATTGCATCTACTCCCCCCTCCCCTCTCCACCTATATATCAGACCAGTTTCTTCTTACCCTCCATGCATCTGACGAAGAGAACTGTGATTCTTGAAAGCTTATGCTACAGTAAAGTTGGTTAGTCTTAAAGGTGATACTGGACTCTTTTCTATTTTGCTTAGGGAGAAAAACTGCTTTCGCACTACCGGAAACCAAAGTGTTCCTAAGTGCTTTGGTAAGCTTTGCTTTGGCATTCCTGAATTTGCTTCGGTATTCCCAAATCAGCCTCAACAATGCTGAGGATGATTTGGGAATGCCAAAACATCCTGAATTGGGCCCAATCCGCATTAAAAACCTGGATCTGTAACCTGAAGTGCACCTTCCTAGTCACCAGTAATGTTCTCAAGAAGTCACTCAGACAACATTCCAACAGTATCCCTTGTGTTCTTTCCTACCACCTGTACGCAAAAGTTTCTTTATATTGATGCCAGGCAGGTTGAGAGATTGAAAAGGCTTGGCCAGTGGTCAGGGACAATCCACCTACCATAGCAGAGCCTGTCTGATCTCTCCATAGTTTTTCCAATCCTGGCATCTCCAGATTGGGAGAGAATTTTTCTAGTCTGCTAAGGGCTACTAGTGAAGCATCAGAAATAGAATAAAAAGGATATTTGGGGTAAATCTACTCAACTTTTCCCCCTTCAACTCTGTACCCGAGCTGTATGGGAGCTGCAGCAGTGCATCTTCTTTCCAGAACACAGTGATAATGTCAAAAGCTTCAGGCCATGCTGAAAAAGCCCACAATGTTAGCAGATTCTCAGGTTGTGATAAGAAATCCTGACAGGACAAAAAGCCACACTATAGGCTCCATTCACATGGTCTAGAGTATCACTTCTATTCCTGACTTTTGAAGAAAGTGGTGGAGCTGTTTTCTGGCTCCAAGTGAAACATAAAAGCCAGTGTGGTATAGTGGTTACAGTGTCAGACTAGGATCTGGGAGTCCCAAGTTTGAATTCCCACTCTGCCATGGAAGTTTGCTGGGTGATCTTGGGCCACTCATTCTCTCTAACCCTAAGCTATCTCACAGGTTAGCTGTTGACAAGATAAAATGGAAGGGGGAAGAACAATGGTGCAAGTGACTTTGAGACCCCATTGGGAGAAAAGTGTATATATATATATATATATATATATATATATATATATATATATATATATATATATATATATATATATATATAATTGGATGAGGTGATATAAAATAGTTGGTTAATACATACAACTTATCCAAATTAAACCTTTCTAAATATATAACCCCACCCCTCCCCTCCCCCTTTTCTCTATTGACTTCCAACAACACCCGAACCCCCCGTTTATTCATAGAGATTATTATTTCACTATAGTACAATTATATTATGTTACCCATGGTAAGGATCTTATATATATTCCCTTCATTAAAATCTTACTTAATAAAATTTAAAATCCCTCCAAAGACCACAATTGTCCTTTAACATCGCATTTCTTTTCCAAATATTTCTTAAACTTCTTCCAGTCTTCCAGAAAAATTTCTGGATCTTGCTCTTTCAGATTTCTAGTTAATTTGTCCATTTTGGCCATGTACAACAGTTTTCTTGTCCATTCTTCAATATTCAGTACTTCTTCTTTTTTCCAATACTGAGCATATAAAATTCTTGCTGCTACTATCATATAATACAACAATATCTTATCATTTCTATTAACATCTTCTAAATGTAAAGATAGTAATAACATTTCTGGATTTTTAGCAACATTATATTGTAATATCAAAGACATTTCAGCACATATTCTAGACCAGAAGTCTCTAGCCTTTTGGCAAGTCCACCACATATGAAATAGAGAACCTTCATGCTCCTTACATTTCCAACATTTATTCGATAACTGTTTGTTAGCTATGGCTAATTTTTTCGGTGTTAAGTACCATCTATACAGCATTTTATAACCGTTCTCTTTAATACTGGTACAAGTTGACATTTTTAAGGTATTTTTCCATAGTTGTTCCCATGCTTCCATCGCTATTTCCTTATTACAATTATGGCCCACTTTACCATTTGCACCTTGACTGTTTCCTCTTCTGTAAACCACTTCAATAACAACTTATACATTTTAGATATTGCTTTACTATTATCCCCCAATAATAGTTCCTCTAGTTCTGAATTTTTAATTCTAAAACCATTCTTTCTATGTTCTGAATCAAATAAATCTTTAATTTGTCTATATTGTAACCAACCATATTTAAATGGCAACTCCTCATTTCGCTTAAGTCTCAACCCATCATTTTCTAATACTGTTAATTCTTTGAGGGTAAGCCATTCCTTTCCCTGATATTCCATATTTGGGTTGATTACTTCAGCTGGAACAATCCAAAGTGGTTTCTTTAGCTCTATAAATTTCTTGTACTTAAGCCAGGTTGACAGTAGATTTCTTCTCAGGTAGTGGTGCTGAAACATTGCATCCATATTATGCTTCCCGTACCACATATATGCGTGCCATCCAAATAGTTTATTATGTCCTTCCAATGTTAATAACTTATGATTGGTCAAAGACACCCATTCTTTTAGCCACACCAAACATATCGCTTCATGGTAAAGTCTTAGATCAGGTAACTGCATTCCTCCTATTTCCTTAGCGTCACAAAGAACTTTCATCTTGACTCTTGGTTTTTTTCCTGCCCAGACAAATTCCGATATCTTCCTCTGCCATTTTTCAAATTGTTTCTTATCTTTCACAATTGGAATTGTTTGCATTAAAAACATCACTCTGGGCAGTACATTCATTTTAATTGTGGCAATTCGACCTAACCATGACAAATTTAATTTATTCCATTTTATCATGTCTCTTTCAATTTGAGTCCAGAGCTTTTCATAGTTATTCTTAAACAAGTCTATATTCTTAGCTGTCAGCTCTATCCCCAAATATTTAGTTCTGTGTACCACTTCGCAGTTTGTTAATTCACTTAATTCTTGTTGTTTCTTCTTAGTCATATTTTTAGTTATTATTTTTGACTTCTTTTTGTTTATATAGAAACCTGCCAAATCTCCAAACTCCTTTATTTTGTCCAGCAGTCTTGGCAAGGTTTGTAGAGGGTTTTCCACTATAAACATCACATCGTCTGCAAATGCTCTCAATTTGTAGGAGGATCCTTTTATTTTTATTCTTTTTATACTATCATCTTCTCTAATCCTCCATCACAAACCATCACAAACAAAAGCGGCGTTAGTGGACATCTGGTTCCTTTCCTTATTTCCAACTTCTCTGTCAGGTCGTCATTAACACATATTGTTGCCCTTTGTAAGTTATAAATTATTTTCACTGCTTGTATAAATTCATTAGCTAGATCCATCTTCTCCATAGCTGCGAACATAAAATCCCAGTTCAAATTGTCAAAGGCCTTCTCTGCATCCGCAAAGAAAAAGCCAACTTCCTTATCATAATATTCAATAGCATTTATCACTACTCTCAAATTGTCTTTTAACTGACTGTTTGGTAAAAATCCAGCCTGATCTTCATCTATAAATATATTTTAAAAAATATTAAGAAGGGAACTTCTATCTTGAACTAAGTGAGGCTCTACCCTTTAAGGACTGTTGCTGAATAATATTCCAGGAATTCTAGCTCCTTAATAAATGTTTCTCTGCTTAAAGTCAGTTGACTGTCACATGTCACGGATTGAGAATATAATTGTTCCATTAGCATATTTTTTCCCCACAACACTATAGTGTGAAAACATGACATGCTACAAAATCCACACGAATATATGTTCAGGCAGCTGCAATTTTCCACAGTCAGAAAACCATAATAAGGCTGGATAATTCAGAGGAAGAAAAAGAGCTAGAGAGATATATTGCTAAGCAACAGAAATACCTTGTGCCTTCTAAAAAGTACTGGCATCTGCAGTGAACAGCTGTGCCTGAGAGTTCGATATGGAAAGATAGGATATGGTTATATATTTAACTGGCCAACTCTTTGTCTGGTGAAACACACTTGATTTTGTGCACATAATTTTGTGCATCTTTTCTCTATATAGGCTTGCATCCTATGCTTTCTTCATCAGAATAGTGGAAGAGCAAAGTTGACATTATAAAAATCTCATTTGCCTTACCAATGGAAGGTGCTGGAAGTAGAAGATTTTTCCCATTGTTCCCTTTCCACAGAAGCTATCAGTGAGGACCAAAAGGATAATGCCAGGAGTTGGAGGGCCAACATGGAGAAAAAGCGATGCAAACATGGCAGCTACAGAGAGGAGGAGGTGTGGGCAAACTGCCCCCATCAGCTTCTTGCTCTAGTGGAATCTGTTGTTCTAACTGAAAGTTCTTGCATTGGTGGAAAAGATCAATAGGATCCCATTCAACACAATTTAAGGATACCTTGAAGTGCCCAGAGTATTGTGTCATGCAGAGCAAGACAATCTAGTAGAAACTTTACAATATAAAACTGAATTTTGGTGAAAAGGTATTGTATAATATGTCAAATGGCTTGATTCAAATCTTTTAAGGTGAAGCAGTGCATATATGATTCAACAGAGAGATTATTCTTTTGTTCCCGTTCCAGGGTGGCTGTCAGCTATGTATGCATCAACAGTAACTTCTTGGAAGCCAATCAGATTTTCCATATGCCCATCCAGCTGTCTATCTCCTTCCAATGGCTATGTGTGTGAACTTGTCTGTCCTCTTTCAAGGGACAGATAAAAACTTTCCTACTCCAACAAGGCTTTGGTGGTAGAATATTCAGTTTCTATGATTTACTGTACTGTTTTTAGTGGTAAACTGCCGCCATTCTTTGTTTTATTGTTTCTTTACTTTAATGCTGTATTTTTATGATGTATAAACCATTTTGATTAACTTGATATAAAAGTGGCATATAAGCTTAGTTAATATATAAATATAGGTCCCAGATCATAAATTAGTTGCATCCCAAAATACTAAATGCAGACCAGAATTCCTAAGCAACTCTACTCATACCCTACACAGAGCTATTCAATGGGCCTTACTCCCAAGACAATGTTTTTAGGATTGCACTAACACCCCTTCCAGCAGCTGCTCATTACTATTGAAACTAGCAATACCAGCCACATGATTGACGGGCAGCTGTGAGAAGTTACAAACATGCTTCAAAGTGTAGGTAGCTGGTTGAGGTGGTGTGTGGCCTGTGTCAGCCTCCAGAGCTGGCCCCGCGTAGCCTGCATCGGCCTCTGGAACTGGCCCCATGGCCAGCCGGGGCTGCTGCAGCCCACACAACCCATCCTCCCAGTTTGCTGGCTGGTTGAGGCAGCACACGGCCCATGTCAACTTCTGGAGCTGGCCCCGCGGCTAGCCAGGGCTGCTGCGGCTTGCGCAGCCTGTCCTCCCAGCCTGCTGGCCGGTTGAGGTGGTGCGCGGCCTGCGTCAGCCTCCAGAGCTGGCCCTGCATAGTCTGCATTGGCCTCCGGAGCTGGCCCCATGGCCAGCTGGCATCACTGCAGCCTGTGCAGTCCGTCCTCCTGGCCTGCTGGCCAGTTGAGGCGGCCCGTGGTGGCCTCCAGTCAGCCCTGCATCCAGATGGCACCACTGCAGCCTGCACAGGCATTCCTCCAGGCCTGCAAGCCCAACGCGCAGGCCACAAGGGCCTCAGATCTGGGCCTGCACCTCTTTCCTCCAGGCCTCCAAGTGGTGGTATCTCCCCCCTCCCCAGTATCTGTGTTTTGCTGGCTTTGTTCTCTGAGCTCTAATCTGTCTAGAAAAGCTCTAACACACTGTATTATGTCCCCCTTCCCCAGATGTACAGTGTAACTTGCAACATTATTTTTTAAAAATCTGTGTTTTGCTGGCTTTGTTCTCTGTGGTGAGCTCTAATCTGTCTAGAAAAGCACTATAGAAACACACTGTTCTTGTTACTGTTATGTCTGAGTTGGGAAATACCTGGAGATTTTTGGGGTGGAGCCTGAGGGGTGGGTGTTGCCTTCTGACAAATCAATTATGCTAATGACAGACTTCTGGTGGTCGCAAGGGGCGTGGCATATGCCAATGAGTTATGCTAATGAGTTCCTGCATCTCTTTTTCTACGAAATGACCCTTGAGCATACTAATTACAATAGCACCACCTTCTCCTGTTGATTTTTGCTTGTAAATGCCCTCCACATCCTGTTTTGGGATGATGATTTTTAAAAGCCATATTTACTTCATCCTTAAGCCTGAATACACCTCTAGCCACCCAAGAAACATTTAACTACACATTAAAGGCTTGAAAATGTTCAGTAGGCAGAAAGCAGGATGCATTTTACCCCCAGAATGATCACAATTATTTCTGCTCAACAATCAAATATACTTCAGGGAAGAAACTGGTAGAGTTTTTTAAAAATACTTTTCTTCAGCTCACTTCGTACGAAATCTTTTAAGGTACAGCACATCACTTTATAAAATGGAAGGTATGTTCCTGTGTAGGATGTATGTGTCGCATACAAATAATCAAACTAACAGAGAAAAAATCTTTAAAATTCTGGAATAGTAAGAGAGAAAAGCTAATATATCTATAGATTGACTCACAGTTGACCTTAGAATGTCAAGAATTGTACAAAATGTCTTTGGATTCTCTTGTCTTTCTGATGGCACCCTGCTTATCTGAGACAATTTTGCTGCTTCACAAAACAGAAAATCACTAAGGAGAATCAACGTTTAAATCTGCCCATGTGATACTGATCAACAACTGAAGGAATTATTACAAAAAGTTCTTGTTTGACATTAGTTACTAGGGGGCTGCCAATGTTTGTTTTAAGATTCCAGCTGGGCTTCTGTCTGAATTCTGAAAAGTGCTACACCTATTTGTGAATCAAAATGTAAGGCTTCATTTAAATCTATAATCTCTGTAACAGGTAGAGATTATCCAGTTTATAAATGCCCCTTTAATATGGCAATGAATCAATGTTTTCAGAGATAAGGAGAACATCAAATCATTTATAATATAGTACTAGAACCTTGAATCAATTCTTTTGTCAAATTATATTTGGCCTATGGTTTGATCCTTGTATTACTTTTTAGCATGGTAAAGACAACACACTGTGACGTTTACAGAGATTTTTTTCTCTTAATGTGACGTTTAATTCCTGGAGAACATTTGTGTTCTATCAGTGTCTAGGATATAGTAAGTATCAGCCTTGTGTAAAATAAGAAGAAATGAGCAAAAGTGAAAGATTAAAGTCACATCAGAGTTACTTTACCTTGTTGATTTTGAAGACTACAATGGAATGTATAGTTGTTTACATGTATGTAGATTTTATACATCTTGGTTGCAGTTCTTAATCTCATTTATGGTCGGTTCATAAATGGCAAGGTAAAAAAGTTTTGGGGGGTGAGAGGGAGAAGTGCTGCATTATCCAGTGTCCAACACATCATAGAAAACCACTGAAATGTGGCTTTAAGGAATGGTTTTCCTCGCCTGCTAATCTGTTTGACATGAGGGGGTAATTGAAACATTTGGATTGGTTCTCATGAAACATAGGAGCTAAGGGCTATACACTTCGTTATCCTCTCCACTTCTGCATCCAATCAAAATTAACAGTGCAGTCCTAAACAGAGTTAAACCCTTCTAAAGCAACTGAAGCCAATGGGCTTAGAAGGATATAACTCTGTTTTAGGATTGCACATTAAATATTAAATTCTTGGCTATTTTTAGAATAGGCAACACAATACAGTAGTGTGTGCTGAAGAACAAAATAAGGCTAGAATTTTAATGATGAGCATTACATAGAGCATCATATTCAATAAGCCAGTTTGACATGATTGCCCAGTTAAAGCAGGTTGTTAACTCATGGATGGTATGGAAGCTTAGAATGTATCTAACTTTAGCTAAAACAACCCAACGTGTCTTAGATATGACACCAATTTTCATTTGAAAATAAGGAGATAGTAAAGCAGGGCTAGGGAGAGAGAAGAATTACAATTCTACATCTCTTTACAATCTGCCATATGTGGTTTTATGAAATAGATCAAAATAAGATTTCATGTCCTGGAAGAGCTTGTCTATGTAATTGGCAGGGTGCAACAACCTATTCCTATGAAGATCTTCATGTTAATAAAAAAACACAGTTGATTAGTTTCAAATATGACTAGTAAAAACAGCAGGAGTTCTCAAGTTATTCTTTGCAACATAATTCCACAGTAGAAGTAATTCTTCTTATCATCTAACAAAAGGTGCCCTTGACACAACTCCTGCATTTATCAGATTCCATCAAGAAATTCTTGTCAGTTTTTCTGGCATCATTCCTCACTGAAAATAACAATGCAGGTTCTTCCTATTAAAGAGACTGACATTGAGGAGTTAGATGCAATATAGTCTTTCTTATTTGTGCATTGATTTTGATGGAACTGTGAACAGTTTTTTAAAATGCTCTGCATATATGTATTTTAATAGTTTGAGTATCAGTGACCTGAATATTAGTGCTGCTTTCATGTTATTTTCACATCATATTTTTCTGCAGCAATTATTGTTTCCGTAGCACAATGAGAGATGGAATAGGGATAGAAAAATGAACAGAAATGTAAATAAATTTGAACTATATATTTGTACATTCATCTTAATGAAAGAAGCAGAACAGCTGTAAAATTGCCATTCTGATCATGAGAGAGATGCTGGACAACTATGAGCCAAACTACAAGTGATGCCTGACACTAGTTGGACACTTGTCAGCTTCCCTCAAGTTTTGATGGGAAATGTAGGCATCATGGTCTTGCAGCTTGGCTCTCCGACTGCTGCCCGATGGACTTTTCAACTGTCACTTGTCCAACATTCCGCCAAGCTGCCTACATTTCCCATCAAAACTTGAGAGAAGCTGACAAGTGTGCAACCAGTGTCAGGTGTCACTTGTAGTTTGGCTCTATGTTTACATGATTATTTCATGCAATACAATCTAGTGGAGATTTTATAGATTGTGAAGGGGCTCTTATTCTGGGCCTCTCAGGATCTAGCACTGGAAAACATACAGGCCCACTGTGACTCTTCTGAGTTGCATTTTGCATATAAAGCTGCCGATATCCATTGCAATTTAGACTCATGTTTGATCTAGCTGAATCTCAGCATCCCATTGAAGCACAACTGATTAAGTGGACAAACTACATAGAAATGCATGAACCTCTGCATCCAGACTCAAATGTTGCCCTTTATGGCTGCATATATCTAATTGGGTTGGGTTACTTGAGTGGGCCCAGAGTATAAAACACCTCTCTGTAGGATGCTGCATTACCAACTACTTTGAAAGAGGCAATTTTGAGACCCTTCATGAAGAAGGCATCCATGGACCCCAATGACTTAAATGACTACTGTTAAATGACTACTGTTCTGTAGCCAATACTCCTTTTTGGGGCAAGATGCTCAAGCTGATAGTGGTTACATAGCCTCAGGTGGTTTCGGAGGACATAGGATTATTTCGATGCATTTCAAACTGCATTCAGGCTTTGATTTGGGATAGAAATGGAGTTGTTGCCCTGAATGGTCATCTTTTTGGGAAGAGTGATGGGAGGAGTGTATCAATGATTTTCCTGGATCTCCTGGCTGATTTTGAAATAATCAACCATGCATTTTTCTGGAGATCCTGGCCAAGCTGGAAATAGGGGGCACGGTGCTTCTGTAATTTCACTCTTACTTTCCAGCTGATTTCTGGAGATGGTTTTGGAGGACTGCTCCTTGGACCCATAGCATTTATGCTCTATGGTCCCACAGAGATAAATCTTCTTACCCATTCTGTTTAAATTACAACCCCAGCCGGAATGAAGAGACAGACACAGGCTTGGAATAAAGGGCCGTTTATTAAAATGACCATTAACAAAAACCATGGCAAGGGCCAACTAAGCGGTACAGGTCAAGCCATGGGGTCAATCTCATACCTCTACCTTAACCTGCCTGGGCAAGCCCCAAAGCCCTGGGTGTAGGCCATTTCTAGAATGGCTGCAACCCGGCCAGCCAGGCCATGGATCCCCCCATCAAGCACCTAATACCCCAGCCATATAGCATGAGGGAGGGCTTTGCCCCTGGGGATCCCTGCAGGTGTCTGCCTGTGCTATGGTAGCTTCCACAAGCATACTGCACTGACAGCAGACCCTGTTCCCCACCCATGGGGAAGCGCCACTGGGTGTTCACCAGCCCTCACCCTATTCCCAAAAATCTCCTGCCAGTGACACTGTAACACAGCCTCAACCAACCAATACCTCAAACACTGCCATTAGTGCAAGGTAGGTGAAAAAAGCCACTTTTCCCAAAGCCAATAAGGGAAAAGGGGTAAAAAATTCTTACTTGGCTTTGGACACAGCAGACGGCTAATCCTGCACTAAAACAGGGTGAGGTGGGTGGGCCGAGCATGTGATGAAACTGCGGCTGGGGAAAGTGGAGCCACCTGCAAAAGGCTCTTGGCTCCACCCCCAGCCAAAGCCCCGGATGCCCAGGAAGGGAGCCTGTCTCCATTCCTCCAGGTGGGGCTGCAAAGACGGCTCCCAGCTTAAACAGCTGCTGGGTAAGCTGAAATCTACATGAAATCACTAGGAGAGATTGTCAGGGGATTTGGTATAAAGTGCCACTAATATGTGCTTGACACCAAGGTCTCTGTCTCCTCAACAGCTGAATCAGGTGGATCTGTGGAACTCCTGAAAAGGTGCCAGGGATAGGAGTCTTGAACTGAACTTAAAGAAAAGCCTTTTGATTTGCAATCTTCTTCAAGCATTGCATTGGTCCTGTCTAACATTTATGTCCTCAGTTTTCCTGTGTGTGGATGCATGACTTTCCTGCCTTCTCACTTCAGCCCCAAATGTCACCTGAAATGTTGTTCCTGGGCACTGGGGACCCCCTGGAGCAGCATAAAGGGGGAACTGGACAGCTGCTACAGGAGGCAGGAATGAGAAAAAAATCACCCTCCCACCATCTTGCATGCATGGATAGTTCTTATGGGATCCAACCTTTTATGTACACCATAAAAATGTTCAGGACTTTAAACTGGTGCGATCTTAGTGTTTCCCCTCTACCTTACTATTTCTTCTTTTAGAGTTGGTGAGAAGCTAACCTTATATGAATACCCAGGTAGCTTTCTAAAGAACCTCAAAAAAATCAGTCACTATTGCCTGTCTTGTTGACACATTTTCTCTTTAAAAAGGTCACAGTTTACAATACCTTCATATGCTTAGCCAAAGGTCTTTTCTGAGTCACTCTAAAGAATTCTTAATGCTTCTCTGAATGACTGTTTTTTACTACAAAACCATAATGTTGTTCATGACGTCCACTCATTGTGGGTTCAAGCATGTCCCTTATATTTTGTTACATATTTTTGACTCCAAGTATCTTTCTGGTTTGTTAAATCAATACACAAAGAAAGGCCCATCTATTTTCCATTCTCACACCCCTTACATAAACTGGTGTAATTTTTGCTGGAGGATCAACTAAAGATTTATTTGTAATTATTTTACAGGGGAAATGGTATTTTCTTTCCTTTTTGTCATGCTTACTTATATCTAGAAATGAAAGAAAATATAATTTAGCTTCCATCTTTCTTATATAGTTTTGCAATTAATGGCCCGTTTCTTGAGTGTTTTCCCAGAGAATCCACACTACAAGCATTCTTATGTGATCCTTTTTCAGTGTTTCAAAACGTTGTTTTTGCCTTTTTTTACAAAGAAATATTCATTTCTGTGCATACTATTTAGAAATGCTGTCAAACAGAAGTCTACACTGTATGGGTCATTATCTGACTCAGAGATCTATATAAGTAATGTTAGAAGAGGCAATACATTTTTCCTCCAGATCAATAATATTGTACCAACTAATTATACTACATTTTCTTTTTAAAAAATAGATTATGCCACATGTAAAATCAATTAATTTTGTAACATACTGAAGTCTGAACAGTATCCAGCTGTAACTTACTAGACATATATTATGTGAAATCCTCCCACAATGGTAAAAAAATGAGATTAACAGTTGCTATTATTGCTGTGTACAACATTCAAAATGACAGAGATCTTGTAGGCATTGAAATGTTGATGACATATTGCCAAATGGTGAACTTCAATGGCAATCATCACCCCTAATGATACACTGCATGCAATTTATCGATCATAACTATATGAAGCTCCTTTTATCAGACAAATGATTTGCATTGGTTGGCAACAAGTACAATAAACAAATAGAAGCTACACAGAGTGAAGATGATGGCCTATAATACAAGTCTAGTAGCTTGTATATAATCATGAAAATCGTATTTCTAGGCATCAAGATTATCAAGAAAAACCTAAAAATATGCCGGTATATAAAAATACCCAACCTTTTTACTTAGTGCAATCCCTATTCCCTTCTCATTGTCCTTAATGTCTATCCACTAATCCTATCATTTAACAGTGTTCAGGGCAAAAGGCCCATCTTTCCAATGGTCAGCATGACTTGAATATGCCAAATGCTATCACGGAACAATAACGATGATCTGAGGGTTTATTTGACCTGACATCATTTCAAAGACAATGACCTATATTCTACACTCAACACAGCAAAATCTGAAGCCTTCCTCCAGCCAAATGTGGTTTCCTCCATCTTGATCCTTCCTCTAGCCTAAGGTAGAACACCCATACTTTTAAATGGAAGCACTTCACAAGATACTAAAAACCACTTAGTAATGAGTAAAGAAACAATGACAGTCAAAAACGCACAAGAAAATCTAGTTTCTATCTCCCAGCTAAGGGGACTCTTTCTGGTTAGGGCTCCAGTGACCTGGAACAGGAGACTTGGAAGCATTATGCAATATTCCTGTTCTGGAGTGGGCAGTGGTTGATTTCAAAAGAGGATGAACCTTTCTGATTTCAAAACTTTTCAGAGGCTCAGCCTGAGGCAGAGAGATTCCTGCTACTTTCTCAAGAATACAGAGGAAAACCGAGCTCTCTCTCTCAAAGAGGACTGGAAAGCTGAGTGGCAATTCACTACTTTCCCTTTCTCAGACTCAGCCTAGATATTGTTGCTCTTCTCTCAGCTTTCGAAAATGGCAGGAATTTCAATATTCCCCCCCCTGCACGGATGCACAGTCCTCTTTCAATTTTTGGGAATCTGTTTTTTTCTGCACTTTTTGGGATTCTCTCTTCTTTGTGACTGGCCCCATTGTGCTGCTGTGTAAGTGAAAGAAGGAGCTTTGGGCAATAGCATTGATCTGGGGTTTTTCCCCATCAACAGAGCTGAGGCCCACAGCAACCCCACCCCCAGAGGTTCCCTCTCATCTGTTAGCAATAAAGTGTTCCCCATCCTTTAGTAGCGGAACAACTCCCCTTATGCTATCAGCCTTCCCAACCACCACCACCTCCATCTTGTAGGGATTCAGCTTCCTATTGTTTCCCTTTAGCTACATGACAGTATGATGTAAATCTAGCCTTTTCCACATGGGTGATTTTTGCTAGTTCTGGTCACATGTCACTTTTGGTTCTTTTCCAAATGCCACACATTTAACTTCCCCTTCAGATTTTAATGTGACATTATCAAGGGTTCTCCTCACTTATTCCCCAATGTTTTTCTTGATGCAGTTTTGAGGTGGCTTTTTCAATCATGCAGAACTTTCCATTAGTTTTTTGCCCTCTGCCCTCTGTTCCACCTCCTCCCCCTGCTCTGTAGGCCACTTCTTGCTGATTGGTCTCTCCATCCTCCCTCCTCCTTCTCCCACCTCCTTCCCCTGTTCTCCCACTTTCCCCAAGACACACTTTTTTAAAAAGAAAAGTTAATGATGTTATAATGTTATTGTTATTGCATTGTGTAGGTGCCCCAGTGGTGCCGGACTCTGCCTCCCAGATCTGAGTCGGTCCAGACAGGGCTCTCTGATTTGGATCATAAATCATAAACAAAAATGTCTACTCAGAGCATGGTTGCCATGTAGTGGGGAAACTTTATTTAAAGCAAGGGTAATGACATTATAACATCGTAACAATGTAATGGGAAGGTTACTTTGTGTTGTAGTTACATGAATCACTTTTAGGTTTTCAAAGATTATGCTTTTGGTGTAAAAAGGTCTGTGTTTGGAGTTACTCTGCGCCAACACTGCACGAACGCCATGTTTCATTTCCTTTTGCTTTCTTTCTCTCCCCCCGCTCCACTGCTAATGCCTCAGTGCTGGGCACCTCTGGTTGTCATACTGTAATAATGCAATTGGACATACGCAAAAATAGAAAAAAAGGTGGTGGTGATGAGATGGCACCGGTGACACTGACAGTGATGCCAACAATGATGTCTACACCTCACTACATAATCCACTTTATTTCATGGTGGGGTGGACAAAAAAAGACAGCACCCATAGCTTTTATATTTTTTTGCATCAGGAAATCACACACAGTGTAGAAAAAAGGGCTTGCACATATTAAACTTGCAAACTTTACTATAAGCAAACCTTTCCTAATCTGACAAAAAAGTAAATTATAATATCCATTTTCTTTGCCCAGAACATTCAAGAGAAATTAGACTTCTATTAATCTTCCATTATTTATCACTTTTTAAAGGTGCAGATTGTGGGGAGACATGTCAGCTATCTCTTCTCCAAATCTTTGGTCATTCAACAAATATAACTGTACACATGATCAAGGATCATGGGTGAGGGTGATAATAATCAGGGAAATAATCATGTGTTCATTAAACCCTTGTGAAAGGTTGAAAAAGGTTCTCAACATCTTCCACTCTGATTCTACATGTGTCCATGGATACCTGTAAGAATAATGCTGGCACAGGGTTGCCCCATGTCAGGTGATCTCCAGACTAAAGAGACCAGTTCCCCTGGAGAAAATGGCTTTTGGAGGGTAGACTCTATAGCCTTATACACCACTGAGGACCCTCCTGTCCCCAAATGCTGTCCTCTGCAGGCTCCACCTACAAATCTCCATGAATCTCCTAACCTGTAGTTGGCAACCCTATCCTGGCACAATAGTTATGCCATAGGAGTATTTAAAATAATTTATTGTGATCATCTCCTAAGAATTTATTTCCCAGAGTTTCAGCGAATGTAAACTCCCAGCAGTCTTCATGATTATGTATCACCTGCACATTTTTCCTGCTCGCTACATTG
The DNA here is from genome assembly GCF_028583425.1 of Eublepharis macularius. Lineage (NCBI taxonomy): Eukaryota > Metazoa > Chordata > Lepidosauria > Squamata > Eublepharidae > Eublepharis > Eublepharis macularius. The sequence continues at coordinate 57,234,936 of NC_072798.1, forward strand.
CCCCACTCTTTTAAATAATGCATATGTTATGTGGAACAGTGGAAAAAGGAATAAAAACTGAATTATTCAGCTATTTTTACATACTTTTCAGAAAATGCTAGTGAATTTGCACTCTTTGGACAGATTTTATGGTGAGAAAGAATCAATATGATAATCTACTCTGACCTTCTCCACAGCATAAATGATATATTTTTCTGTCTCATTTTTTTGTAAAAAGGCCTTTTCTTTGAGCAAAGATATATCTTATATCTTTTAGAAATACATTTACAGTGCAATCCTATGGTCAGTTACTCCAGTCTATGCCCATTAAAGTCAATCAGCTTAGACTGGAGTAACTCTTCATAGGATTGCACTGTGAGTCATACTATAAATTTTATTTATTTATTTATTTACATCATTTATAGTCTGCCTTTCTCACTGAGACTCAAGGCAGATTACACAGTATGAGGTTAAAACAATCAGTATCAAGCACATTTAAATACAATACCACAAGGTAGACAGATACAAGTTTAAAAGACATAGCATTAGCAACGATCCAAGACAGAGTAGAAAAAATACTGGAGCAAAACATAATCAATTCTAGGACTAACATTAGACATCATGGAGTGCTGGTTGTACATAGGAGTACATATTTAAAGCAGCAGATAATATATAAGGCAAAAATAGTGATGAAGTCTATGATCCCCAACTTGTTAGTGAACCATCTGAGACCTCATCCCTACAATACAGCCCTCCAATTTAAGTAAAAAGCCTTTTTGAATAGGTCGGTTTTGCATCGTTTACAGAAAGCCAGGAGAGTGGAGGCTCTTCTGACTTCCTCAGGCAGGTAATTCCGCAGGATAGGGGCCACCACAGAGAAAGCCCATATATGGGCTGCTGCTGACTTCACCTGTGTGCAGCCTGGCACCTGCAGGAGACCCTGTTCAGATGAGTGAAGCTGCCATGGTGGAACATAGGGAAGGAGGCTATCCCGTAGGTATGCCAGACCAAAGCCATGAAGAGCTTTGTATGTAATAACTAATACCTTGAACTGAGCATGGTAAATGATGGGTAGCCAGTGGAGCGACTGTAGGATGGGAGCGATGTTCATGCTCCTGCTCGCTCCTGATAACAATCGATTTGTCAAAGGTTAGGCCATAAGGATTATTGTGTCTCAAATTACTAAGCAATCTGGAAACCCTTTGACTACTTGCATCTAATACTGTAAGAAAATTCCTGGTATTTTGATAAGTTCAGAATGCCCTGCACTTAATCTGAATTGTGTAAATAAGATATCAGAAAAATGCTAATTAAGCAAAGAATGTACATAAAAGTATAGCTATCTAAAAGACACCTTCCCCGGATACAGTCCTTAATGTGGTGAAGAAGTTTGAATGTGTTTGGATGTGTCAGTGAAGCTGAATGCAATGCCAAGTGAAAGCTTGGTCAGGAGTCTAAACTCCTGGAAAAGTCACAGGACAGAATATGGGGAAACAGAATAGTTTCCAATTGGCAAAGGTGTTGGACAAGGATGC